>NC_083342.1:45855441-46173177 GCF_019175385.1 Lycium barbarum
TAATTTTTCGGGTGTTAAGAAAGATATTGAATCGAAAGCGGACCACGGGACGCAGCCGTAGATCGAGCCCTGGAAGTCCTCTCCTCGCGGCTCGCCCCAATCGTCCCCCCGGAGGAATATGTGCATCTAAAAGATCTTTCGGACAAGAGAAGGAACTAGAGTTTCCTTTTTTGTTAGACCGACAGAATAAACAATAATATTGTAGAATAAGAGGGAAAGTACAAGTAGAAAGAAAGATTTTGGCTCTTGCTTGAGGAAGGCCCACATACCATTCCGAGGGGTCCTCTCTCTTCCTCAATTGGGGAGCAGCCAATAAAAGGTCTTTTGGATCCAAAATGGCACGGCTGGCTGTCGGAGAAGCACTCACAAATCTTGTTGGATCTATTGTGGATGTTCCTGCGGGAAAGGCTATGCTAGGGCGTGTGGTCGATGGCTTGGGAGTACCTTATGGACCCACGATGACGAAAAGTAAGTGATGCGTCGGACTTAGAAAATCTTAGGCCAAACTAGAGCTTCCGCCTCATACGGCTCCTCTAGGGATGGAGGTAGGCCCAGCCCAGGCTTGTGCGGTTAAGGTTCCCTTTCCAGACTATCAAGGATTTCAAAAATCTTTCTGTGCCCAATCCCGAAATTAGTTCTATACATATGACCAGCAACGAGAAAAATAAATGATCAGTTGGCAACAACTTTTTTGCTTGTGGTCCTTAGCATACCCCCAGGCCAGCAGGTGGCTAATGCAACAAAGCAAGTGTCTGAAGTGGTATTATATACTTGGATAGCATAAGCTAAGCCAGGAATATATCTATTGTATAATCTTATGATACCATAATAGAGTAATTGACTTGAAGGATATGTCCGACAGGTGAATGGAATAAATCCAAGAATTGTCCATTTCTCATATCTCATGATCAATTCCCTAAAAATCTAGCCCAACTCTCTCACACTTTTAATCATAGGCCTACCTGCAATATTTACTTTATTTATCATTATACACTCTACCATTAGAAAAGAAGGATATATCACACCATTTTTGTATTCACTTGTTACATTGTGTTTTGAAGTGGTTTAGGCTTAGTTTTGCAAGCAGTTTTGGAAACTTTGTTTCTAGAAGATGTTTCGGAAATGTCCTATTTAATCGAAAATGCTTGTTAGGAAGACCTACGATGCGGAAGCACTTTTGCCACAACCACGACTTTAGTCACTCATCGTCGGGAATCCTCACGAATTGGATGAATTCTTTTTCTGCCTAAGAATCCCTAAAAGATGATGAGAGCTCTTTTGGATAGTTAACCCTTGCCATCACTTGTTTTCCAAACATAAGGAGGACTTATTATTTTTCCTACACCCATAATGACATATTTATAGGTTAATACTAATGAGCTAACAAACTAATTAGTACCTCTTATGGGTGGACCCGACCCAATAACTTTTTCTAACCGGAATTCTACACAAAATGCATTGCCCCCCACCCTTACAACTCTAGCTATCAAGCTGATTTTAGAAAATACTAGAAAATGTTTTACTATAAACCAATTTCTTTGTCGCAGTGCTCATATATGAAAAAACAATTGAAATAGTAATTTAAAAACCGTTTGTTCTGCGAGGTACTTGTTGCTAGTGAAGTTTATTAGTTTATTTCACTTTACTACTATTTTGATACTAATAATTATAGGGGAACATTGCGTTATTTGAGAATTGATCTTAATTACCAAACCTATCTATGATCATTGAAGATTACTTGTAGATACATTTTCTCCTTTTAAGCTTGATATATCCTTTTTACCTATATAGCCATTCCATTATGATGTTCAATACTGTAGATCTTTTGTTTTATTTTTTAATGCACGCTCTTACAAGTAACAGTTTATTCACCAATTAATCACAGGAATTTTGGCAATTATGTCAAAATTTGACCAATATGTGGAGTGAAATTTAACCTCAATAAGATTTTCATTTTAATGTGATATTTATGTATTTATAAATTAGGCCTATTCGGGCAAAGTTAGACCGCCTGAAGGCTAAGGCAAAAGGCAAAAGGCAAAAAAAAAAAAAAAAAAAAAAAAATTGCCTTAAGGCAAATTCTGCATTAAAGGCAATTTCTGTTTTAAGAAAAATTGCATTAAGGCAGACTTTCGCCCGAATAGGCTTACTTTGATACGAAACTCTGCCTTGCGAAATTTTTTTCTTTTTTTGACTGAGCGGAGGTTCGAACCCAGAACCTCGGGGTATTTTCGATCACTTTTTTAAGCGAAGGGCAAATATTAAAGACCAACAATTTGAGGGGCAAAGATTAAAGACCAGCGCCTTTGAAGGATAATCCGTGCAAAAAAATGTGGGCAATTTGTAGGATTACCCTTCACTGGGGTGGTCTTTAATATTTCCCCTCAAATTGGTGGTCTTTAATTTTTGCGCTTCGCTAAAACTTCTTTGGTTTCGAGTTCGAATCCCCACTCAGTAAAAAAAAATTAAAAAATAAGTAAGCTAGAATTTGAATTCGCAAGGCAGAATTTTGGCCTGAAGGTAAAATTCTGCCTTAAAGCAGAGGTTTGCATGGCTAGAATTTTGCAAAATTCTGTCTTAAGGCAAAATTTCGCGGGCAAAACTCTGCCCTGCAAATCCAAGTTCTAGCTGGCGAAATTTTTTAAAATTTTTAACTAAGCAGAGAATCGAACCCGGTACCTAGGAGTTTTAGGCGAAGGGCAAAAATTAAAGACCAACAATTTGAGGGACAAAAATTAAATACCTGTGTATTTGAAGGACACTCTGCACAAAAAAAATGAGAAAATGTTACTCTTGAGAAAGAAAAAAGCCCAAAAAGGAAAAAAGAACAGTGGGAGTCCGATTAATTGTTTTTTTTGCCCCTTCAAATATTTGAAAAGAGCATAAGATTTCTTACAAAAAATTAGCAGTGGCCTGGTTGATCCTTTTAAAGTAGCAATAGTTTAGTTTTCAATGTTCCCTAACTCACTTGCATTGATAGTATGTGGTAATATCAGTGTTGCATAATGGGACAAAATGAAATCCTAGTTGTACACTTGAGTGTTCATAACCAACTTCAGATCTTCACCAAGTTTTAGTAGAGAACACAATTTAGTTCAACAACTTTTTTGCGACTATTAAGTAATACAACACTTTTTGAATAATTATTTATTGAACACTTGCACTCCATGGTCTTTAACAGCCTCGTAGTTTGATGAATAAGAAAGTTCAAACACTATTTCACTGTCTTTCATCTTACCCTTGTCTCCGAATCCTAGCTGAAGGAAGAAATTGCACGGTTTGTCCTTCAAATGGGCTGGTCTTTAATTTTTGCCCTTCAAAATAGAACTTATGCCTAGCAAGACATAAGTTCTTTAAACAAGCGGGACATAACTTGTGGGTTATTGTAATGCGAAAATATAAACTTACGTCCTGCGAAAAAGTTGTTTGTTGTGAGAGGCAAAAATTAAAGACCAATACAAAATAGGGGCAAAGGACCCTAGCTGAAGCTGTCGCGAATAATCCTTACAAACCTGATCAGGATTCACGGGCTTGCCACATTGAGGGCAAGACTTCGGGCTCTCTTTCTGCTTTTTATCTGCAATCCGAAGGAGTCAATAAGAATGTTCAAGTAAAATAGCTATCAAATGCAATTTGATGTTGAGATGAAGTCCTTATGGAGGTACTTCATTATCCAAATTTTGACCAGTTTGCCAAAATAACCATCAAATGTGAATTGATAGACATGGAGTCCTTTCAGACGTAACAACATTCATTTTTTTTTCTTAGAAGAGGGGGGGTTGATTTTTCTGTTAGGTGGTTCAATTGCATTCTGTTATACTACTACAGGCAAGTGGCACCAAATCAAATATCTGAAAATTTTACAGCATATTTACAACTCTTGTTACACATGCCTCATCAGTGTGTAGTAGCATCTCATCTCGTAAGATCACGGATGGTCTAAACAGCATGGATGACAAAGGCAGTCAATAGCATGTATCAGTTTTCTCCGAGGACCAACAGCATGTGAACCCATCTCCTTGAGCTTTTCCATGGTCAGATTAGCCAACTGATACTTATTGATGCTCTTGGTCTGAAAGATTTTGACAAAATGATCAAATCCCCTAGAAACCAGCCAACGTCTCAAGCCTCCAGCACTTTCAAGCTTGCGCTCAAGATTAATTGCTCTTATTCTTTTATTTATCATCGCACCCCTATCAGCAGTGATAATTGATAGCTTGGTAATCTTAGAGGTGGAGCAAACACCAGTGGTTCTATTAGTTCTGAAACTAGGCATTGGTCGACTTTCTAAACGCTCCCTCTCACTTTGCCTCAATGGTCTTGGGAACTGAGAAATTGTCTGTGGAACTACTTTGACAACTGTTGGTAGAGCAAGTTCAGGTGCCAAGGACTTTGGCACCTCCCTTTCACAAACTACGTGTGCTTCAGTATGCATCTCAACTTGATTTGGTTGAGTATCAATAGGTTTAATTGTGGGTACATGTAGCAAGCTTTCTCCAGCATTATGCACCACGGACTGCTTAGGTGCAGGTAGGGGTGGGACCAAAATTGTAACTTTCTGCTTCTTGACTATTATCCAACTATCTTCATCCAGCTGGTTTACCTGTGAGGCACCCGTACTACCTTTCTTAGTTTTAGGAACAGGTACCGATTTTGTCCTTGCCATTAGTTGCTGACCTGCTGAACAAAAAACAATTCTGGATACTGAGATGAGCATATATGGACTAGTACCAAATAGAAAAGTATGGAGAGCCAGAAGTATGTCAAAGACGCTAATCCAAAATACAATCCCCCTTTCCCACCCCGTCAACGAAATGGGAGGTAGAGAAGAGAAAAGCCAAACCAAAAGAAATTACTTAAGATCTGCAACACAAGGCTGTCTAAGAGAACTAGCACAAATCAAATAAGCGTAGGACCTGAACTACATTTCCAACAGACCAAAAGAACACATTGTAACTATATTCTGAAGCACAAGCTTCAAAGTGCCTCTAGGTTAAGAATCTCTATGGGCCGTGGTTTACTAAAAGGATGTTTATATCAAACTAAAAAATAACAATTATGCATGGGTAGTAGGATGATTCCCTGATGCTGGACACCTGGGCATAATGTAAAGGACTTTCCCCTCACATTTCTAAGAGTGCTGTCTAATGAAGTTAATTATCCTTCCATTGAACCTTTCCACACTAGACAGTATAGAAAATACCAAAAGAACCAAAGGAATTTATTGAAGGGATTTTACTACTTTATTAAATCCTTCATTTGCGGTCGGACTAGAAAGTGGAAACTATAGTTAAAGACTTTAGGTTTTCGTAAATCAAGGATCATTTCATACATCGGCTTGAAGTTTGGAAGAAGACAGCATCACAACGATGATTGATGTAGAAATACTGAAATAGCATAGATGACAGCCACCATAAAAATCATATCTGCAGCAATACTTCTTTTGCCTTCCTTTTTATGCCTTACTACTCTGAATCATAGGATCTTAATTTAAAACACATTATCCGTCGAAACCCATCTCCAGAAATACAACAGACCTATATATGCTACAGCCAAACACACAGAATTGATTCATCCCTTTTTGATTATAGAATAATGAAATCCTTTGTAAGAATGATGGCATTCATTAGCATTTAAGATGGTTTAGAAGCTTCACATCGTTATTGAGAAACTCCCAAAGTAGGAAGCTACATAATATTGATGGACTAGAGGGGGTTGAACCAGGAAGGCAAGCTACTAAAGGAAGGAACAAAAGAAACAGAGTGAATGTGGTTGAATGAGATGCATCACAGCTTTGCACAATGTGGCAATGGATAAAGAAGGTAAAAACTTACCGCACCCAGAGGCGGATCCTGAATTTAATCTTTAGGGGTTCAAACTCATTGTATTTTAAAACTTATGGGTTCAGATCTACTATTTGTTGCAATTTAGTCATTTTAGACATAAATTTATGCTTCGAGTCGAAAGTATTGAGCAGATGAACCCGACACTTTAACATTGCATCCGCCACTACCTGCATGCTGTGTTTACACCAAGCCAATAAATATATGACATGTGTTTATACAGAGACTTTTAGCATTTAATAAACACCGACTGCGGGTGATAGGGTTCCTAAAGGGGAAACTCTAAGAATCACAAACACAAGGAAAGTGCGGAATTAAAGATAGAAGAAATTGGGGATGAGAAGAGAAGATAGAAGCAAGATCCAAATTAGAAGAGAATTATTAGGCAAACACGGATATGAGAACCCAAATCCTCCTAACCTATTCTAACAATTTGAACCTATACTAATTGAAATCAAGGCAAGAGACATTCAATTGATATCCACAAGTGAACAACTCTTCATCAATTTCAAGGACAAGGTTTTCATTAGCAACAATGAAATCACACTCTACAGCCTAACTCTCAAACTAGGGCTAGTAAGCCAAACAAACTATATTGAATAATATTAATTCTCAATTCATCAAAATCTAACTATTCTAACCCTCAAGGTACTATATATAGTGTTGGGGAATTATTACAAACTAGGCCCAAAAGTGACCTTGCAAAGATAGCCTTAATTGGAAAATTTGTCCCGTCATGGCTCTTTTACAGATCGTAAATATTTATATTGTTCGTACTTCGAGTCGTAGAACTGGCAATTCCCATATGCTGTTTTACGGTCACATTTACGGGCCGTCAAATGTTTTACGGTCCGTATAATGTACCGTAAATCGGTAACAGAGACTGCAATTATTCTGCTTGAATTGCGACCACCTTTTATGGTCCGTCAACGATTTTACGGTCCATCAACGGTTTTACGGACCGTAATTTCCTCATTACTTCCTTCGTCTTCTTCACGCATCCAGGAAATCATCCAAATGTTGTATATCTTTGTTTGGTGTTCTTCACCGGTCTCCAAGGCCTCTTTTTTCACGAACATCCCTTGCAACGCTTGCAGTTCCCTAGCTTGGCTTCTAGTGAAGGGTCGTTGTTGAGTCATGCCCTTCGATATCATATCAGCGGGAAAGTTATTACCAATAAAGAAGTGGCCAAATTGTTTTCCTGTTAGGAACTTATCTAACATTATTGAAGTCAAAATCCTTATCAGTTCTTCTTGTTGGTGGTTTCTGCCAGAATAAACAGTCGTGACCGACTTCCGTTAATACTACACTCTATTAGAAAATACCAAAAGTGTTCCGTTGATGCAAACTAAAGGGATTATTAGAGCTCTAGGTTATATATAAGGGGTTTAAGTCTAACCCCAAAGACAAGGGATATTTTTGGGCTTTTTCTCTCAATACTTTACCCAAATACTACTATGGGTGTCTTAAAGACAAGAAAATCTACCCATAGAGGCCATGAATAGCAGAAGAAAGCCCTCATAAATATTCAATACAACACTTATGATCAGATTTCCAATTCACCAAGCATTGCACCAGACCGGAATAGATAGTAGCACCTGGTGCGACTTGTCAAATGAAGCCTCTTGCTCTTAAAATGAATCAGAATTTACCTTCAGCAGATGGAATGGTTTAGTTAAGGTGCTTACTCTTTTCTTAGTCTTGGCATAATTTTCTTTTGACAATTAAAATAATGTTCACTGTAGCTTCCAAAAGAAGAAAAAATGGATGGCTAGTCCGTTGATAAGATGTGCTTTGTCTTCTACTTATCCTAAAACCTTTACTTTGTAGAGTACCTTTTTCATAATTCGAATGTTTTAGTTGACTACTCCGCTAATTTCTTCAATTATGTAAAAATTAGAACGTCATTATGTACACTACTGATTCTCATCCTCAGGTAAACATGTCAGATTCAAGACTTATTCCTGGTGTAACCTACAGGCTACAGTTGTGAGAACTACATTGTATCTCTTCCAACAGTTCTCACACTTGTGATGGTTCCTTCATATATATCATTTATGTTGTTTACATACTTGATATGGATGCATTTCTTCTCAATTGTGGTCCGGCCCTTCCTCGGACCCCGCGCATTGCGGGAGCTTAGTGCACCGGGCTGCCCTGTTTTTACCCAGCAAGACTTCTCTTGGTACTCTAACATGTACCTTTTCAAAGTCTGTGAATACACATGGAGATCCTTCTTCCTTTTCCTAGTGATATCCATCAACCTAGTTTGTAAAAATATAACCACTTTAATTAATCTACCAGGCAATCCAAGCTAGTTCTCTACCCTTATAATGCCGCTAAGTCAATGTTGTATCACTCTTTCCAATAGTTGTGTTGTACCCGATGTAAGTTCAATATCACCATGGCTTGCAACAATTTTAAATATCTCCTCTGTTTTATCTATCGGAATCAACTCTCGCTACATGTTTTTTTATACATCTCATTCATGCTATCATCAACTTCACTCGATCTGATTCCACGAGTTCGTTTAAGGTTTCTATTTGTACCAAATGTATGAATATTTGTAAAGTTATTCTCATGAGTTGTACTGAACAATTGCTCGTAATCGCATTTTCACCTTTCTTCGATCTTATTTTTCCGGTCAAAACTTGTTGAAATCCTCTTTAACATACTTAACTTGGTTAGCTTATACATTTCTTTCTCGCCTTCTTACATCCCTTACTGCTGGTATAAGTCATCTAAGGCTTTATCCAACTTCGCTAATCGCCTCCTTAGCTTCTTTCTTTTTACTCTTCCATGATTTTCCGTCTTTTGCTCTTGGTAACTTTTACGCCACTCTTTTCTTAGTAGCTCTACATACTCCTCACTCTACCACATATTCTTGCGGTCAATGCCTTAAGACGCAAAACCCAACTGTTGTTTCTTCACTCATGACATTTGTAGCAGCTAGATTTTTTCCTTCAATACTTCCAATTCCCCTAGAGGAATCTAAATATTTTGAAAGGCGTTCTCGAGAAGCTATTAAGGATTTTTTAATAGTGTCTTTTTCAATGGGGACCATTGAAAGGTGTTCTCGAGAAGCTAGCTTAAGAAGACTCACGTGAACAAGGGAAAAATCATATAAAACCAAGAAAGGGAAAGTTGATCAATTGACAACAATTTTTTTGCTTGTGGTTCTTAGCATAACCCCAGGCCAGCAGGTGGCTAATGCAACAAGGCAAGTGTCTGAAGTGGTACTATATACTTGGATAGCATAAGCTAAGTCAGGAATATATCTAGCGTATAATCTTATGATACCATAATAGAGTAATTGACTAGAAGGATATGTCGACATGTGAATGGAATAATTCCAAGAACTGTCCATTTCTCATATCTCCTGATCAATTCCCAAAAAATCTAGCCCAACTCTCTCACACTTTTAATCATAGGCCCACCTGCAATATTTACTTTATTTATCATTATACACTCTACCATTAGAAAAGAATATATCACACCATTTTTGTATTCACTTGTTACATTGTGTTTTGATGTGGTTTAGGCTTAGTTTTGGAAGCAGTTTTGGAAACTTTGTTTCTAGAAGGTGTTTCGGAAATGTCCTATTTAATCGAAAATACTTGTTAGGAAGACCTACGGCGCGGAAGCACTTTTGCCACAACTACGACTTGCGTCACTCATCGTCGAGAATCTTCACGAATCGGATGAATTCTTTTTCTGCCTAAGAATCCCTAAAAGATGATGAGAGCTCTTTTGGATAGCTAACCCTTGCCATCACTTGTTTTCCAAACATAAGGAGGACTTATTATTTTTCTTACACCCATAATGACATATTTATAGGTTAATACTAATGAGCTATAAAACTAATTAGTACCTCGTATGGGTGGACCCGACCCAATAGCTTTTTCTAACCGGAATTCTACACCAAATGCATTGCTCCCCACCCCCCCCCCCCCCCCCCCCCCCCCGACCCTTTCACCCTTACAACTCTAGCTATGAAGATGATTTTAGAAAATAGTAGAAAATGTTTTACTATAAACCAATTTCTTTGTCACAGTGCTCATATATGAAAAAACAATTGAAATAGTAATTTAAAAACCGTTTATTGTGCAAGGTACTCGTTGCTAGTGAATAATAGTTAATTTCACTTTACTACTATTTTAATTTCACTTTACTACTATTTTGATACTAATAATTATAGGGGAACATTGCGTTATTTAAGAAGTGATCTTAATTACCAAACCTATCTATGATCATTGAAGATTACTTTTAGATACATTTTCTCCTTTTAAGCTTGATATATTCTTTTTACCTATATAGCCATTCCATGATGATGTTCTATGCTGTAGATCTTTAGTTTTATTTTTTTTATGCACGCTCTTAGAAGTAACAGTTTATTCACCAATTAATCAAAGGAATTTTGGCAATTATGTCAAAATTTGACCACTATGTGGAGTGAAATTGAACCTCAATAAGGTTTTCATTTTAATATGATATTTATGTATTTATAAATTAGGCCTATTTCGAGCAAGAGTTAGGCCACCTGAAGGCCTAACATTTGCCTTGCAAAGTTAAAAAAAAAATTAAAAAAATTTGCCTTATTCTGCATTAAGGCAACCTCTGCCTTAAGGCAAATTCTGCTTTAAGGCAAACCTCTACCTTAAGGCAGACTTTTGCCCGTAAATCGGTAACAGAGACTGCAATTCTTCTGCTTGAATTACGACCACCTTTTACGGCCCGTCAACGGTTTTACGGACCGTAATTTCCTCATTACTTCCTTCGTCTTGGTCACGCATCCAAATGTTGGATATCTTTGTTTGGTGCTCTTCAAGGGTCTCCAAGGCCTCTTTTTTCACGAACATCCCTTGCAACGCTTGGAGTTCCCTAGCTTGGCTTCTAGTGAAGGTCGTCGTTGAATCATGCCCTTCGATATCATATCATCCTCCCCTTCTTGGAAAAGATTCTTCCTCTAATCTAAAGAATTACCTACAACACAAGAAGATAGATCACTTACATTGAAAACATTGTAAACATTATACTCACTTGGTAAGTCGATCTTGTAGGCATTGTCGTTGATTTTCTCAAGGACTTTGAAGGGTCCATCTCCTCTTGGGCACAACCTTCCCTTCCTCATTTGAGGGAATCTCTCTTTGCGAAAATGGACCCACACCTAATCATCGGGTTGGAAATCCACTTTCCTCCTCCCATGGTTTTGTCTTTTCGCCACTTCAGTGTTGATTTTCTCCATGTTTTCCTTCACCTTAGCATGAATCTTCATCATCTTAGCCGCCCTTTGCTTTCCATCTAGGCTAACAACAACATCACTAGACAAGGGGGTTAAGGTTAAGGGAACCAAGGGGTTAAAACCATAACAAACTTCAAATGGGGTCATGCCAACAGAGGAATGAGGGACCGATTATAAGCAAATTCAATCAAAGGTAAATGGTCCTCCCAAGAAGTTGGTTTTCCTCTAATCATACACCAGGCTCCCAAAAGTCCTATTCACTACCTAGGTTTGCCCATCCGTTTGAGGGTGACAAGAAGTAGAGAACAAAAGCTTGGTACTAAGTGTACCCCATAGACTCTTCCAAAAATGACAAAGAAATTTGGAGTCCCTATCACGAACAGTAGTGCGAGGTACTCCGTGCAATTTAAGCACATGCATGACAAACAAAGATGCTACATGAGATGCATCGTCACATTTATGGCATGGTATAAAATGAGACATCTTTGAAAATCGATCTACCACGACAAAAATGCTACCATGTCCCCTTTTAGTTCTTGGAAGACCCAAAACAAAATCCATAGAAATGTCTATCCAAGGACCATTAGGAGTGGGAAGGGGAGTGTACAAACCTTGAGGACGAGTCTTCGATTTTGATTGCTTGCATTCCAAGCATTGTCCGCAAAGCTTCTCCACATCATGTTTCATTTTGGGCCAATAGAATTGCTCCATGAGGATGTCAAGCGTCTGGGACACATCAAAGTGTCCCATCATTCCACCATTATGAGCTTCTTTGACAAATAGCTCTCTCTATGAGCTCATAGGAACAAACACTCTACAATCCTTGAACAAGAACCCATCAACTAATTGGAACGGGTCAACCCTCTTCCCTTGAGTCAACTCCTCACAAATGTCTTTGAAGTCGGGATCTTGGGCATAAAACCCTTTGAGACTCTCAAATCCCATCATTCTAGAAGCCATGGTGTTGAGCAATACTAATCTTCTAGAAAGAGCACCTGCTACTACATTCTCCTTGCCTCGCTTGTAATTGATCACATAAGGGAATGTTTCTATGAACTCCACCCACTTTGCATGCCTCTTGTTTAGCTTCGATTGACTCTTCAAGTGCTTCAAGGATTCATAGTCCGATCTAATCACGAACTCTTTGTGCCATAAGTAGTGTTGCCAATGAGCCAACACTCTCACAAGCACATACAACTCCTTGTCATAAGTCGAGCAGTTCAACGACGCCCCTTTTAGCTTTTCACTAAAGAACACCAATGGTTTGCCCTCTTGCATCAATACTCCACCTATACCAACTCCCGAGGCATCGCATTCAATTTCATAGGCCTTCTCAAAATTAGGTAATTGTAACAAAGGAGAAGAACTCAACATAGACTTCAACTCTTGGAGTGCTTTCTCTTGTGCATCACCCCAAACATAAGGAACATCCTTTTTAATTAGCTCGGTTAAGGGGAATGCAATGGTACTAAACCCTTTCACAAGTCGCCGATAGAAACTTGCTAACCCATGAAAACTCCTCACATCGGTTGCATTTTTAGAGGTAGGCCAAGTTCTAATCAATTCCACCTTTTCTTCATCAACCTCCACACCATTCACACTCAACAACAAAACCCAAGATACCACTTTATCAATGCAATAGGAACACTTCTTAAGATTAGCAAACAACCTTTTACGCAACAAGACATCAAATACTTGCCTCAAGTGGCCCACATGTTCTTCAATAGATTTGCTATATACAAGGATGTCAACAAAGTAGACCACGACAAATTTATTGATAAAGGATTTTAAAACATTGTTCATCAACCGCATGAAGGTGGTAGGTGCATTAGTTAGGCCGAAGGGCATAACAAGCCACTCATAGAGACCAAACTTGGTCTTGAAGGCTGTTTTCCACTCATCATCGGGGTTCATTCGAATCTGGTGATAGCCACTTCTAAGATCAACTTTAGAAAACACACTTGAGCCACAAAGCTCATCCAACATGTCATCAAGTCTAGGAATAGGATGTCGATACTTTACCGTTATTTTGTTGACGGCTTTACAATCAATGCGCATCATCCAAGTGCATCTTTCTTTGGAACTAGAATCACCAAAACGGCACATGGACTAAGACTTTCTTTGACAAGACCCTTTCTAAGGAGCTCCTCAACTTGCCTTTGCAACTCTTTAGTTTGCTCCGGATTGCTCCTATAGGCCGGCTTGTTTGGAATTTGAGAACCGGGCATAAAATCAATTTGGTGCTCGATTCCCCTCAATGGAGGCAAACCCTTGGACATTTCTTCCGGAAATAACTCATCATAATCCTACAAAAGAGAAGTCATGATACTAGGAAAAGTGCTAGTATCTTTGTTATTATGCAATAAAAGATCTTTGTTGACAAGACACACCATGAAGTGCCTCTCATCAACCGCTTTCAAACAATTGCTTGGCTTGGCAACCATGCACATTTTGGAATTCTTAAGTGTCAACACTTTCTCTCCTTAGGTAAGTAAAGCCTCCTTTTCATGCTTCTCCATTTCCTCCCTTTGAACTCTCTCTTAGAGTTCCTTCATGATTCAATAATCTTCGCTAACTTGATAGTGGGTTAATGGTGCAAGGGTATATTTTCGACCTCCCAACACAAACGAGTATTTGTTGGATCTTCCACTATGTTGAGCATCCATATCAAATTGCTAAGGCCTCCCAAGCAACAAATGACAAGCGTTCATTGGCACAACATCACATAACATCTCATCATGAATTTTACCAACGCTAAACTTAATAACGGTTTGCTTGGTCACCCTCAATTCACCGCATTCATTGAACCATTGGAGCTTGTAAGGACTAGGATGCTTCCTTGTAGTAAACTTCATTTGTTCCACTAAGGTTCGGCTCACCGCATTGGTGCAACTCCCACCATCAATAATGAAGGAACACACCTATCTCCTATTTTGCATCTACCATGAAATCGATTCTCTCTTTGATCAAGCTCTTCCCTCACAATTGCATCCGTGGCTCATCGTACTACACAAGCAAAGTCTACCCTTTCGTCCATCCTCTCCTCATCATTACCCTCAGAATCTCCCTCATGCTCACTCTTTTCTTCCTCATCATCACTATCAACTCTACCCTCTTCTTCCTCATCGGTATGGTACCCATCATACAAGGCCACAATTGACCTCCTATTAGGACACTCACTTGCAATATGTCCTCTACCTTGGCATTTGAAGCATTGGATGGTAGAAGGACGAGGAAAAAATAGTTTTATCATTGTTACCTCCGTTTGTCTTGCCGTCTATCTTAGTCTTGTAGTCGACTTTGTGTTGAGGAGTTTGAGTGGTGGTCTTGGGCTTTTCCCATGTAGATAAAGATTTCCACTTGTCTTTATTTTTACTCTAGGTAGAAGATGAAGCAACCTTTGCCTTGTACGACTTGTCTTCTTTCAAATCCGCTGCAACCTTCGAAGCATCATGAAAAGCTTCCTCTAAACTTCTGTAAGTTTATAGCCTCATTGGTTTGGAGATTTCATGGTTCAAATTGGCTACAAATCTTATCACGGTGTAGTTCAAGTGTTCTTCGATCGTGGACTCATCGAAGTACTCTTCTACACTTTTACTACCTTGTCTTAGCATGTACACCTTCTTTATAACTCCTTGGTAGTAGTTGGGTGTCACATACCTTGCTTCCATGAGCTTAAGCAACCCTTGCCAAGTAGGAACATCATAGATATGTTGTTGAGCTCTTTCCCGCTTCTTGGACTCCCACCAAGTGGATGCGTACCCCTCAAATTGGGTGAGGGCATACTTTGCCTTTAAAGCATCCGAAATGTTGTTAGTGAGAAAGATTCTCACTTTGGAGCTTCCACTAGAGGAATTCTTCCGGATCACTACTTCACTTGGATGTTGGAAGACTCACTTTCATGGTATTCAAATTCCTCTTATGATCACCCCGATCCTCATATGCTTGCCACCTACCCCGATCTTCTCGACCTTGCCATCTACCCCGCTCCTCATATCCTTAGGGCCTCTCATAGCCCCCTTGCCTACCTCTTCCCCGATTAGAAATAAAGCCATGTCACCCTTCATATCGTGGTTTATCCCACCATCTCTCTTGAGCAACCTCTTCAACTTTTTCATCATAAAGAGGGTTTTGGAATTGGTGTTGGTACGGGTCTTGTGGGAGTTGTTGTGGTAATTGAGGTAAGTTTTGTGGGGTTCTTTGGGGTGTTGGTTCATCTTGGGTTTGGCGATATACTTAGGGGTGTTTGGGGGTTGGTTCGCCTCACATAGGCTTGGGTGTTGGCATCTTGGGGAGTAGGCTGTTGGTGGTGTGGTGTCTTTTGGGTAGGTGAAGGGGTGAGGGTGGGAAGGCACTTCGTATGCACTTATCCCGGACTAAGAGTCGGAGATGTTCCCGGGTTCTTACTCGTTTTGTTACCACCTTTAGATTGGGGAGTGCCCACTCGACTCGCATGCTCCACTTGCCCCACTCTAAACTCCAAACTACCTACTTGCTCCTTCATTCCACCTACTTCCGCCTTCAATCCCGCTAACTCCTTTAGAATTAGAGCCATGGAATTCACCATGGACATTGGATCATCCCCTCCGTGGAAATGTTCGCCGGAATTAGACATCGTACCTGCAAAACTCAACAAACAATGTTAGTAGCAAAGTTCCTCTCGTCACTCGTGTTTAGCGCTCAATCCTTACCTCACTCTAATGTTCTTTCCAAAGTTGGTAATAAACCTTCGTCCAATCAATTCAAGAGGTTATTAAGCCTTAGTGGAGGAATAGATCTTAGTTAAATGAAAGACGGACGACTCAAAATCTAAAGGATAGAGCCAAACAACTTTCAACGAGATAAAACAAACAAAGCTCGAAGAAATTAGAACGAAATAAAATCGGACTCAAAAACTAGTTAACAAACAAGTAAGATCGATTACTAGTTGTTAATTAGTTAGGAGTGTCAAAGAATTAAAGTTTAAGAAAAGAAGAAATCGAATTTTCAATCCGTGAATCGACGCCCAATTTTTACGGTTCGTATAATAAAATACGGTCCATACTTTTGTTTTACGGTCTGAGTGCTTGATTTTACGGTCCGTTAAAGTTCTGAGTGACCATAGAATAGTTCAAAGAGTTGGAAAATTGAACCTGAATTTTACGCCACTTTTACGGGCCGTAAATGATTTTACGGTCCGTACTTTACTCCGTAAAATCTCTTCAGTGATTTCGTCCTTGGATCTGTCCTTTGTACCTTGGGCTTCTAAATCTGAATTGGGAATTGTACTTGGGCCCCACTCAAACCTAGTTTTGCTTCTTTTGGATCCAAAAACAACTTTTCATACTTTTCCCTTGAAACTTTGGATTAAACCTTCCCTTTTTTTCTTCTTCTTCAACAAACCAGTAAGAACATTGATGAACAGCCAAATTTATGGCTAGGGCCAAATCAACTCCAATTTCCACCAAATTTCAGATGTAAGCTCCCTTTTGGTAGGAGAACAAGACCCAATAGAAATTGAACCCACCTAACCACAAATTTTCACTAACCCAATTTGTATCTTTGTTTGGTGTTCTTAAAGGGTCTCCAAGGCGTCTCTTTTCACGAACATCCCTTGCAACACTTGGGAGTTCCCTAGCTTGGCTTCTAGTGAAGGGGTCGTTGTTGAGTCATGCCCTTCGATATCATATCAACGGGTAAGTATTTACCAATAAAGAAGTAGCCAAATTGTTTTCTTGTTAGGACCTTATCTCGCATTATTGAAGTCAAAATCCTTATCAGTTCTTCTTGTTGGTGGTTTCTGCTGGAATAAATAGTCGTGACCAACTTCCATTAATACTACACATTCTGTTAGAAAATACCAAAAGTGTTTCGTTGATGCAAACTTAAGGGATTATTAGAGCTCTAGGTTATACATAAGGGGCCATTTTAAGTCTAACCCCAAAGACAAGGGATATTTTTGGGCTTTTTCTCTCAATACTTTACCCAAATACTACTATGGGTGTCTTAAAGAAAGGAAAATCTACCCATAGAGGCTGTGACTAGCAGAAGAAAGCCCTTCATAAATTTTCAATACAAACTTATGATCAGATTTCCAATTCACCAAGCATTGCACCAGACCGGAATAGATAGTAGCACCTGGTGCCACTTGTCAAATGAAGCCTCTTGTTCTTAAAATGAATCAGAATCTACCTTCAGCAGATGGAATGGTTTAGTTAAGATGCTTACTCTTTTCTTAGTCTTGACATAATTTTCTTTTGACAATTGAAATAATGTTCACTATAACTTCCAAAAGAAGAAAAAATGGATGGCTAGTCCGCTGATATGATGTGCTTTGTCTTCTACTTATCCTAAAACCTTTACTTTGTAGAGTACCTTTTTCATAATTTGAATGTTTTAGTTGACTACTCCGCTACTTTCTTCAATTACGTAAAAATTAGAACGTCATTATGTACACTACTGATTCTCTTCCTCAGGTAAACATGTTAGATTCAAGACTTATTCCTGGTGTAACCTACAGGCTACAGTTGTGAGAACTACATTGTATCTCTTCCAACCGTTCTCACACTTGTGATGGTTCCTTCATATATATATCATTTATGTCGTTTATATACTTGATATGGATGCATTTCTTCTCAATTACCCAGTAATACTTCTCTTGGTACTCAATCATGTACCTTTTCGAAGTCTGTGAATACGCATGGAGATCCTTCTTCCTTTTCCTAGTGATTTCCATCAACCTACTTTGTAAAAATATAACCACTTTAATTAATCTACCAGGCAAACCAAGCTGGTTCTCTACCCTTATAATGCTGCTAAGTCAATGTTGTATCACTCTTTCCAATAGTTGTGTTGTACGCGATGTAAGTTCAATACCACCATGGCTTGCAACAATTTTAAATATCTCCTCTGTTTTATCTATCGGAATCAACTCTCGCTCTCGATTTATTTAGCATCTTCGCACGCCATAATATAACATTGAAAAACTTGGTTAATTATACTATTCCAATCTTTAGAAGGAACTTCCGAACCTCACTATAGATTCCATCTCAATGACATGTTTTTATACATCTCATTCATGGCATCATCAACTTCACTCGATCTGATTCCACGAGTTCGTTTAAGGTTTCTATTTGTACTGGATGTATGAATATTTGTAAAGTTATTCTCATGAGTTGTATTGAACAATTGCTCATAATCGCATTTTCACCTCTGTTCGATCTTATTTTTTCCAGTCAAAACTTGTTGAAATCCTCTTTAATATACTTAACTTGGTTAGCTTATACATTTCTTTCTCGCCTTCTTACATCCCTTACTGCTGGTATAAGTCATCTAAGGCTTTATCCAAACTTAGCTAATCGCCTCCTTAGCTTCTTTCTTTTTACTCTTATACTCTTCCATGATTTTCCGTCTTTTGCTCTTGGTAACTTTTATGCCACTCTTTTCTTAGTAGCTCTTCATACTCCTCACTCTATCACATCTCCTTGCGGTCAATGCCTTAAGACGTAAACCCATCTATTGTTTCTTCACTCATGACATTTGTAGCAGCTATATTTTTTCCTTCAGTACTTTCAATTTCCCCTAGAAGAATCTAAACTTAGGTACCATACACCAATAATGAAGATTCAAGACAGAATTGTTTAGATTGGACCAAGAATATAGAAACATTTTCACAAAATTATATTCTTGCTTCCATCAGTTCCGTTTCTGACCAAAACATTTTTATGCTATTAAGTACTTCCTCTCCCAAGAAACTCTCTTTCCTTTTTTGCACTATAGGTAGAATGACAATCCCTAGGACCTATGAAGAAAATCTCCCCAAGTCTCCTTCATCTTGCATTTGGAATTGAAGGCAAGATACCCCTATTGGTAAAAGGGCAACCCGATGCACAAAGCATCCCACATTAGCAGGGTCCGGAGAAGGGCCGCACCCCAAGATTCCCTATTGCTATATTCCTAAATCCTAACCAATCTTTGGCTTTCACAGTGGGCTTAAAAACTTTAGCTTAGAAATGTAATACCTTTGGCCTTCACATGAATTATCAATATCTTTAATAGTATTTCAGCTAAAAACAGCAAATCAAGAAATCAAAGATAATAACAATCATTTAGGAGATGTGGTCTAAGTTCAATGTGGATAAATCCATTCACCCATAACCCATTATTCAAAAAAGAAAAGACTACAATTGTCAGCTAAAAACAGCATATCAAGAAATTAAAGATTAGCAAAAAGTGACAGCCATGTTGAAAAAGAAGAAAGAGATTTAATGGGACTGACCTTAACAAGAAGTTGGCGTTGAGTGTCACAGTGATTGGAGCCAGGGGAATTATATAAGGGTCAAATTACAAATAGGAAAAATTTGGGTGTCAGAATTAAAAAGTTAAAAAGGGGTAAATAGAAACTGATTAGATTTTCACTTGATATTTTTGAAAATCAAAATTACTCCCAACTCCTAAATTTTACCGTTCTTTCCTTGCTTTAAATTCCGTTCAAAGTATGCTGTGAACTCGAGATTCCATTATCAAGGGTAGGCTTTTTCGATTTTTCGACCCAATTGATGAATCTAAACTAAAATTTTGCTGCTGCTTTCGCTTTTGTTGTTTTTGTTTTGTGTTTTCGTTGATGTTGCTATTGTGTACTACTTATATTATTGTTACTATGCTGAAAATTTGGTGTTGGTGTTCCGCTGAAAAGTGATACTCCGTCCGTCCAAATAATATTCCTCTCCTTTTTTATTTGTCCCAAAACAATTATTATTTTCTATATTTAAAAATAATTTAACTTTATGAAATGATTTACAGTCACACAAATATCTAAAACTTAATTTAGATCACACATTTTAAAAGTCTTCCTTTATTTCTTAAATTTTGTATCAAGTCAAAAGAGAACAATCTTTTTGGAACGGAAGGAGTAAGAGCTTTTTATGTCATTGCTTCTAGTTGTTATGCGTTTTCTAGAGAGTTACTAGCGCGTTCATGAGAAAAACATAAAATATTTTTGTTAACTTTTATTATAAAAAATCAATCTTGGAATGATCACTTTTGGTATCAATAAGGGAATGTTTTCTCTCTCAGTGCACGATAAGCACGGTTTGCTAACGTACGCCTAGAGAACGGAAAACATGGCTCCCACTGCTAACAGCAAAATTGGCTACGCCGACCGATGGCTCTAGTTACCGACTACCTAAGATCACTTTTGGAAGCTTTCTCTCTCCTCAATTTCAATCCACTCCTGAGGAGGTCGAGGGTTTTGGGTTTGACTCCAATTCGCAAAATTCAGTTAGTCTTCAGGATTTTGGTGGCTCTGGGGAGCATACGGCGGCTCGTTGTCACGACCCAACCCCGTAGGCCGCGACTAGCGTCCGATATGGAAACTCGTACATACTTACTAACCAAATTACACTTGCGTTTACATATTATGAATCCCATGCATACCAATTCATATACATATCATTTAAGTCGTTACTTATATCATAACATATAAATTGATCAAGTTACGTAGTGTAGGAGATAACCGGACACAAACCAAATAGACATCACTGAACAAACACGACCCATGACCCACATACATGTCTACAGGCCTCTATACAAACAACAGAACGGGACAGGGCCCCGCCGTACCCAAAATAGTCACCAATACAAAAATATGTACAACAGAAAGATCTGTACCGAAAGTGTGGGCTCCGGATCAAAGGAGCACTTCAAACAGCAGAATGTATACCCTAGGCTAGCGGATCACCTCTATAAGCGTCTGTACTTGCGGGCATGAAACGCAGCCCCCGAAGAAAGGGGGTCAGTACGGAAAATGTACCGAGTATGTAAGGCATGGAATATAGAACGGGGAACCGCAGCCAAGAGTAGAAACTCTACAGAATCAGTAAAGCTGTGAAAAATCATCAATACGTTTTCTTTTGTGTAACAAGTAGTAGATCTCAAATCGTAATTCAGATACATATACATATACATACTTACATACATAACGTGTCCCGGCCCTTTAGTGAGGGACTCGGTGAATAAAGTCAGGCATATCAATATCACATACCATATGTACATATAACGTGTCCCGGCCCTCTTGTGAGGGACTCGGTAAATAGGATCATGTATGTCAATATCATGTATAGCGTATGCATATAACGTGTCCCGGCCCTCTTGTGAGGGACTCGGTAAATAGGATCATGTATGTCAATATCATGTATAGCGTATGCATATAACGTGTCCCGATCCTTTATTAAGGGACTCGGTGGATAGAATCATGTATAGCAGAATCATATACCATATATACATAACGTGTCCCGGCCCTCTATTGCGGGTCTCGGTGGATAAGTCATCATATGCCATCCTGGCTGCCATCCCCGTATCATCATATCATCACATATATATATATACATATAACGTGTCCCGGCCCGCAAGTGAGAGGGACTCGGTGAATAATGCAGAGAAGTGCGCACGATAACATGTCCTGGCCCGGGCTCAGTGAAATCCAAACTAAGACTTGCACGAACAGAATAATGCGAAACCATGTACTCGTAAATCAAGACCCGAGATACAACATACTTATATACAAACATGCTTATCAACATATGAAGGTTCAGAAACAAGTTTCGGGTCAATCGGAATTAGTATACGAAAGTTACGAGCGTTTGAAGTACAGAACGCTCTACAATCGTTTCAGAAGCCATTCTTGGAAAATCAAAGTTGTAATCAGGTTAAGTACCTTTTGGACATGGTTATGGATCAAACCAAATAGGACTCTTGGGGTCATACGTACAAAGACTGTCAAAGACTCGGTAGAATAATCAACGTGCTAGCATTTAATAATCAAACTTTAGTCATATCAATGTACCGACATCATATATCATATACATATATAACAGATTCATACATGCATACTCATAGGATATCATACAGTGTATTGCTGCGGAACGTGCAGCCCGATCCACAGATATAACGTATTAGTGCCGAAATTGTATACAAAGTTAAAGACATTAGTGCTTACAAAATTATCTTAAGGTCATGAATTCTTATACTTAGCTTACTACTTAATTGTGCAATAATCTTAACCATACTACGTATATTCATATTAATAGGCCAATAAGGATCGTAGACAAACTCGGAACTTATTAAATAGAGCCTTTGAAGTACCGGGCCTTCTAACAACATTTCGTAAGCTGTATTTGGAAATTCAAGTAACAAACATATTAGGTAACTTTCCAATATCATTATGGGTCAAACCAAATGGAGACTTTAGAACCATAGGTACATATTGAATTATTTATCAAAGACTTAAGTCATATCGATTTGCTTTCGAACCACGTTAGGAAGTATACCAACTAAATTCTTCGAACATCAATATATATATATATATATATATATATATATATATATATATCAAACCATATGGAATACTTATGGAAGTCAAAAACGATGGCCATCCTAGTGGCTCTAAGAATAGATTTTTTTTTTTCTTTAGAGACATACATAGACGTTATTTGTTCATTACAAAGATCATGCCGAAGGAAAGAAAGGGTAAGCCTTAGATACCTTGCCCGCTTCCTACAAAAATCCGAATTTAAGTCTTTGGCTCCACACAATCTACAACAACATTAATGCGCACCAAACATTAGGTACAAACGCTTAAGAATTCAATTCTAACCAACACCTTATTTCTATAGAAATTTCGGCAGCATTTCCCCTGTAAATGCGCCATCCCCGAGAATTCAACTCGGCCAAAATGCAACAACAAATCCGAGAATTTAACTCGGCCAAAATATCAACAACAATACCAACGACAATACCAACAATCAACAATCAATACAAACACATTTTAACATAAATAGCCTCCCTTTCTACATAACGCCACAACTTCCACTCCAACTTCACACTTTCAAACCAATATCAACGTTTTCATATTCATTTACTAACTCAAGGTCATTCAAATACAATCCGAAAGCATTTCATATCATTCTACCAAATATACAAAAATTCCACCGAAGCCATAATTCACCCGAAACCTCTAACCTTCGACACAAATATTCACAACATATTTTTGTCTTCCAATTTCATCAACAACAACCACAATTTACACCTTAACAATTCCATTTCCATAATTACATAAATTCACAATAAAATCATAAAATTCCCTACAACAACTTAACAACAATTTTCATGCCAACTTGACTATTATTCTTCCGTTTACATCACAAGGTCACAACAACGCAATTAACATAATAAATAAAATCAACTCATCTCCCCTTCACCATGAGGTACCTCACGGCCACAACACCCACACACACACACACACAAATTTCATACTTTTCACTCATTTCCACATACTATAACATATATATACATTCAATAACATAAAAGGATAGAATTTTACCTTTTCTTAAATTTTTCACTTGCCACAAAAGTAGTTTTCTCGCCTAAAAAATTATACCACGTTGAAGAGGGTCTTGAGCTTAGTAAGAATACAAGAAAATTACGATTTTTGGATCAAAGTTGGAAGCCCTCAATTTTTTCTCCTTGGTCGTGAGGCCTCTTCTTTATTTTCTCTCAATTTTTTGTCTTCTTGGTTGTTCTTGAAACTTCATGAAAAATGAAGACTTCTTGGTTGTTCTCAATATTTTTCATTAACAACACATATATATTAGATAAAAATCAAAATGTGGCCTTATTTCTTACAAGTCACAATTATTTCAAAAAAAAAATTCAATGTGCAAAATTACGGGATATAACACTCGTCGCCTTCAATTCTCTGAAGCAACAACTTTATCGCAACCTACGTCGACGGAGAAAAAGAATTTTCGAGAAAACCGATTGCTGCAAAAAGGTAAACCTCTATCCTATGTTGCTCCAACTACTAAACATGGAAAATTATGTGTTACAATTGAGGATGATGATATCCAATCACAACGTGCATACTGGGAACATGCTTTGATAGGGTTTGTGGCAGGGGATACACCGTATATGAAAACGATGGAAGCTTACATCTCTTATGCTTGGCCTGGTATAGTGAAACCACAAGTTCTTGTTCATGATTCTGGGTATTTCATTTTTAGATTTACAAATGCTGAAGATTGTGAGAAGATATTCTTGGGGGATTCTTATTATTTTCACAATAAACCATTCATCGTCCAGAATTGGGAGCTTGATTTTGAATTTAACCCTAATTGTTTAACAAACATACCCCTTTGGGTGATATTCCGAGGACTCCCAGTTGGGTACTGGTCTGTTGAGGCTTTGAGCAAGATAGCCAGCACTGTGGCGCGACCTATGTATACAGATAAGTACACTGCTGAGATGTAACGAATTTCATATGCTCGAGTCTTGGTTAATGCTGATGTTTCACAACCCCTAGTTGAGTCCATTGAAATCACTACTTCTAAAGGTGTTTTCACTCAACCAGTTGACTATGATTGGTGACCTAAATTCTACACTTGTTGTATGAGATTTGGGCATACCTTGGAAGACTGCTGGATGGGTGAGAAAGAAGTGACAAGGGTGGATGATTTTCAAGAGGCTCTTAGAAAAAGGAGTAAGAGAAATAGAAGAAGGAACAGAACTCCTAGGCAAGATTGGAAAGCTAAGGATGATGAGCATTTGGGGGTTGGTGGAGCAATAAACACTACTACTGCTCCACCACCACTAGAGGTTGAGGACACAATTGTAGAACCTCCTCCACAAGTAGTTACTCAGGATATTAATAGGAGTCAAGGTAACCAGCCCCAGACTGCTACCACATCTCAAATGACTATTGTTAGTGATAATAGATTTGCTTGTCTCCAGGATAAGACCGCCACTGCTGCTATTGGTAAACCTGGAGACCCTAGCGGTACTCTCAATCCCTCATGATCATAGCAACATGGAATGTCAGGGGGCTCAATCAGCCCCAAAAACAGAAGGAAGTGTCCCTATTTCTGAATAAGCACAGAGTTGATGTGTTTGGTTGTTTAGAGACCAGTGTGCAGGAGCATAAGTCTCAAGGAATTCTTAGAAAAATTGCACAAGGGTAGAGCACTTGTTGTAATTATCCTATGGCACCAAATGGTAGAGTGTGGTTGTTTTGGAAATCTCATGTACAAGTACAAGTTCTATAGGTTAAGGAGCAGTTCATCCATTGTCAAATACAAGATCCTGCTACCAACTTTGCCACTAACTTTACTATTGTGTATGCCAAAAATGAAGCTCAACAGTGAACAGGATTGTGGAGTGGCTTGAAGCAGTTGGGGAATAACATATCTGGACCCATTTTTTAAAATGAATTAGACCCGACCCACCAGAAAAAAAAATTACTATGTGGCTTTAAAAGAGTATGTCTACTCAATAAAATGGGTAGACATTTTTTTAAAGTCATGTGCCATTTTTTTAATTAAAAAATAACCTAAATGATTTTTGACAAAAAAACCCTGTTAGCAAAAAGGGTATATTTGCACCATTTTGTAACGGCGGGGGTATATTTGCACCATTTTGTAACGATAGGGGTATATTTGCACCATTTTGTAACGATAGGGGTATACATACACCACTTTTGTAACGAGGGGTATATATACACCACATTTGTAACGAGAGATATATCTGCTCTAAATCGCAAAGTTGAGGGATATATTTGCACCTTTGCCCTTATAAAAAATCAATCTTGACTAATCAAATACTTTTTCACATTTCATTCATGAATTACCACCGATAAATGACCTTTTACTACAGGTAAAGTATCGTTGACAGTGAAACTTTTTAAATTTTCATTGTCAATGTATAAAAGACATTAGCTAAAATATGATCTTTAAATACTTGACATGACACAATTTGGCATTATTATGGACGAAATTGAACTTTCCATGGTATTATGAGCTGAAGCCTTAAAATTTCATGGTATCAAATCTTCTATTTCTTCATACTACAATTTCGAACCAGCAATACATCCAAGTCACAGGTTAAAGAGATAAAGAAAGATGTCATACAATGCTACAAACAGACATGATTTGCCTCTCTGCTAAACATGGCATAAGTCCTACTCCATGTACTGATATTGCCATGTGTAGTAGCTTAATCTCTGCCAGTAAGCTAGTTATGCCAATGAAATTTGAAATCCTCATCTTTTCACTGTCCAACTGATACCTACACTTGTGTTAAATGACCATTCTTCGTGACAATCATTCAATAAAAAGCTATTTGAGGTCCAGGTTTAATATAGTAAGAAGAAATTATTTTTTATTGTCAATTTGATGCTTTTTATTTCTCGATTATTGATGAATTAAGCATTTAGCATTAAGGTTTTTGTAACTATACTATTAAACAATTTACATATTCGAATGATACCTTAAAATAAATAATGGACTTAAGCTCTGTTTACCTCTTTCCTTATGTGATTGTTAGGCAGGTAACTTATCTCATGGCTATTTCCCTAAATGATACACCTTACCATCACTCTCAGGCCTAAGGCCATTTTTACATTGAAATCGAAACATAGGAGTCGGAGCAAGGTACTTCACATGTGTCGACGGTGGGTCTGTGGCATCAGGAGAAGAGCAGTGCATTTTCTCTTTCACTAAACTGGGGAATTAACTCATTCACCACTTCTACCATCAGCTGTTTGGTATGCTTTTGTAAGTCGTCCAGGAAAAGAAGGTACAGAGAGAAACGATCAAAAAGAATCAGCATGAAGAAAAAGCTAACAGCAAAGTAAAGTAGGCAGTTTCAGTATGCCTTGATACCGATCAGCTTTATCAAAAGCATTCGGCAGAGCCTGAATATACATCCTATAGTAATTGTCACGCCCCAACTAGAGGAACACACGGGCACCTACCATTTCCCACCTTGGTAGGTGAACTCGTCCCTTATTCACAATCAAACAATAATAAAGTAAAATCCAATCACCCAAAATTATATGATAAGTCTAACATAGATAGGTAAATATATTAAGTGCGGAAGATACATCAAATCCCAAAATCTGGTCTGAATTGTACAAGAACCACTACATAAGGTCTAGGAAATACAAGTCTCAAATATCCATAAATAACTATCTAAATGATAGAATATAAAGATAGGAATAGATAGAGTCATCCGGGCAGCGAATCCATCCAAGTGCTCACCCTAGAATGCTCATCAAACGACCTCGGGACTCAGCCACGAATCGAGGAAGTCGATCCAGTCACGAACTCTGCACTCAGAAAAGAATGCAGTAAGGTAGAATCAGGACAACTACACGTACTGAGTGGGCATCATAAGCCGACAATAGTCAGATAATCATATATAAGAAAGAGACTGAAAAAGTAGACATGTTCACAATATGATACAACTCAACACAGTCCAAAGTATCAAATCCAGTACCAAATTACCAAGTCTAGTATATCACCTCAAAATCCCCGATAAGTCTGAAACACAATCTCAAGAACCACTATCAAGTGCATGTATCACCAAAGATCAACCAACAAGTCCAATATAATGCCATATGTAAATATGAGATGAATGCAATGCAAATGTAGTGGTACACACACGCTTCGGGCGGAATATCTCGTCGCCTCGATAGTCATGACCCATGGGGGGCCGCTAAGTCCATGTACCTGCTGTGGCGCACAGCCCGATCCCATAGTCAATATTACGGAATGTGCAACCCGATCACAATATATGTATAAATGAGTGAATGCATGATAACAATGCGAACAAGAATATACGAACCAATGGTGCCACACATGGACACATATCTCAATCACAATATCAATATCATAACCTTTCTTCCCTTCCCAACAACCTCAATCATCATAAATATGCTCTCTAAAACATAAGGTAATCACTAAGCATCAACTCTAGAATCAATCACGTGGCGACAAACCAACAACTCACAAATAAACAACAACTCAATAGAACACAATAAGGCGACAAGCCAGTCAACAACAATACCAACCTAAGTATTCCATCCCAACTCCATACCTGAAGGTTCACATGTTTTCTCCAACAATCACTAGCTCTACATATGGTTCGCTAACCGAAGTCTAACAAAAAAGTAAGTCGTAACCTACCTGGAAAGCTGAACAGGAGCCACGAACCGTCACACCTTGGCCTTGCCTTTCCGTAGTGCCTCAAAGTACTCAAAGTCTATTCATAATTGAATTCTATATTAAAAACCATGAATAACAACACCCATATTGCTATACTTACTGGTTTTTTACCATTCTCAACCCGAAATTCGACTATCACTCGAGGCCCTACGATACAAAATAAACTTGCAAACACACATAAAAACGCTCTACGAATTCACCCGTGGCCTCGGATTTCCCAATGAAGGTCTAATTGACCAAGTCAACCCCCAATGGACTAAAGTCAAGCTTCCAACCTAAGTCCCAAAATTCTCCCAAGTGCATTAGGAACCGAACCGAACATCCCACCAAGTCCTAAACGGTCATTCGGACCTCTCGGAATTGACGGAATTTCAAAAAAGGTCTGTTTATTCCAAAGTCAACTTTTGGTCAAACATTTCGAACTAAAGGCTCCAACTTCAAAAAGTCACACCAAAACTCGCCCGACGACCTCAGGAAAGGGTCAACAGGGGTAAAAGAGTCAATAGCACTATAACGAGCAATCGGGACATTACAGTAATGCTGGTAGAAGCTCTGCATTTCATGAGCGTCAATTTTTGTCCTTCTAGCCAGGGTCTTCCATTTTCTTGCATAACTGTGAAAAAAAACAAAGTTCCCTAATATACACATCTCAAATTGAACTTGTACTTATCTACTTATGCTAAAATTTTAACTACTTTATCTCCAACACATTTAACCATAATTTTATCATATCTTATTATTTCAATTTAAATTACTTATTTATATTATCTGGTTTGACAACTGGACTTCACTAGGTGCTTTATATCATGTTGTGGAAGAAAATCATGCAGAAGAGGAGATTGAAGTGAAACAGTTTAGTAGTGGAGGAGAATGGAATTTGGGTGCTTTGAGAGAATAGCTTTCTGAGGATATTGTTCAACATATAGTGCAAACTATCTCTCCACCAGTAGATACATTGCCTTTAGACAAAACCTGGTAGATGTTGGAACAAAATGGTAAGTTTTCTGTCAAAAGTGCATGGAATTATATTAGACAGAAGGATGAGAGGGAAGATCTTTACAAGCATATGCGGGAGAGAGGACTTCATTTCAAGATGTCATTTTTTCTATGGAGAGCATGGAAATTTAAGATGCAAATAGATCAGGTTCTTTACAGTTGGGAGTGAGCATGCTATCAAGGTATTGGTGTTGTCAAGAACCAAAGCAAAAAACCATGGTACATATTTTTCTAACCTCTCAGTAGCTACCAAGCCATGGAGAATGTTTGTTTCCTGTGTAGGTATCAATATTGAAGGCTTGCAGCTTAGTAAAGTGATCATAAAATGCTGGAAATATGATGGACCAACTAAGGTGCAGCAGATGTTGAAAGCTATACCAACAATTATCATGTGGGATATTTGGAAGAGAAGAAATAAAATCAAGCATGGAGGAAACATGACAATTCCCAATTTGGAATATCAGGTTCATAAAACTATTTGGCAACTGGGGAGGGTCAAGTTTCCAAGGCTAGCTCATGTACCAGCAGGATGGCCAGAGTTGTTGGATTGCTTAGAAATATGGAGTCCAACTTTGCATTACAAGAAAATCATATGACAAGCACTAACAGAGAGACATATAAAGATCAACACACATGGAGCTAGTAAGGGTAATCCAGGACCAAGTTCTTATAGTTTTTGTTGCAGAAATCACAATGGAGACATTATATATGCACATGCAGCACAGATAGCAGACACAACCAATATGGTAACAGAAGCTGAGGCAGTCAAAGAAGCTCTATATTTCTGTATACTTAAGGGGATCCCATAGGTGATCATTGAAACTGATTCCATGCAGCTCAAGAGAATACTAGAAGGAAGCAGTTCAACACCTTGGCATCTTATTACATTAATAGAAGACATACAGAAGTTTATGCAATTATGTTCAGTATATATGCAACATATCTACAGGGAAGGAAACAAGATTACAGACTACTTAGCTAACATGGCATTAGACATAGGCAACAAGTTGGAGATAAATGGATTTCCAGATCTCAAGCACTGGCAGGACACTCATCAATATGGACAAGAAGCAATACCCAAATTTAAAGATTAAGACCAAGAAGATTCCATGATGATCATTATCATATTGTACTTATTATGCATACAGGAGGATGCAGAAATGCAACTTAGTGACATTGTGGTAGGAAGGGAGGGGTACTTGTGCTTGAACTTCACTTTAGTTTTAGAACATCTCTTACTTTGAGCATGATGTAAGCTACTTCTTTTATTACTTATAAATGAAATAAGCCATTAGGCACTGCCTAATGGATATTATTTTTTTTTAAAAAATTACTACATATAAATTCCAAATTATTGATTTCACTTCCCCAATAATATTTTCATCCATTCTTCTCTCCTGTTGTCTTGCACAAATTCATGAACCTTTTTTTCATAGAAGATAGGTGTTAATCTTTTAATTTGGTTGCAAGTAGAAACATATGCTCCTCCATTCAAATTGAAATGGACACTTGGATACTTTTCATGATTTAAATAGAACTAACTTTTAAGATTTAAAATAACTAAGTGATAGAAACTAAACGTCCACAAAAACAGATGAGGGACCATGTACCTTATTTGTTCCCTCAAGCTAAAACAGAAAGTAAACACGACACGATGTTTCTAAAATAGAAAGTAAACAAGACACGATGTTTACGTGAAAAACTCCTTGCTCAAGGGATTAAAAACCATGATCTACCCTGGTAGGATTTCCAACTTTACTAACTGAGCAATGTCTTTTAGATTACAAGTCTTTTGCAACCAAGGAATTAGCCTACTAATCCCTCCCCTTACAATACCTCTATTACAAGTACTTACTTGACTAACTCTAGCCAAGAACCAAACTAATTCAACTACCTCTAGCTGAACTTCAACTCACCATAGCTAACTATAATTACGTGTCAACACAAAAAGCTTAATAAACAAAACACCTAAAAAGGCCCTTCTTAAAAGAAGTGTAGGTTTATAATATATAGACTAAAAGATAAAGACTAAAATAACCTAGGACTTAAGACATTTTCAGTATTGGGATCTGGTCCTTGGAGTTATTTAGTCTTGATGTTGAGAGCTCTGAGAAGGCAATGGCGGCTGCTCTTTTCAACAATGAGAATAATATGTTTTGAGTTGCTAGGTCAAACAAATGCCAACATGTTGTTTATATAGGTGTCACACCCCGACCTCGCTGGGGTGTGATGGGCACCTGACCCTTACTTAGGGCCGAGCGAACCCTCAGACTCTCGCTGCACATAAAATCACGTCAACTTTTTTTTCTTTAAAATAAATAATAAAGTACATAGCAAAACTTTTCTTTCAGAAATATTCTTTCTCGTGGCTTTCAAGCCGAACAAATTTGTGATCATACAAAATTCATTACGTACACAGACCGACAACCAATACCCACGACACTGTCTGCAAAGTCACTAATAAGATCCCAAAAGCATAACATACAGAATCTGACTCGGCAGCACTCCGGGAATAAATGGAGCTTGCCATCTGCACTGGAACATCTTCCATCTGTCCTCAACTCAACTGGGAGTACCTGCGCGGCATGAAACGCAGCCCCCGAAGAACAGGGGGTCAGTACGGAAATGTACCGAGTATGTAAAGCGGAAATATAACAATATAAGCAAAACCGAGCCAGAAGTATAGAAATAGAACAGGTAGTATCGGCTCTAAGTCCGAAACGGAAATACAGAGTGTATGGCCAGGACCACGATATATATCATAAGCACGGGGTGTAGCCGTCTGAATCGTGATATGAAACAGAGGTACAAAGCCTAACTGGTAGGATCATCGTGCGGATCGGGGCACAGAGTGCGACTGACATACCCGCAACCGAAGCTAGGGGTGTAGAACTATAGCCGACTGAAGCATAGTCCGGCTCAATCATGCAGAAGCAACACCAACAGAATCATTCTCCGAATCCGCTGTCCAGAAATGTAACAGGCAGAACCATGCATGCAGAATCATAAACTTACACAAGCACAGGTAGTATACATTTACCTCAGGTTTCGGCCCTTTAGTGAGGGGCGCAATGGACAGTGCACTGGGGTGTGCACGAATAACCAGGTCGCCACAGGGTCGCCTCTAGTGCACAAGTCATACCCAAGAGGTTCCAACAGGCAAATACGGCAGTTAGAATGTCAAAATGCTTTACTTTCTTTTGAAAAACATTTTTGTTTCACACATATAAAGGAATCAACGCACAATTTCCGCGGCCATAAGTCCAGCGGTCGCTACCACGCATACCGCGGCCAAGTACCCAGCGGTCACTATCACACGTACCGCGGCCAAGGGTCCAGCGGTTATAATCACACATACCGCGACCAAAAGTCCAGCGGTTACAATCACACATTTGACATACCGCGGTCAAGGGTCCAGCGGTCTATGTCAGGCACAATCACAAGTGCGGCAGACGCGGTCAAGGGTCCAGCTGTCAATGTCAGACACGCCGCGGTCGAGGGTCCAGCGGCCACTATTACATATGCGCATATTCACATAACCGGCCCGAGACTCGGTAAAACAGAAAACAACCATACAGAATGCCAAATTATCACTTTCCCAACATAATCACACACGCCAGGATCATACATCACACAAGATTCAGGTATACCAAAATCGTATATCAGTAAGTACGGGAGGTAAGTAGTTTATCCAAAATATTAGGGTAATATTTTCAAAACGTTTTAGATGTCAAAAAAAATATTTTATAAAGCTCATAAAGGTGGTCATAGCACCTATCGTATAGTAAACAACATAATAACCAGGAGCTACATGCGAGCTCCAGACACGAGTACATTGGCTAAAGCCATACAGAATTTATATCAGGGTTTTTGTCCCCGTAATTGTTTCCATGAACATTAAATCAATTCAGGTTCGTTAAAATAACTCCCGTTTAGTAGTCGGAACAATAGCCATAAGTTTCCTCGACTTATCGTATGGGAATAAGACAGACAGAACAATAAGAGAGGCATCGGGGAATAGCGGGCCCACCTCAGGCCAAGTCGAGGCGGCGGACAAGAATCACGCCCATTAGACTCTACGGAGTCATCCAGGAAGGTTTCATAGTGATCGGGTTACATTTGTACAAGTTATGGAGGTTTAACCACTTTTCTAGCAAAATGCGCCTTTTGAAATTCAATTGAATTGAATGAATAGTACCAAAAATCAATCTCGAGTTTCTATGAGCAGAATCGCCCCCGAGGCTCCGATCTTGACCTAGTACATCTAGGACATGCCAAAGAACAAAGGGGAAGACTTTACATACCTCGATTGCGCCTTACGCTCGCTTGGCTTCAATTCCAATTTCGTCCAGAATCTACAAATGGTCATGTTTACCAATTGTCAATTTCAAGCTTTTCGAGAATCTAAGCTTAATCACATAATTGCCTACCGAAATTTCGGCAGCATTTCCCCTATATATATGACATCCCCGAGACTTAGCTCGGCTTAATATATCAACACAGCAACCCAACAACAACATCACTAACAACAACAAGCATTACAAAACACATAGTATGGCATAACTAGCCTTGTTTTCCACATGGTCCAACAACTTCCACTTCAACTTCACAAACCCAAACTAGTATCAACATTTCCATATTCATCATTAATCAAGACCATTACAATGTGATTTGGAAGTATTTCATATCATTTCTATACAATATTCACATGATATACAAAATATACAAATTTTCCACCAAACCATAATCCATCCAAAACTTCAAATCTTCAACATACATATTCATAACATATTTCCACCTTCCAATTTCATCAACCATAATCATAATTCACATCTTAACAACTTCATTTCCATAATATCATAAAATCATATTAAAATGACATAATCTTCTACAATCAATTTCAATGCCAACGGACGAATTTATATCGCTATTTTCCCGTTCTATTCCGTTGAAACTTTAAATAAACTTGTTGGCAATGAAAAAGAGCCATAATCATACCTTAAGTGCACAGCTACCACGTCCACCCTCTTATTTTTAGTTGATTTTTAGCTCAAATCGAAGGCTACGCGACGTAGAACACTTTTCTCTTCATGGGCTTCGGGATTCGGGGCTCAGATTTTGATCAAACTTTATTTATCTCTCTAAGTTTTTCCTCCCTCTCTCTCTATAGAATTTTCTGGAACTTTTCTGATCTGAAAATGTGGAGGAGGAGGCTGAAACCTCCCTTAAATAACACGGAAATGGGCCTGACCCGGATTGGAATCGGGTTGGGCCCATTTCACTGCCCAGCTTGACCTTTCCGCCTTAAAATGTTCATATCTCCTTATCCCGATGTCACCTATAGGCCCACGACCTACCGTTGGAAAGATATTTCAATTATCTACAACTTTTATTTCTGGGCGTTTTCCAAAATTCCAGACTTATAATGCCGGTTTTGCCCCTCCAAGTCAGGTCATCCGAAAACGTTTTCTTAAAAAAATTCGTTTGGAGGGCTTCCACTTTGATTTGGCCCCAAGGCCCTTCACAAGTTGTGTTTTACTTTACATATGCGATTCATATAACTTGTCACGTGTCCCAAAAAAAATATTGACGTGTGGGCCCCACCTCAGTTAATAATCTGACGTTCAAAAATATGGGATATAACAATAGGGGGCCGCGTGAGGAGCATGTGACATAGCTAGAGACATTGCATAGTCCGTATGTCCTGCGGTGGCTCTTTAAGTCAGAACAGAGCCACAACTTTACAGCTGTCACAGTCGTATAGTGCCCGGGGGCCTAATCAAGGACTTGGTCCCTGATACATAGGTCAATCATCAAAACTCATAACTCATCAATTTCCCCCTTTTTGATGATGACAAACTCGAAAGTGATTTTCTCTTGGAGAACCAGATTCCCCCTGCAGATTTGGCCCCAACAACATGTAGCAGAGAACCAGGTTTTTTTGCACCAACTGACATTAACACACACACATCTTCCCCCCTTTTTGCATCATTGAAAAGAGATAAAGATTGGCACAAGCAATAAGAAGTTCAAAAACATTCACCCAGGCCGCTTGGGCAACGCAGCATGAGGACCAACAGAAACAACAAAGCACCAAAAAAAACATATGCATACAAAATCAAAGAATGTGCCAAGCATACAAACGATTTGATATAAAAACATAGTAATCAATGCAATACAAACATACTAAAATAAATGTCAGAATGCCAATATCAAGGAGAAAATATGAAGGAATAGAGGATTAGGGTTGGATAGGGTTGGAAGTACTAGCAGGGTTGAAAGCTTTGAACATCATGTTTAGTCTGGTATCCGCAACTTTGTGATTTGCCAAGATTTTCTCCTGGAGCTCAACAACTTTCTTCATGAGACTGGAATTAACCTCCCTAACTCTGCAACTTCTGTCGCTGTATCACCACTGGGACCAGGGACCTCCAGCTTTAGTCTAGCGATTTCCGCCTTCAACAGAGTGTTCTCAACCTGCAACCACTCAATATTAGCTAAGATTTTTTCATTTGCTTCAATCAGACCGGATATGGTGGATGTGGTCCCTGCTCCTCCTTTCACATTCACACTCTTCCAGAGTGGACATAGAGAACATTTACTTCTTGGTCCCTTTGGAAGCTTTACCAAGAGGCACATGGAAATGCTCAAACACTTTGGTAAGAAGAAAGTCATAGGGAAGACCATGCTTACCGTCCTTGATATCCACAACCTTGATCATGTGCTAAAACATAATGCTAGGAAAGTTGATCGAATGGCCATCATCCAGAATTTCCATAAGGACCAAGTCTGTCCTGGAAGCAATACGCCTTTTCTTAGTGCGAGGAAGCATGACCTTGTTCACAAATTCAAAAAGCAATTGATAATGAGACGCTATTTGTTTCTTAAAGATTGTCTCAGTGGTCACATGCTTGCCCCTTTTAAGTATGTGAAGCTTGAAGTCTGCAGTAGACTTGTCTCCTTCTTCCAGTTGACTTACTCCAGCAATTGGAACACCAAGAATTGTCACCAACTGTTCTTCATTGAGAGTGAACTCCAACTGACCAACTTGGCAAACCAATGAGTAGTCATCAGTGTACTGAAGATTTACAAAGAAATTGGCTACTTCTTTCTCATAGGCCACTACAGGACCTTCCATTAGGTGCTCCCATCGTTGAGATTTGAGCACTTCCATTAAATCCTTGTTAGACCCCGTATTTTACACGTCGAGTTATTCGCGAAGGAATCAACGTGAGATAGAAACCTCGGATTTTTAATTTCTAAACTAGAACTAATCGGTTATAAATTTTACTTAGTATAAAAATGTTATTGGAGATTAGGAACTACTTAATTGTGGTGTTAAGTAAAAATTAGTGGCAACAATGAGCCAAAATGCACCATAACATGCCATGTCCAAAAGATGACTCAAAGTCATCTAAAATAAGGCTATTATGGAAGACAAACAAATATGCATTTAAACATTAATTCATCCACTACACTTACATTGTATTGTGGACAACTAAATTGAAGGAAAATTTCATGTGAGGTACGGCCAAGATGGCTGAAAATTGGGGAGAAAAAGTTGAGGCATGCATTTGAATATTGAAGGTGTCCATTATTTTATGAAGGCATGCATTATTTTATGAAGACATACAAGTTGGATGAGTCATAGCACATTTAAATATTGACCATTCATCCTTGTATGATTGCAAGGGACAAAGGTTAGTGTATGATTCATGCACTACACATGCAATTGTCTTGTAAACAATTAAAAGGAAAGGAAAAAGGAGAGACAAGGGGGGGGGGGGGGGGGGGGGCTCGGCCAAACACTTAGCCGAAAGTGAGGGAGAAAGAAATGAAATTTAATGCAAAGTTAATTGAGTGCTCAAGGTCATGAGTGGAGCATGTGTTGTGTCCAACTTGTAGGCATCTTAGTTTAATTAAATGGAAGACTAAGATAGATCATCTTCTCATTTCAACTTCACAACACAAAAATAGAAAACTTGAAGCCTAGAGAGAGAAGCTCTCGGCCAAGAGGGCTGAAATTGAGCTCTTTGAGTGTTGATCAAAAAATAATTTCTTCAAGCATTTCAACCCTTTAGAAGGTCCCTAAAAACGTGAAGATAGTCATTGGAGCAACAAGAACCATTATCATTTCAATTCACAAACTCTAGCCAAGTTGAGAAGTCGAATTGTCAAGGTAAGATCTAACTTTCTTTTACATGTGTTAATGGTGATATAGATGTGTGAATATAAGTTTCATGCATGAAATGATGTGTGTTGATGTTGGAACATGATAGTAGACATGAAATTATATATGTTGATGTTGAAGTATGGTTGTAACTTGATGAACATGAATTGCATGCATAAGATCATGAATGTTGGTGTTGGAATGTTAATGTGGCCGTAGGGACTGTTTTAGTGGCCATGGTGGACTGATTTTCTTTAGTAATTATGGTTGATGCTATCATATATTTCATGGTAAAAAGAATGAAAAGAATTGGATGGTTAAAGGTGAAGTTATGTTAGTATGAAAATAAATTGAATCCATGAGATTTCGTGTGTGATGTGGAAGCATGTTGAAACCGTGTAGGGACTGTTTTGTGTGGAAGATAATGAACTGATTTTAATTGATATTTTGATTGTTGTTGTCATGAATTTTATGATGGAAATGAAGGTGTTTGATGGTTGGAGTTGAAACTAAAATCATTTGTGAGTTGTTGTAAGGATTATAGTGATGACAAGGTAGCTTAGTTGCGTATGAAGTGATGATGTACATGTCGTGTGGTTGCTGGTCGTAACTTACTGAAATTATATGAAAAGAAGACATGAAATAAGGTGTAAGAATCGTATGTAGTTCGCTTAATATGTTGTAAACGTTTGCAAGAATTCCGAGCATCTTTATGTTGTTGGTTAAGGATTGTTTTGGACGTGTTGTTGTTTTTGTTAAGTTGGAAAAACTAATTATAATTAAGAGTATACATCATGTTGTCATAGTAATTGGGCTGTTATAGAATCATTATGATGGAGTATTACACCTATAGACTAATGAGAATAAAATAGAGGTGCCATAACCGCATGTAAACTGTTATCGAATGTTGTAAGGTATGGATTGATTTGAAATCGCATACAGACTGTTTTGACACGTTGTTGTTGTTCTTATTGAACTTGGAAGATTAATGATAATTAAGATTATGCATTGTGTTGTATGTTGGATGGGCTGTTATAAAGTTGTTACATGCAAACGTTAAGGCTACAAACTATTACGAATAACTTGAGAATGTAGTCGCCGTATGTGAATCGCTATTGAATGTTGTGAATGCGGACTGTTTGGAGTGTTGTGTGGGCTGTTCGGATTTGTATTGAATGTATAATTATTGATGTGGGATTGGTTGTATGTAGTTGGTTTGACTACAAGAGAAAACGTCGTCTAAACATCTAGAAAGGAGTTACTAACGTTAGAATGCGTTTTGAATCTCCCCGTAGCTTAACCGTAGTTGTTGGCGTCTTAATATAGGTTGAAGTATTATTGGGAAGCGTATACATATTGTGTGACGAATAAGCGCTAAAGGTATGTGAAGCTAACCCTTCTTTCTTTTTGGCATGATCGTTGTGAAATGAATATACGATATATATACGATTCCAAAGGAATTCCTATTCCTAGAGCCACTAGGATGGCTATTGATCTTGATTCCCATAACTTATATTTTGTTTTATATATATTGAGATATGCACATGATTTCAAAGTTCCATTTTGATATATATTACACGGGGACATCCGAAAGATATATGACATGACTATTATTTGAATTTGCGAACGATAGTTCGTGTTGACTATCCTATTGAGTCTTTAAAAATGTTTTGAATTGCATACAACTTCTCATTACTCTGCTCGTGCATACCTCAATATGTCTTTCACCGAGTCCCGGGCCGGGAATGTTATCGTGCACAGTTACACTGCATTGTTCACCGAGTCCCTCATTAAAGGGCCGGGTACGGTATATATATATATATGATGATATGATGATGTGATGATATGATGATATGATGACATGTCATGGCGGCCAGGAGGGCATATGATGATCTTATTCACCGAGTCCCTCATTAAAGGGCCGGGTACGATATATATACATGCATACGATATATGATATTGTCAAGTATGATTATGTTACAAAGGCAAGTGTTTTGGTATTCTGAATATTGTACACATTTACTTTACTCCATATTTCAGTTATGATCCTTTTACTGTAAATCACGCTTTACATGCTCAGTACATATTCCGTACTGATCCCCTTTCTTCGGGGGGCTGCGTTTCATGCCCGCAGGTACAGATACGCGTTTTGGTGAACCGCCAGCTTAAGACTTCCCTTCTGCTATCTTGGAGAGTTCCGTTGTTCCGGAGCCCAGACTTTGGTATAGATCCTTTTTGATCTAAATATATGCATATGTTGTTCGAGGGTACGACGGGGCCCTGTCCCGTCATATTTCACTGTTGAAACTCTTAGAGGTCTGTGGACATATGTGTGGGTTGTGTTTGGGTTCTGTTCAGTTGTGTCTATACAATGTGCTGTGGTATGATGCTCGTCTATAGTGGCAGCCTTGTCGGCTTGCATATGATATTGTTATATATGATGGCAGCCTTGTCGGCTTGCATATGATATTGTTATATGATGGCAGCCTTGTTGGCTTGCGTATTACTTCATGATAAGATCAGTTGTGACTCCTCATGGGACAGATCGCCGAACATATATATATACATTTATGCGACAGTTCCGAGACTATGATTTAGTCGTTATAAGTTCCATACGGTGTTGTTGTGAACTGAACACATAGCTAAAGAGTGTGAATACGAGTGTCCAAGTTGGGCACCAGTCACGGCCTATGGGGTTGGGTCATGACAATCCTCTACCGCGTTGTGGCCGATATCTCTGGATCAATTACCCTTCCCAATAAAACTTTCTGTCCTTGTAGATTACGTTGTCGTTCCTTCTCCAGTACTTGCGTGATTTCCATTGAGGAACCAAGTCCTTCAATACTGACTTTCCTCCTTTTTAAAGAACTTGCCTCCTTACTGGAACCGCTTTGTCTTTTCTTAGGGGATTTTGACACCATCCTCTCCTCTGCCACGGCTTTTTCCTCTGCACTTTTGGAGTTTTGCCTTACCAAGAGGGCTTCCTCCTCCTCTTCCTCCCCATCAGACACAACAATTACGCTCTCCTCTTCATCCCTCAACTTATGCAAATTTTCAAAATGAACTGTCCTCCGGCTTTGACCAGTGGTCTTTGCTTTGTTAACTTAGGAAGAGTCTAATATTGCCTTAGACTTCTGCCTTGTAGTGGGAGGTCTTTATCTTTGCTTAGAAGCAAGCTTCCTATCAACGAAATGTTTGCTTCTGCTTTTCCCCCTTTCGCATCTGCTTCACAATCCCAGACTTTTATCAATATACAGTTCTCAATATAATATCATCATCAGAGTTTAATTCATGCCCTTTAGAGTTAATCCTTTCAGAATGGTCAGAGGAACCAGATTCCTCCTCTGAAGAAGCTTTCCGTTCAGGTGTTGTTTCTTTCCATGGTACTGCAATTGTAGGCACTTATTGAGAGACAAATGCTATTTCAGAGGGACCAGGTTCCATGCTTACTACAGTATGATCTAAACTACTCTGTTCCCCCCTGAGATGAAGCACCTACTTCCTCAGTTTCCAACCGCTCACTATTTCCAGGTTCAGTGGAGACATTTTCTACACTATCCTTTATTTCACCACCCGTTGCCAAACTCTTATCAAAAACCCTAGAAATATCCACATTTACAAGAGAAGTTGGATTACCTGAATCTGAAGGAACTTCCCTCAAATCCCCTTTTTCAATTACAGTCTCAGTTTCCACTCCTTGACTTGTTACCCCCATGTCGTTGTCCTTGGCAGTAGTATTGACAGATGTCTCAAGATTGTGAGAGGTCGGCATGGTAGGAGTGTTTTCTTCTAAATTGGGCTTGTCAGAGGCATGGTAAGAAAGAATAGGAATCTGGGCATTGGTCTTTTTCAACTGATCCACAACTGAGTACTCACTGGCCTTAATCTTCCTCAAAAATTCTTCTGCCTCGGCTTCTGTCACGACCCTTTTGGGAGGAACATTGCTTTCTTTAGTTTGCCTCAATCTAGCTAGCTCTTCTGGGGTATAGCACCTTCCAGACCTTGTCATTCCTGACATCTTAATCTTGTCAGGGATCGTTTCCTTTCCTCGACACTCCATCACAGCTTGTTGATAATTCCATGGTACGGCTTTGGTATCGAGCACTGGTAACTGATTTGGTGCTTGAACTACTTCCACAGGTGTTGATAAAGCTCCTAATATCTCGACAGGCACAAAACCTCTTATCACTATAGCCGGAGAAGCAACGGCTATAAGACCATGATCTTCCACGCTATTCACAGGCACTATGAATTTGGCTGGATCATCATCATTTTCATCTATTCCAATCATATTTATTGTGGCCCCATCATGGGTCGGGAGTGGATTTGTAACCACGTTTGGTGCCGGTTGTTTGACCATGATCTGTTTTGCTTCAATAAGATCTTCAACCTTGTGTTTCAATGCGTAACAACGATCAGTGGAATGGCCTTTTACCCCCGAATGATATGCACATGTTTTAGTGGGATCAAAACCTCTAGGTAGTGGATCTGGAATTCTGCCTTCCACAGGATACAATAATCATGAAGCTTGCAGTCTTTAAAAAACAACGCTCAATGGCTCTCCCAATGGTGTAAAATTGCGAAAAGGTCTATTTGGGCGAGGTGCAGATGCATTGTTTGGATGATGAGATTGTGATGGTGGAGTTGGGTATGTTGGTGGTCGTGGAGCTCGGTATGTTGGTTGTGTATTGTAGATGGGGTAGGAAATTTGTGGTGATTGAGGCTGGTAAGATGACAAAGTTTGGTTGTATGGATGGGACGAATATTGAAAATATGGTGATTGGAGAGCGTTAGAATTGTATCGTGGAGGTTGTTGATGATGGTATGAGGTGCTTCCCAGAGCCATTATCGCTGCCGCGTCCTTTTCTTTTTTCTTTCCATTTCCAAGAGCACCAGTTTGTATGGCCTTACTAGTGGACTGCAATGTTGCTAGACTTGTTATTCTCCCGGTCTTAATGCCATCTTCGATCATGTCCCCAACTTTGATCACTTCTGCAAAAGTTTTTCCGCCCATTGTCACCAAACGTTCATAGTACTCTGGTTCTAGTGCCTGAATAAAGAAAGTAACCATTTCTGTTTCCTCTATGGGAGGGTGTACCCTAGATGCTTCTTCCCTCCACCGTATAGCATATTCTCAGAATGATTCGGTTGACTTCTTTTTTAACTTTGTAATTGAGATTCTGTCAGGAGCGCTCTCAACATGAAACTTGTAATGATCCACAAAAGCATTTGCCAAGTCATCCCAAGTACGCCATTTGGTTGTATCTTGCTTAACATACCACTCCAAAGCTTTTCCACTCAAACTCTGATTAAATAGTTTGACTCTTATCCCTTCATGCTTCCCCACACCAATCAACTTTTCGCAATAGACCTTCAGATGGAAGAAAGGATTTCCCGACCCATCAAACTTCTCAAATTTTGGAATCTTGTAACCTGGTGGCAATTCTACCTCAGGAAATGCACATAATTCTTCATATCTCACGCTTTGGTTACTTCCGAGTCCACGCAAACTTCTCATTGCATCTTCCAAAATTTTGAGCTTTCTATTTATCATTTCATCATTAACTGCCCTTGCCTCCCTCTCGACTTCGACATAATGATCAACATCTGCGTGACATTGTCCTTGGGTTTGTGTCATGGGTGGCGCTGTGGTATAAGTATATACCAGCGGAACTTGATGCGCATTGGTAACATCATGTGTCGGTGGTATGAACTGAGCCTTTGAAGAGGCGGCTGTAAACAAAAGAGGAGCATTTTGAGTAACTAGGTGGGCGAGGGGTTCGGAATAAACTGGTTGAGAAGTGGTAAAATAGTTTGTTTGGTTAAGTTCATCCAAGTTTGGGAATGGAGGTGGCATAGGCAAAGTCTGACGAACCCCTTGAGATGGAGTCATATGTGGCGGAGTTTGAGAAAATGACCGATTTTGAAGTACCATGTGACTTAGTTCAGCAAATTGTCGCTCCAGACGAGCAATGATCTCCAAATGTGTTTCTGGTTCATTAGAGGATGTGGGATCACTCGTGATCGGTAAACTAAGAGATGGCTCAGATGAAGTGGTTGCATTGATCAAACTTTGCTCCATTTTAGAACGAGTCTTTTTGGTTAACCAGGTGATTAGTGATAAGTGATGAGTCAGAGTCTGATTTCTTAGCTCTAGACTGTGTGAAATATGGATGCTCCGCCAGTTCCCCTTTAGCACAAGTCAACCTTTTGTTTTGAAAATGAGTTTAAAAGAAAAAAAGATAAAACAAGAAAGAAAAAAGAAAACGAGTCAGTATAGTGTAAGGACATGTTATTGCACATAAACACATTATTGCACATAATACATCGCGTTCTATAATGCAAGGGACCTCTTTATGCCAGTGGTAGGCCTAACGAACATTTGAAGGACAAACATGCCTTTTATGTATCATTCCATAAATCTGCCTAAAACTAATTTACAAGAATAAAAATTTATTACATGCCAATTTAATAATACAATTCAAAGTTAATCTAAGATATCTAACACTTCATCTCCACTAATTTCTTTTAGTCGTCTTCAATCCTCCGACATTAATTGGATGCTCCATGACAACCTGCAACAAAATGTCAGTTTTTCCTGAAATATTTATCTATAGAGTACCAGGTCCACATATTCCACATGTTTTGTCCTTCAAATAATGCACATAGATAGTGAATAGTATCACTTAGAGTCATAGACTCATTTGGACATTTGGTAAGGTTGACTAATGAACTTAATACACCAAGGGTATTAAGCCTCCTAGGTTTAAAATGATGCATGTTCTTACAAGGTTTTGGTTTTCGCTCTACCTAGGTAGACTAAGAGTGGTTTTCTTATGACACAAGGCTCCCCCAAGCGGACAACTTGGGAGTTGAAAGTCTGTGGCCGTCGACTGCACCGCCGATCGACTAAATCCACTAGACCAATCCAACTAAAGGGGTAATTTATTAGTGCACGGGCGCGAACCGCGAAGCCGCTTTAAGTGTGTGAATTTGTGTGAATTTTCCAGGATTGGAAGAAATATGAACGGAATGCCAATTTAATAAAAGAAAAACATATATATTACATGGAAAAGGCAAATAAGGCATAAAACAATAATAAAGACATTTAAAAGCATATAAGGCGAAATAAAGAAAACAAACAAGCAAAACACCAACAATATATTAATCAACCTAAGTCTGTTGTGGTTAGAACCTAAGTTCCCCAGCGGAGTCGCCAAGCTGTTATACCCCATTTTAACCGAGTTAAATTAGAGTACAACATATTGGTGATTCCTAAATTGTTTCATTTTAAGGAGTCGCCACCTAATTAATTTAACGGTGAATTAGGACACCCAGATGTTAACTAAGGTAAAGTTAAAACTAAACCTCTGGTAATAGTCTGCTTAACCAATGTGATTCTAGGTAGGGGCTCTATATTATCTTAAAGGGAAGGGGTTAGGCATCCTTTAGAATCCGCTAACTACGGTTATCCGACCAAACTTAGGTTAATTAATTGAGGCTAAATATAACACTTTAATTTTAAGAAAATAGGTTGTAAATGTTATTAAGATTTTAAAGGAAAACATAGTAATGTTATTTAAACTAACTTGAAGAAATACATAGTAGTCCACTCAAAATAAAACTTATAAATATTGTTAAGCCTTAAATAGTAATTTTATGTTAAAAATGAGACTTGCAAAATATAATGATTTGTATATAGGTAGAAGCTCTTTTAAGAGAAAACCTAGCACATTTAACTTGGAATAAAATGACATTATATGAATATAGTGGTGTAGAAATCCTAGACTTGTTAGGAATAGAATATAAAAAGCTATGGGTTTTCTTTCTCTTCCTTATTAACTTTATTTAACTATGTTCGGCTCAAAATATGCATAATCGAATTAATCTAAAATGTTTATATAATATGCTTGGATTAATAGGTGTATGTTAGTGACGTTTAATTTTCTAATAAAACATAATTCCTTTGATTCAAAATATTCCATTTAAAAAATCAATTGTTCTGAAAGTAAATATTAAGATACTATAAATAACTTTAATGTAAAGAGAAGAAACGAAACTTATGGTATTAATTGAGTTTTTTCTCTTAAATTTACTACCCATTATACTAAACTAAGTACCATGCTAATCCCCTTATAATTTATCTAAGCTAAGTAAGAACAAAACAAATAGAAATAAGATGAAGGTAAGTCATACAGGACAAATCAAAAATACACAACAATACAATGAGGTAGAGAAAAATGAATTGGCCCATTTCTAGGGCCACTGTTACAAATCTGCTACTGGAAATGGGCTCAGCCCACATATTTTGGTGTATATTGGCTGTGGACAAGAGGCTGGACAGAGAGGAATGACGTTTCATTGGGCCTTGGCCCAACACCGGACGTGGAAGAAGAACGAATCCCTTGGACTCGTGTGCAATGATCATGCATAAAAATGAAAGGAAAAGAATCAGTATATAATAAAGGACTAAGACGTAAATAAAGAGACCAAATGCGCAAACTGAATTAGCACATAACACAATAATAGGACAATTAAAGAAAATGTTCGAGACCAAATAAGACAATGATAAGTAAACAAATGAAACCCATGTGATTTGTTCCATGTTACTTAATAACTTGAGCCCAGCAAAGTCATATTCCTATTTTGAGCAGAGGTCCAACGAATAGAGAAAGGGATTTAACTTCATTAACACTCAATGGTATAACTAACTGTATGGGATGATGCTTTCAATATACACTAGGTATACTATCATATTCATATTAGGATAGATGTACAGAGTTGAATATACTTGGTATATATGAGTATATACCCTCTATATACTACAACCATCCAATCATATAAGAGAAGAAATGGGAAAGAGCAATCATGCTAAATCATTTAACATATAAAGAAAACTATGCGGGCATCATAAATAAAAAACCAAAGTGAAGACAAACAAAGCACCAGATCAGTGCATAGCAATATAAACTCCATCAACATACTTTGACATTCTTTTTAGTTATGCTACAGAAACATAATGATCTCAAACCTTTACATGGACCAAAGAAAGAAAGCATCATGCAAGATTACAATAACATTCCAACTCATATAGTGTCCTTAAATGCACAAGCAAGTTTAAGTTCAACATGAAATGATCATACGACATAAAAACTCGTATTTTTGTTGAACAAAACACATCAGGTAGCTTTACAGATCCAGCAGCACATTATAATATACAAGCGAGACAGCACCGAGATATAGGCAGAACCCTCAGACAACTACAACATTGCATGCCTTAATCAATACAAACAGCCTCACAGTATCAAACTAACTGCCAGTTTTATAGCCTATGATAATACCCAATCCTATACTTTAATTTAATTGCTTACAGAGGCAAACAAACAGAACGACAAAGTATTTCGTATCGTAAATATGGAAGCAACAGTCACCGGCTTCCCTCACTGCCTTAACAGAATTGAAGCAATTGTAGGTGCATTAAAACATTCTAACCAGCCGATTATGCTAAACACAGAAACTCAGTTATAGATATATCGAAACAGTAGCAACTAGACTTAACACTACACTCTCATCAAATGAAAGCATCTATTCCCTTTAAAACTAGTGGTTCTCTTAGTATATTATTGACATCATATTATAGCAGCCAACAATTAACAGCGACAGACACAATTATGGACATAGGACAGCAGCAAAATTCAACTTATTGACATGTTTAAGACATCATTCCAAGACGTACAAAAGGCACTCCCAAGAAGGGGGACACAACATGTACTCATCAAATTCGACCCAAAACAGGACCTCAAACATGTATCATGAGTTCCCCAGGACGCTAGACAGATTCATAGATGCTACAAGTTGCGTTTAACAATCCCTCTAAACACATGATGTAATTTGGAATACCAAACCAATCGACCTAGACTCATATCATGGACACAGATTTAATAAGAATGACAAACAGATTATACACTAAACAAATGAAGGACCAGAACTGTCACACCCCGACCTTACTAGGGTGTGATGGGCACCCGACCCTTACTTAGGGCCGAGCGAACCCTCAGACTCTTGCTGCACATAAAGTTACGTCAAACTTTTAAATCAAATCAGATAAAATACATAGTAATTTTTTTTTCTTTCTTTCAAAAATGTTCTTTCTCGAAGCTTCCAAGCGAACAAATCTATTGTCATACAAAATTCAATACATAACACAGACCGACATATCGGCTGACGGAGCCGCTTACAGACTGACATACTATACCCACGACGCTGTCTGCAAAGTCTCTAATACCATACAGAAACCATAACACATATACCATACCCTGACTTGGCAGTCTTCCAGGAGCAAATGGAGTTCGCCACCATTGCTGAAATATCTTTTATAGGGTCCTTATCTCGTCTGGGAGTACCTGCGCAGCATGAAACGCAGCCCCCAAGGAACAGGGGTCAGTACGGAATATGTACTGAGTATGTAAGGCATAGAATACAGAAAGCAGAACTATAATCGAAACAAACAGTACCAAGAGTACGCATGTTATCCAGATTACCAAATTACTTGCTTCTCAGACACAGTTCATACAGACCAATACCGACCATACAGACCGACGCAGACCATACCGACCAATACAGATCCTACAGACCGTACAAATCATACAAAGCATAACAAAATCATACAGAGCATACAGAATGCCGACATACTTACTTTCCAGACACAGATCGCACATACCGATACCAGATGTCAGAAGGAGTGTGGCGCGTACAGAACACACAGATAAGGTCATACGTCAGGCGGAGTACAGAACGTACTGAATACTCAGATGATGTCATATATCGGACGGAATACAGAACGTACAAATGATGTCATATATCGAACGGAATACAGAACATACAGATTACTCAGATAATGTCATATATCAGACGGAATACAGAACGTACAGATTACTCAGATGATGTCATATATCGGACGGAATATAGAACGTACAGATGATGTAGTATATCGGACGTAATGCAGAACATACAGAATACTCAGATGATGTCAGAACATACAAAATACTCAGAATCGTATGTCACATATGCGTATAACAGAACCCGACCCTGTGATAAGGGATGCGGTAAACAGAATCATCATATATCAAATTCATGTATCATATATGCATATATCAGAACCCGACCCTCCAGTGAGGGGTGCGATAACAGAGCCCGACCCTCTAGTACGAGACGCGGTGAATAGACAGATCATATGCCATCCTGGCCACCACCACATATCATCATATCATCAAACCATATAACAGAGCCCGGCCCGCCTATGAGGGACGCGGTGAACAATACAGAGGAATGCGCACAATAACAGAACCTAGCCCGGGACGCAGTGAATCATATCTGTTATATCACGTGTTTTCACACGTTTGGAGAAACTTGAATTATATTGGATTCTTGAGATATAAGGTCAATTTGATATTTTGTTGAACATAGGAGTTATGCATGAAAGAATAGAATCATGAAAGTGTGGGACAAGGCTAAGGGTAATTTTGGAATTTTGGAAATTAGTTTCGGGAATTACAAAATGTGATTTATAAGTTATTGGGCTCAAAAATTTAATTGGAGTTGAGGCCCAAAATAGGGGTCATGGCCGGCCATACAAGGCCTTGATCGAAGCCCAATTTTAGTTGGTCATGTGCTTGGTCATGTGACCAAGCACTTCAATTACATATATCATAGAAGACTTAAGGAATTAGAAGATAAGAACAACAAAGAAAAAAAAAAGAAGAGAGAGCAAGAGGTTTCGGGTTTGCCTTGGAAATTTAGGTACCAAAAATATTGCTTCAAAAATTCATTTCTTGTTGATTTCCTACTAAGTCAAGGTTCCTTTGTATCTTGGTGTAGTTGGTTTGGAGTGGGGAGCATTAGAATCTCCAAAGTGATCATATATTCAAGTGAAGGAGACTTGAGGAGAAGGTGAGAATTCATCCCTTGTCTTTGTGTTATTAAGCTTTGTTTGTGTTGTAGTATATGGAAATGTGTTTATTGTATGAAGAAATGAAAGTTTGCAAAATGGGTAGGTTGTATATGGGTATAGCCGTGTATATACATGCCTTATATGCTAATGAAGATTTGAATTCATGTTGTATTCTAGTTGTGATTGTGATGAAATGCATATGGGAATTGAAAGTTGGATGAATTTAGTTGATATGGAAAAATAAGCATATGGCCGTGTGGTATATTGGATTTGGAATAGAAATGAATTAAGTTGTTTAGTGTATTGGAGTGTTGTTGTAATGCTTGATAAGTAAATGAAGTTAGAATGATATAAGTTGTATTGAATTGGAATGTAGAAACTTATGTCGTTTTAGTATGATTTTCCGACATTAAGGAAATGAAGTTGTTTGGTTGCTAATAGTGATGATCATTGATGAATTTGGAAGTTGGAAACTTGTTATGAAGTTGTATGCCAAAGATTTGATGTTTTGCATAAGTTATGACTTTGGCGGAAAGTTGTATATTATGTATATCGAGTGTATATCTTGAGGAAAACGATATGAAATGTTTCTAGAACTATATGGTGATGATCATGATTGTTGTTGGATGTGAAATTATTGATCTTAGTTGAAAGTTGGGTTGAATTGAAGATTATGTCAACTTGTGAGAAAAATGACTAGTTGAAGGATATTTATGTTTTTAATGTTCATTGTTGATATTGTTGTTGTCGTTTGGGTTGTTGTTGATGATTTATAGCCGAGTTGAATTCTCGGGGTGCTATATGTATAGGGGAAGTGCTGCCGAAATTTCGGTAGCCAAATATGCATTAAATTGGAACTTTGGTATTCATAGCTTACAATTGGTAAACTTGACCAATTGCAGTTTTTCGACGAAACGGGAAGTGAATTTGGAAAGGCTTAAGGAGCGTGAAAGGTATGTAAAGCAACCTCAATTCTTCCCTTGGCATGCCCTTAGTGTGTTAGGGTCGGATCCGGGCCTCGAAGGACCTCTTGGCCCTCGGAATCCGCAAGAGAAAATCTCAGTTTTTCCTTCAGTGGAATTGAACCACTTTAGTATGCTTTTCCGGAAAATTATGCAACTTTGCTCCAAATTACTTGGAAAGTCATAGAATGTTTGTAGAACCTTTTTAAGTGATACTATAAGCTTAGAGGACACAGTTTGAGCCCGTCGCCTTATTTGTCCCGAGGCGGGCCCACTATTCCCGGTTTTGCCCTTAATGTGCTAAAGCTTCCTTTTTAAGCGATTTTTGAAAGAAATGTTTTGATTACCCTACTAATCGCCTAACGAATATTGTTTTAAATATTCTATTAAATCTTATAAATTATTTTGACACTCGGAATGACTTCGGGAAGGTTATATTTCTGTACTTTATTATGATATCCGAAATGCATATATTATGATTCCGTCCGACTTCATTGGATTTGTTTATCTTTGATATGCCTCTTCGAGTCTTTGAAAATGTTTATGATATTTTTAAATTGCATTAGTCTCTCACTACTCCATTCGTGGATGCCCCAATGTTTCCCACACTGAGCCCGAGCCAGGATATGTTGTCAAGCGTAATTCTCTGCATTGTTCGCCGCGCCCCGATGTGAGGGGGCAGGTATACGCGTACATGGGTCTGTGGAGTATGATGTGCCATGTCCGCCTATTCTGATCTGATCTGTTATGGCCATTCTGATACGACATTTTATGATACGGGGCCACGCCCCTTTTTCTGATTCCTCTGTATTGTGGCACCAGTGTCGGGAGGGTGACCACGTTCTGTCTGCCGAGTCCCGTGGCAGGGGCCGGATATGATATGACATATGTTTCTGTACACATTCTGTCTGTTTTGGGAAATATGCATTTGACACTCTGGATTTTGTACTCATTTTCTGTAACCATTATGATTTGACTTCTGTGATTCCGCTTTACATATTCAGTACATATTTCGTACTGACCCCCTTCCTTCGGGGGCTGCGTTTTCATGCCGCGCAGGTACAGATGACAGGTTCGCTGATCCATCTGTTTAGGATCCCACTTCTGCTATTTTGGGGCGCTCTCTTCTTCAGAGCCCATCTTTTGGTACAGTCTGTCACTGCTATCTGGATATGTACTTTGTTCTGGGTATGACGGGGCCCTGTCCCGTCTTATGATTATGATATGTTCTGTAGAGGTCTGTGGATACATCTGTGTGGGTTCTGTACATATGTTTGGGATACTTTGTTCTATGATGGCCTTATCGGCCTATGTGTGCCAAGTCTGCTTTTCTGTTAAATTCTGTAGCGTCCACTGATACTATTATTATATTATTATTCTGTTAACATGCTAATTTGGGTATCGGGTACGTATAGGTGCCCAGCTCGGGCACTGGTCGCGGCCCACGGGGATGGGTCGTGACAATATCGTAGCGGACACACGAGGACATAACAGAACCTGGCCCGGGACGCAGTGAAGGATACATTGAGTCATGCACGAGCAGAGTCGTGAGAAACCACATGCATAGGAATCAAGACTCGACAGACCAGTATACTTACCGATACCTGGGGGCTCGGAACAGACGTAGTATGAGAAAGTTACGTGCGTTCGAAGTACAGAATGCTTTATAAGCGTTTCAGAAGCCTTTTTCGGGGAATCAGAGTCATAGTCATATCAGGCACCTTCGGATGTCCTTACGAATCAGATCAAGTAGAGATTTTGGAACCACACTTACGTATAAGAAAATTATGGAAGTCTTGATACAGAAACCTCTTCGAACATTTCAGAGCAATCCGAGATCGTACACGGAAGTTAGGGACGTTAAATCTTACAGAAGTTCTCGAACCAGAATAAACATATCAGAACGCTCATATCAGAATACTGATTTCGGAATTCTCATATCAGGATACTCATATCAGAATGGTTATATCAGCAAGCTTACATCGGAATACTTATATCAAAATACTCGTATCGAAATACTTATATCAAGGACTGACATCAAAATACTTATATCAAAATATTTATATCAAAATACTTACATCAGAATACTTATGTCAAAATGCGGATATTAGAATACTTGTACCAGAATACTTATATCAAAATACTTATATCAAATACTTATATCAGGGGATGAACTAGGATCACAAACTCAGGTCAAGAAGTGAATTAGAATCATAATCAGACTCAGAATCACATAACAGAGTTACCCCAAGGCAGCATATCACATTATACCTTACTTGGCTCTAGGACATGCCAAAGAAAAAAAGGGTAAGCCTTACATACCTGTGCTGCGACCAACTAGTTACGCTTGTGCATCCAACTTGTTTGTCTACATGCAAGAAAGTTCATCCCTTCATTAGTTCCATTATCATATACTTGCTTTAACCTTTCAAACACATTTACTTATATTCTGCTGGAATTTCGGCAGCATCTCCCCTGTAAACATACCAACCCCGAGAATATGGCTCGGCTCCAAATCAACAACAACAATCCGGGAATTTAACCCGGCCAAATCAACAACAATACTAACAATTATGCTAGCAATATTCCAAAATTCAATTCAATTCAATTTAATTCACACCATATTCCAACAACTTAATCAATATACTATTTCATCCGAAACCTTCAACTTCAATCCCAACCATACATTTACTTATCGTTCGTATACCTTAACTTCGACGACACCCGTCATTCAATATCACATAATTCATAACGGCGACAACTAGAATATCAAATTACATCAATTCACCTTAACTTACCAAACAACACCATTCTCGACCACAATGACTCCTTACATATTTTCATACAATTTCTTCCATCTCTACATGTTACAACAACATGCTACATAAAATTCATTCATTCATTTCCATATAACACAATTCACACACACGGCCAACTTATACCACACAACACAACACACGACTTCCACCATATACATGTGTTCCATATTTCTCATCCATTTTGCATTATGGAATTCACAACACAACCATCAAACTACTAAATAAAAATCATTTCATCTTTTCTATACAATCAACACCTCATTCGGCCAACACCACAACACACCCACTCCATGATTTTCATTCATTTTTTTTTTATACATTTCAACACTACATAATCATGTTGAATACACTTAATTCATTACTCCTACACATTTTACACAACACACGACCCAACTTGTACATGCAATATTTCATGAATTCCCATCACTTCTACATTCAATAACATACATAAACCATTCATAACACATAAAAGAGAAGGTTAAACCTCACCTCCTTCTTCACCCTTTTTCCACTCGGCTTGCTTGCTAAAACGCAACAACGAGCGGCTCTCTTGTTCTAACAACTTCTCCACGTTGACGAGGACCTCTCAATCACTCTAAATGCAAGAAGAAAAAGATTTTTCTCCATCAACTTCCCATGGCTCATTTTTAAGAGCCATGGCCGAAACCCCCTCTCATCTCTTGCTTCTTTCTTTTGTTTTGTCTTTTTTTCTTTCTTCTCCAATTCTTAAATAAGGATGAACTAGTCATCTTTCCATATTTATATTTTAGTCCCTTCCAATCATAAAATTTTCACATGTCCCCCCTTCTTTTATTCTCTAGAGTCTTCTTAAAAGAAGACAAATTAATTTAATTTAATTATTTTTTTTCCTTTCCTTTTCTAGAATTTTCTTCTTCTTTTTCTTTTCTTTTCTTGAATTGTTTTATTTGGTCAAAGAAGACCAAATGTTTGCCTTGGTACACTTTAGCCCCCAAAGCAATGTGGGCATATACTTATGCCACACAACCAACATGAAAATTTTATGAACTTTCAAGACTTTTGTGAAATTCCCATTTTACCCCTAGCTTTCCATAATATCACCATGGTTCTATTTTGCGAATTTCTTTTTTTTTTTTTCGCCCTCAACCTTTCTTAATATTTCCATAATACTAATGTTGTGAATAATATTTATAACCCACTTGTTCATTGAAATACATTTGGAAAATGGTCATTCCCTTATCTTCGTTACGACTACCTTGGAATATCCGAACGTATAAAATACGGGATATAACAAGAACTTGAACCACTTCCTCATTCAGCAAACAGGTTTGAAACTACGACCAGAAATCTTTAAAAAGTGGGCATTTAACTGCCTCTTAACAGGGTAAATATACATTTATGACCACAACACATTTTGACATAAATTTGTAATGACATAGACTTAAAGGAGTATGCTTGGTCAAGCAAATTGAACCAAAGGTAAGATCATGTCTGTCTAGGAACAAGACATGACCAACCTTAATGGCACAGGCCATCAAGCAGGAAGTAGGCTTATTAGCATACTCAACTTATTTGTTGCAAACCACAATATTGCACCTACGAAACAAAAGACTACTAGACTAATACATATTCTGCCTATATTGTTTGAAAACCATCAACATCTAATCTTCATTATAGAATGGCCAACTTATTGTAACAGCCGAATTAATCTACCTGGAATATTTACTCAACATGGTCACTGACCTGAATGACATTTTAAGGGAGCTAATCTAATATGCTGGGCTAACGACCAATTTTAAGTTTAACGTAGCAAGCACAGATAGGCAAGACGTAAAGAACTAAATCAAGGTAGCGAAGAAGGGAAATTATTCATCTAATCTGTGACTAGCACATGAACAGACTCACACATTTAAACCAGCTAAAACCAAACTGCCATACCTAACATGCGTAATTGTATAAACAGGATTAATTTAACAACTAAACCATCATGCAAGACTGATTAAACCCGGATTAGTATCAAACACAACAGACTTATCCATTAAACTAAATTAATCTAACCAACCAGTATGTCCTACATCCTTCACATCGATTAAGAAGGGAGAATTACCTTCTTCGGGCGCAACGAAGTGGGTGCGAATCTTCGATCTACACTCGAACACTTTGAAATTTGAACTTGCGTATGCTCGGATTCGAACGAACACCCACAGTAAAAACAGAACAAGATCTAATATTTTGTGACGATATCGAGCAAATTGAAAGCCGATGCTTTAAAGGGGAACTGGAACAATTAAAGACTTGTATTTTTTTAAAGGGAAATTTGGCGATTCAAGAACTTTGATTCTTAGGGGATTTCTGCGATTCTAAGGCCTGTTCTTCGGGAATTTCATGGGTTGAAAAATTCTCTTTTGTAGGGAATTTTGCGATTCCTCAGCCTTCCTTTTCTTTCCCCTTTCATGAATCAAAAATTCCTTATTTATAGGACGATTCTAGGGTTTGTTAGAGAGGAGCGTGGGAGAGAGACGAAGGACAGGCGTGGGGGGGGGGGGGGAGGGGGGGACAAGAGAGAGTGGGGAACAAGAAGGAATGGGGGTGGTAGTGGCAACGTGGGGGAGATGACGATGAAAGAGGGAGAGAAGGGAAGGGATGGGGCGGCTGATGAAGGAAAGGGAAAGAGAAGAGAAAGAGAAAAGGGGGGGGGGGGGGGAGGGATTTAGGTTTAGGAAAGAGATTGGGCCGTCCGGGTCGGGTCGGTGGTGTGGGATGGACCGGGTTTAATGGGTAATGGGCTGGGCAAAGTTAAAAAGAATGGGCTGGTCCGAAATGTTGGTTAATTATTTGGGCTGGGCTGAATTAAAATGGGTAGTGGCCTATGAAAATTGTTTTGGGTTAATCCGAAAATATTGGGGGGGGGGGGGTAAATTGGGCTCGTATTTGAACTAATAATAATGATAATAATAGCTAGTAACTGTAATAGAATAATGAAACGCTGATATTGATAAGAGGCTAATAATTATAGTAAAATATAAATATATTTTTTAATTTGCCAAAAATATTAGAAGCGTAAATAGGTATTTCGGAGGAGAAGCGGGACAAAATTGGATGTCAACAACTTGTCCCTCTTTGCCCGGTAATGATGAAAGAATTTTCGGGCAAAGACGTTGACTCAGTAGCCTCATTTGTCCCGGCTAAAGGAAATTTGTGAGGATTATGGTCGAACTCCGGTCTCCGAGTTGCCTACATATCTCGGCTGCCCGAGAATCAGGCCGGGTGTAGTTCTGGGATAACTACGACACCTCTTTGCCAAATTGTCCCAGTGTCAAATTATGATGACACTGGGTATTATGATAGAAACTCGAAAATTCTGAAAATTGGATATGCTGGAATGAAGACGAAATATTTGGGTTTGGAGATGAGTGTTCGAGGTAGATCTTTGACCCTTGTCGGGAAGTCTGATTATCCTTCCCAACAAATTGCCCAAGTTCGCTGCCGAAGAAATAGTTCCACGAGTTGATGTGTGACGCCAACTTTAATATTGTCAAAAGCCACAAGCTAAAAACAATTGTTAGCAATAAAGAAATATATGTGTAAATAAGACAGGGTTGGAGAAGTTTACACTTATAACCCCTGTTTGAAAGTTGAATCCGCAACATACTTTGGAGATTAAATTTATGGCTTCCACTTGAAGAAGAATTAAGTCGACATTGATATCCACTTTAACGAAATCTAAATCCACATCCACGTTTATTTTAAGGAAATCTAAAATATAAATCCACATCCACTTCCACTGTACAAAAAATATAAAACACATCCACTTCCGCGGTGTAAAAATATAAATCCACATCCACTTCCACGGTACAAAAATATAAATCCACGCCCACTTCCGCTGTACAAAAATATAAATCCACATCCACTTCCACTGTACAAAATATAAATCCACATCCACTTCCACTGTACAAAATATAAATCCACATCCACTTCCACTGTACAAAAAATATAAATCCACATCCACTTCCACTGTACAAAAAAAAATATAAATCCACATCCACTTCCACGGTACAAAAATATAAATCCACATCCACATCCACTTCCACTGTACAAAATGTAAATCGACATCCACTTCCACTGTACAAAATATAAATCCACATCAACTTCCACGGTACAAAAATATAAATCCACGTCCACTTCCACGGTACAAAATGTAAATCCACGTCCACTTTCGTGGTACAAAAATATAAACCCACGTCCACTTTCGTGGTACAAAAAATATAAATCCACATCCACTTCCACGGTACAAAAATATAAATCCACATCCACTTCCACAAATTTTGTAATGCGAGAAAGAAAAATCCACGTCCACGTCCACGTCCACAATGTTTATAATGTAAAAAGATAAATCCACTTCCACGTCCACAATATCCACATTGCAGAAAAACAAATCCACGTCCACTTCCATAAAATTTATAATGTAAAAATATAAATCCACATCCACGTCCACATCCACGAAGTCATTCGTGTGAAAAATGATAAATTCACGTCTACTTTCGCAAAATTTATAATGCAAGAAAGATAAATCCACGTCCACGTCCACGTCCACAATGTTCATAATGTAAAAGATAAATCCACTTCCACGTCCACAATATCCACAATGCAGAAAATAAATCCACGTCCACTTCCACAAAAATTTATAATGTAAGAAATATAAATCCACTCCACGTCCACATCCACGGTAAAATATAAATCCACATCCACTTCTACAAATTTTATAATGTAGAATTTCATGTCCATGTCCACAAGATGCGTAGCATGTAAATTTATATCCCCGTCCATTTTCACAAATTGTATAATGCGAGAAAGATAAATCCACCTCCACGTCCACATCCACAATGTTTATAATGTAAAAAGATAAATTCACTTCCACGTCCACAATATCCACCATGCAGAAAATAAATCCACGACCACACAATCTAAGATATTGAAATATAAATCCACGTCCACTCTCACAATTTGTAATGTAGAAATGTATATCCACGTTTATGTCCACATTCACAAAACCATTCGTGAAGAGATATAATTCCACATCCTAATTCACGTCCCGTTGTGACGTAAGTTAAATCTACAATTGTCCCCACGATTTAACATATGATTCAAGATTTCGATCCTGTCATCTCATTAAATAATACATTCTAAAAAGAACTTGTTAGCGACTTGAAATAAATAAATATGTATGAAGTGATGATAAAGTTGAGGAATTCAAACCGATAACAGGTGACCATGTCCGTATCCACTTTGAAGAAGGTTAACTCCACGATTATGTGCCCTTGATCCATCGAGAAATGCCACGAGCTAAAACGACCATTAGCGGTAAGAATATGTAAATAGCTGGGTTTGAAAGAATTACGCTCACAACCCTTGGTTGAGAAAATAAATTCGTGTCCACTGTTGCGATCAAAATTTCATGAAGAATGGAGCAACATCCACCATTTAGCGCAAGCTAAATTTACATCCACATTGAAGAATATTTGCCTTTTTTTACAGAGAGCTAACTCTTTGTTCACGTCCATAACTAAAATTTGAGAAAGAGTCAAATATGCTCCATATCTATGCTAATTGAACTGTCTCATCAAAGAAAAATTGTGAGTTTAAAAGAAAATTGGTTGACTTGTGCTTGTTGGGGAACTTGGTCCTAGAATTGATTCTTGTCTCAGTCGCGTCCACGTTCTTCGATGCTTCACCACATATTTTGCTTTGCCAAGGAGTTTCAGTTATAAGTAATAAAAAGTGTATTTTGAAAGTAAGAGTAACGAGACTTGGATGACTTCGAAGAGAAATATTTAGTGGCTCTAAAATTGATTGTGAAGACTCGAATTCGAACTTATCAACATTTTAGAAAGACATGGATGAACTTTATTTAAAGTTGTTGAACATTTAAGACCACTTTGTGCTACTTCTACGAAAATTGCCCCAGTTTCCAGTCCTGGAGGCGCATAGTTCTAAACAATTGAAAAGTGAGAAAGTTGTAATGAAAATTTTTGAAAGCGATTTGACCGATTTCAAAAATTTATCCCAGTTTCAAGATACTAGGACACATGAATTTAAACAGTGGGAAGACCAAAATCTTATATAAAAAAATCCTTATGATACTCATAGGGACTAAAATGGTTGGAAAAAACCAAAAAAACTTTTTTAAAAAGAAGGGCCAAACCCGCCTTGGGTTGCCTACGTATCCAAAGGAATCAGGCCAGATGTAGTTCGTGAGTAAAAATAAGAACTTTTGAGGATTTTTTTTAATTTATTTAAAAGGAGGGCCGAACCCGATGTGGGTTGCCTACGTATCTAAAAGGAAGTCAGGCCACACGTAGTTCAAACCTATAAACAAAGACACTGAAATATTTTGAAAAGCGTGGCCAAACCCGATATGGGCTGCCTACGTATCCTAAAGGAAGTCAGGCCAAGCGTAGTTCATTACAACAAATGACAAAGTCTTAATTTAGAAAGGCCGTAATAAAACATAGAGGCGACATGACAAAAAGAAACTAAAGGTTCTAGCTTATGCCTCCGGCCTATTACAAAAGGAAATTTAAACTTAAATTACTGAAACTCCCGGCGAACCGGGGCTAAGATAAAAGTCCAATTCTTCAACTCAGGTCTTGGCTCGGCAGCCTATAAGGTCACTGTTTTAGCAAAGTCTTCGATTACCCCAACATGATCATCTTCATCTTCCACGAACAAGTTCTTGATCCCTTCCACAATATCATCATAGGCAACTTCAACAGTCAGATCTGAAGTTTTGGAGATGGCAGGTTTTAAGAAAGTTTTATCAATGGTAGGAATGGGTTTTGGCAAGAAAATATCCTTTCCTTTATTATTTCGTGCTTTCTTTGCTTCTTCCTTAGTTGGTTCATATCCCAAACCAAATGTGAACTGTTGTGCAGGGAGAACTACAGGCTCAACCCGCCCATTTAATGTCTTCCCTAACCCAAGTCCAGGTTGGTACCCATTTTTTAGCATTTCCTTTGCAACCATGATTGCGGCGCATGACCTTTTTGATTCTTGAGTTTGACACACTTCACCCACTCTAGTAACATTCACAACCTCCCAAGCATGGTAAGTTGTTCCATCAAACCCTCTTGTTGCCTCGATGAATGGGATGGATTGCTCTCGATAGATAGACGTGTCACCTTCTCCATGTATGCATATTTATTGTTGATCCCACTCAAATTTGACAGTTTGGTGCAAAGTAGATGGTACAGCTCCAGCCAGATGGATCCACGATCTTCCTAACCGCATGTTGTATATCGTGGAGATATCAAGTACTTAAAAATCCATAATGAACTCAACAGGTCCAATCAGCACATTCAACTCTATTTCTCCAATAGGACGTCTTTGAGCCCCATCGAATGCTCGAATATTCATATCACTTGTCTTAAGCTCGCTAATATTATATCCGATCTTCTTCAGACTTGTTAGTGGACAAATGTTAAGTCCAGAGCCCCCATCAATCAATACTTTAGACACAAACATGTTACGACACTTGACAGTTATATAGAGTGCTTTGTTGTGACTACATCCCTCTGGTGGCAGTTCTTCATTATCGAAGCTGATTGGATGACTGTCAAGCACGCGCCCAACTATCCCAGCTAACCTCTCACTAGTTGTTTCGCTTGGAACATATGCTTCATTCAAAATCTTCAAGAGTGCATTTCTGTGTACATGTGAACTTAAAAGCAAAGAAAGAATAGGAATCTGGGCATTGGTCTTTTTCAACTGATCCACAACTGAGTACTCACTGGCCTTAATCTTCCTAAAAAATTCTTCTGCCTCGGCTTCTGTCACGACCCTTTTGGGAGGAACATTGCTTTCTTTAGTTTGCCTCAATCTAGCTAGCTCTTCTGGGGTATAGCACCTTCCGGACCTTGTCATTCCTGACATCTTAATCTTGTCAGGGATCGTTTCCTTTCCTCGACACTCCATCACAGCTTGTTGATAATTCCATGGTACGACTTTGGTATCGAGCACTGGTAATTGGTTTGGTGCTTTAACTACTTCCACAGGTGTTGATGAAGCTCCTAATATCTCGACAGGCACAAAACCTCTTATCACTATAGCCGAAGAAGCAACGGCTATAAGACCATGATCTTCCACGCTATTCACAGGCACTATGAATTTGGCCGGATCATCATCATTTTCATCTATTCCAATCATATTTATTGTGGCCCCATCATGGGTCGGGAGTGGATTTTTAACCACTTTTGGTGCTGGTTGTTTGACCATGATCTGTTTTGCTTCAATAAGATCTTCAACCTTGTGTTTCAATGCGTAACAACGATCAGTGGAATGGCCTTTTACCCTCGAATTATATGCACATGTTTTAGTGGGATCAAAACCTCTAGGTAGTGGATCTGGAATTCTGCCTTCCACAGGATACCATAATCACGAAGCTTGCAGTCTTTCAAAAACAACGCTCAATGGCTCTCCCAATGGTGTAAAATTGCGAAAAGGTCTATTTGGGCGAGGTGTATATGCATTGTTTGGATGATGAGATTGTGATGGTGGAGTTGGGTATGTTGGTGGTCGTGGATCTCGGTATGTTGGTTGTGTATTGTAGACGGGGTAGGAAATTTGTGGTGATTGAGGCTGGTAAGATGACAAAGTTTGGTTGCATGGATGTGACGAATATTGGAAATATGGTGAGTGGAGAGCGTTAGAATTGTATCACGGAGGTTGTTGATGGTGGTATGAGGTGCTTCCCAGAGCCATTATCCTTGCCGCGTCCTTTTCTTTTTTCTTTCCATTTCCAAGAGCACCAGTTTGTATGGCCTTACTAGTGGACTGCAATGCTGCTAGACTTGTTATTCTCCCTGTCTTAATGCCATCTTCGATCATGTCCCCAGCTTTGATCACTTCTGCAAAAGTTTTTCCGCCCATTGTCACCAAACGTTCATAGTACTCTGGTTCTAGTGCCTGAATAAAGAAAGTAACCATTTCTGTTTCCTCCATGGGAGGGTGTACCCTAGATGCTTCTTCCCTCTACCGTTTAGCATATTCTCAGAATGATTCGGTTGACTTCTTTTTTAACTTTGTAATTGAGATTCTGTCAGGAGCGATCTCAACATGAAACTTGTAATGATCCACAAAAACATTTGCCAAGTCATCCCAAGTACGCCATTTGGTTGTATCTTGCTTAGAATACCACTCCAAATCTTTTCCACTCAAACTCTGATTAAATAGTTTGACTCTTATCCTTTCATTCTTCCCCACACCAATCAACTTTTCGCAATAGACCTTCAGATGGAAGAAAGGATTTCCCGACCCATCAAACTTCTCAAATTTTGGAATCTTGTAACCTGGTGGCAATTCTACCTTAGGAAATGCACATAATTCTTCATATCTCACGCTTTGGTTACTTCCGAGTCCACGCAAACTTCTCATTGCATCTTCCAAACTTTTGAGCTTTCTATTTATCATTTCATCATTAACTGCCCTTGCCTCCTTCTCGACTTCGACATAATGATCAACAGCTGCGTGACATTGTCCTTGGGTTTGTGTCATGGGTGGGGCTGTGGTATAAGTATATACCGGCGGAACTTGATGCGCATTGGTAACATCATGTGTCAGTGGTATGAACTGAGCCTTTGAAGAGGCAGTTGTAAACAACAGAGGAGCATTTTGAGTAACTAGGTGGGCGAGGGGTTCGGAATGAACTGGTTGAGAAGTGGTAAAATAGTTTGTTTGGTTAAGTTCATCCAAGTTTGGGAATGGAGGTGGCATAGGCAAAGTCTGATGAACCCCCTGAGATGGAGTCATATGTGGCGTAGTTTGAGAAAATGACCGATTTTGAAGTACCATGTGACTTAGTTTAGCAACTCGTCGCTCCAGACGAGCAATGATCTCCAAATGTGTTTCTGGTTCATTAGAGGATGTGGGATCACTCGTGATCGGTAAACTAAGAGATGGCTCAGATGAAGTGGTTGCATTGATCAAACTTTGCTCCATTTTAGAACGAGTCTTTTTGGTTAACCAGGTGATTAGTGATGAGTCAGAGTCTGATTTCTTGGCTCTAGACCGTGTGAAATATGGATGCTCCACCAGTTCCCCTTTAGCACAAGTCAACCTTTTGTTTTGAAAATGAGTTTAAAAGAAAAAAAGATAAAACAAGAAAGAAAAAAGAAAACGAGTCAGTATAGTGTAAGGACATGTTCTTGCACATAAACACATTATTGCACATAATACATCGCGTTCTATAATGCAAGGGACCTCTTTATGCCAGAGGTAGGCCTAACGAACATTTGAAGGACAAACATGCCTTTTATGTATCATTCCATAACTCTGCCTAAAACTAATTTACAAGAATAAAAATTTATTACATGCCAATTTAATAATACAATTCAAAGTTAATCTAAGATATCTAACACTTCATCTCCACTAATTTCTTTTAGTCGTCTTCAATCCTCCGACATTAATTGGATGCTCCATGACAACCTGCAACAAAATGTCAGTTTTTCCTGAAATATTTATCTATAGAGTACCAGGTCCACATATTCCACATGTTTTGTCCTTCAAATAATGCACATAGATAGTGAATAGTGTCACTTAGAGTCATAGACTCATTTGGACATTTGGTAAGGTTGACTAATGAACTTAATACACCAAGGGTATTAAGCCTCCTAGGTTTAAAATGATGCATGTCCTTACAAGGTTTTGGTTTTCGCTCTACCTAGGTAGACTAAGAGTGGTTTTCCTATGACACAAGGCTCCCCCAAGCGGACAACTTGGGAGTGGAAAGTCCGTGGCCGTCGACTGCACCGCCCGATCGACTAAATCCACTAGACCAATCCAACTAAAGGGGTAATTTAGTAGTGCACGGGCGTGAACCGCGAAGCCGCTTTAAGTGTGTGAATTTGTGTGAATTTTCCAGGAGTGGAAGAAATGTGAACGGAATGCCAATTTAATAAAAGAAAAACATATATATTACATGGAAAAGGCAAATAAGGCATAAAACAATAATAAAGACATTTAAAAGCATATAAGGCGAAATAAAGAAAACAAACAAGCAAAACACCAACAAAATATTAATCAACCTAAGTCTGTTGTGGTTAGAACCTAAGTTCCCCAGCGGAGTCGCCAAGCTGTTATACCCCATTTTAACCGGGTTAAATTAGAGTACAACATATTGGTGATTCCTAAATTGTTTCGTTTTAAGGAGTCGCCACCTAATTAATTTAACGGTGAATTAGGACACACAGATGTTAACTAAGGTAAAGTTAAAACTAAACCTCTGGTAATAGTCTGCTTAACCAATGTGATTCTAGGTAAGGGCTCTATATTATCCTAAAGGGAAGGGGTTAGGCATCATTTAGAATCCGCTAACTACGGGTATCCGACCAAAATTAGGTTAATTAATTGAGGCTAAATATAACACTTAAATTTTAAGAAAATAGGTCGTAAATGTTATTAAGATTTTAAAGGAAAACATAGTAATGTTATTTAAACTAACTTGAAGAAATACATAGTAGTCCACTCAAAATAAAACTTATAAATATTGTTAAGCCTTAAATAGTAATTTTATGTTAAAAATGAGACTTGCAAAATATAATGATTTGTATATAGGTAGAAGCTTTTTTAAGAGAAAACCTAGCACATTTAACTTGGAATAAAATGACATTATATGAATATAGTGGTGTAGAAATCCTAGACTTGTTAGGAATAGAATGTAAAAATCTATGGGTTTTCTTTCTCTTCCTTATTAACTTTATTTAACTATGTTCGGCTCAAAATATGCATAATCGAATTAATCTAAAATGTTTATATAATATGCTTGGATTAATAGGTGTATGTTAGTGACGTTTAATTTTCTAATAAAACATAATTCCTTTGATTCAAAATATTCCATTTAAAAAATCAATTGTTCTGAAAGTAAATATTAAGATACTATAAATAACTTTAATGTAAAGAGAAGAAACGAAACTTATGGTATTAATTGAGTTTTTTCTCTTAAATTTACTACCCATTATACTAAACTATGTTCCATGCTAATCCCCTTATAATTTATCTAAGCTAAGTAAGAACAAAACAAATAGAAATAAGATGAAGGTTAGTCATACAGGACAAATAAAAAATACACAACAATACAATGAGGTAGAGAAAGATGAATTGGCCCATTTCTAGGGCCACTGTTGAAAATCTGCTACTGGAAATGGGCTCAGCGCACATATTTTGGTGTATATTGGCTGTGGACAAGAGGCTGGACAGAGAGGAATGACGTTTCATTGGGCCTTGGCCCAACACCGGGCGCGGAAGAAGAACGAATCCCTTGGACTCGTGTGCAATGATCATGCATAAAAATGAAAGGAAAAGAATCAGTATATAATAAAGGACTAAGACGTAAATAAAGAGACCAAATGCGCAAACTGAATTAGCACGTAACACAATAATAGGACAATTAAATAAAATGTTCGAGACCAAATAAAACAATGATAAGTAAACAAATGAAACCCATGTGATTTGTTCCATGTTACTTAATAACTTGAGCCCAGCAAAGTCATATTCCTATTTTGAGCAGAGGTCCAACGAATAGAGAAAGGGATTTAACGTCATTAACACTCAATGGTATAACTAACTGTATGGGATGATGCTTTCAATATACACTAGGTATACTATCATATTCATATTAGGATAGATGTACAGAGTTGAATATACTTGGTATATATGAGTATATACCCTCTATATACTACAGCCATCCAATCATATAAGAGAAGAAATGGGAAAGAGCAATCATGCTAAATCATTTAACATATAAAGAAAACTATGCGGGCATCATAAAAAAAAAAAAACAAAGTGAAGACAAACAAACCACCAGATCAGTGCATAGCAATATAAACTCCATCAACATACTTTGACATTCTTTTTAGTTATGCTAGAGAAACATAATGATCTCAAACCTTTACATGGACCAAAGAAACAAAGCATCATGCAAGATTACAATAACATTCCAACTCATATAGTGTCCTTAAATGCACAAGCAAGTTTAAGTTCAACATGAAATGATCATACGGCATAAAAACTCGTATTTTTGTTGAACAAAACACATCAGGTAGCTTTACAGATCCAGCAACACATTATAATATACAAGCGAGACAGCACCGAGATATAGGCAGAACCCTCAGACAACTACAACATTGCATGCCTTAATCAATACAAACAGCCTCACGGTATCAAATTAACTGCCAATTTTATAGCCTATGATAATACCCAATCCTATACTTTAATTTAATTGCTTACAGAGGCAAACAAACAGAACGACAAAGTATTTCGTATCGTAAATATGGAAGCAACAGTCACCAGCTTCCCTCACTGCCTTAACAGAATTGAAACAATTGTAGGTGCATTAAAACATTCTAACCAGCCGATTATGCTAAACACAGAAACTCAGTTATAGATATATCGAAACAGTAGCAGCTAGACTTAACACTACATTCTCATCAAATGAAAGCATCTATTCCCTTTAAAACTAGTGGTTCTCTTAGTATATTATTGACATCATATTATAGCAGCCAACAATTAACAGCGACAGACAGAATGATGGGCATAGGACAGCAACAAAATTCAACTTATTGACATGTTTAAGACATCATTCCAAGACGTACAAAAGGCACTCCCAAGAAGGGGGACACAACATGTACTCATCAAATTCGACCCAAAACAGGCCCTCAAACATGTATCATGAGTTCCCCAGGACGCTAGACAGATTCATAGATGCTACAAGTTGCGTTTAACAATCCCTCTAAACACATGATGTAATTTGGAATACCAAACCAATCGACCTAGACTCATATCATGGACACAGATTTAATAAGAATGACAAACAGATTATACACTAAACAAATGAAGGACCAGAACTTGAATCACTTCCTCATTCAGCAAACAGGTTTGAAACTACGACCAGAAATCTTTAAAAAATGGGCATTCAACTGCCTCTTAACAGGGTAAATATACATTTATGACCACAACACATTTTGACATAAATTTGTAATGACATAGACTTAAAGGAGTATGCTTGGTCAAGCAAATTGAACCAAAGGTAAGATCATGTCTGTCTAGGAACAAGACATGACCAACCTTAATGGCACAGGCCATCAAGCAGGAAGTAGGCTTATTAGCATACTCAACTTATTTGTTGCAAACCACAATAAGGCACCTACGAAACAAAAGACTACTAGACTAATACATATTCTGCCTATATTGTTTGAAAACCATCAACATCTAATCTTCATTATAGAATGGACAACTTATTGTAACAGCCGAATTAATCTACCTGGAATATTTACTCAACATGGTCACTGACCAGAATGACATTTTAAGGGAGCTAATCTAATATGCTGGGCTAACGACCAATTTTAAGTTTAACGTAGCAAGCTGTAACAGATCGGCAAGACGTAAAGAACTAAATCAAGGTAGCGAAGAAGGGAAATTATTCATCTAATCTGTGACTAGCACATGAACAGACTCACACATTTAAACCAGCTAAAACCAAACTGCCATACCTAACATGCGTAATTGTATAAATAGGATTAATTTAACAACTAAACCATCATGCAAGACTGATTAAACCCGGATTAGTATCAAACACAACATACTTATCCATTAAACTAAATTAATCTAACCAACCAGTATGTCCTACATCCTTCACATCGATTAAGAAGGGAGAATTACCTTCTTCGGGCGCAACGAAGTGGGTGCAAATCTTCGATCTACACTCGAACACTTTGAAATTCGAACTTTCGTATGCTCGGATTCGAATGAACACCCACAGCAAAAACAGAACAAGATCTAATATTTTGTGACGATATCGAGCAAATTGAAAGCCGATGTTTTAAAGGGGAACTGGAACAATTAAAGACTTGTATTTTTTTAAAGGGAAATTTGGCGATTCAAGAACTTTGATTCTTAGGGGATTTCTGCAATTCTAAGGCCTGTTCTTGGGGAATTTCATGGGTTGAAAAAATCTCTTTTGTAGGGAATTTTGCGATTCCTCAGCCTTCCTTTTCTTTCCCCTTTCATGAATCGAAAATTCCTTATTTATAGGACGATTCTAGGGTTTGTTAGAGAGGAGCGTGGGAGAGAGACGAAGGACAGGCGTGGGGGGGGGGGACAAGAGAGAGTGGAGATGACAGTGAGAGTGGGGAACAAGAAGGAATGGGGGTGGTAGTGGCAACGTGGGGGAGATGACGATGAAAGAGGGAGAGAAGGGAAGGGATGGGGCGGCTGATGAAGGAAAGGGAAAGAGAAGAGAAAGAAAAAAGGGGGGGGGGGGGGGGGAAGGGATTTAGGTTTAGGAAAGAGATTGGACCGTCCGGGTCGGGTCGGTGGTGTGGGCTGGACCGGGTTTAATGGGTAATGGGCTGGGCAAAGTTAAAAAGAATGGGCTGGTCCGAAATGTTGGTTAATTATTTGGGCTGGGGTGAATTAAAATGGGTAGTGGCCTATGAAAATTATTTTGGGTTAATCCGAAAATATTGGGGGGGGGGGGGTAAATTGGGCTCGTATTTGAACTAATAATAATGATAATAATAGCTAGTAACTGTAATAGAATAATAAAACGCCAATATTGATAAGAGGCTAATAATTATAGTAAAATATAAATATATTTTTTAATTTGCCAAAAATATTAGAAGCGTAAATAGGTATTTCGGAGGAGAGGCGAGACAAAATTGGATGTCAACAGCAGAACTTCATCCAGATCAACCCCTTTTCCACATTGTCCCTTAGGAAATGATGCCTCACATCAATGTGCTTGGTTCTCTTGTGGTGCATCAATTTTTTTGCCATATTTAGAGCACTGGTATTGTCACACATCAGAGGCACACAGGCAGTGAAGACACCAAAGTCCTCAAGTTGTTGTTTGATCCACAAAAATTGAGCACAACAAGAGGCAGCAGCCACATACTCAGCCTCAGCATAGTAGAAAGAGCCACATAATTCTTTTTCCTTGTACCCCATGAGATCAAGCATGACGCAGAAAATGTACCGTCCAGAGGTACTTTTTCTATCCACCAAGTAACCAGCATAATCAGCATCAGCCTAGCCAACCAAGTCAAAATTGTCTCCAGAGGGGTAGAAGAGGACCAGGTCCTGTGAACCTTTAAGATACCTCAAAATGCTTTTGCAGCTTTCAAGTGAGACTCTTTAGGACTTGATTGGAACCTAGCACATAGCCCTACACTGAACACAATGTCAGGCCTGCTAGCAGTTAGGTACAGTAGTGACCCAATAATACCTCTATACATGGTTTCATTCACCAAGAAACCAGGTTCATCCATATCCAGCTTAGTTGCAGTTCCTATAGGGGTATCGATAGGCTTTGCATTTTCTATTTCAAACCATTTAAGAAACTCCTTGATGTACTTTTGTTGACTAATCATGGTGCCCTTTTGAGATTGCTTGACTTGTAGACCCAGGAAGAAATTTAGCTTACCCATTATGCTCATTTCAAATTCACTCCTCATGAGCTCAGCAAATTCTTCACATAAGAAATCAAGAGTAGCACCAAATATGATGTCATCAACATATACTTGCATGATCAGCAGATTCTTCCCTCTCTTCTTTAGGAACAAAGTATTATCAATTCTTCCTCTTGTAAATCCATTTTCCAAAAGAAATTTTGACAATCTTTCATATCATGCTCGAGGAGCCTGCTTTAAGCCATAGAGAGCTTTGTAAAGTTTGAAGACATGATCAGGATGATCATGACTTTCAAAGCCAGGAAGTTGCTTGACAAAGACTTCTTCTTTCAAGTATCTATCGAGAAATGCACTTTTGACATCTATTTGGAACAATTTAAACTCCATATGGGATACAAAAGAAATCAGAATCCTGATTGCCTCCATCCTTGCCACTGGTGCAAACGTCTCATTATAGTCAATACCTTCTTCTTGATTATACCCTTGAACCACTAGTCTTGCTTTGTTTCTGGTAGTGTTTCCAAACTCATCAAGTTTGTTATGAAACACCTACCTAGTCCCAATCACTGTTCTGTCTGCTGGTCTAAGAACTAGGTGCCACACCTTGTTCCTTTCAAATTGATAAAGCTCTTCTTGCATAGCACTAATCCAGTCAGCATCTTTCAATGCCTCCTTGATGTTTTTGGGCTTAATTTGGGAAACGAACGCGGAGTAGGCAAACATGTTTCTTGCATTAGATCTGGTTTGGATGCAAGAGTTCAAATGAGTGATTACATTTTCAAGAGGGTGAGATTTTTTGTGTTTCTAGTTGGATACTTAAATTTCACTGCTTGAGAGACCTGGTACCTCCATATTGGAACCGTCATTTAAATCTAGAGATACATGATCTCCACTTCTCTGATCAGTACAGGGAGTGCTTGACACAACATCAACAATTCTATCTTCAACCTCAAGTGGAGTGATAGAGGGACCGAGTACCTTTGCATCATCTATACAATCTGTTGCATCTTCTTCATTCCTTGCTTCAAATTGATTCATCATTTCAGCCTTTCCATTGGTGATTTCCAGGACCTCATTTGGAATTGAGAGGTCTCCATCATCTGCCTCATCCCTTTGTATCCTTTTGCTCTCCAACTCATCTGTCTCATCAAAGATCACATGCACACTTTCTTCCACATTTTGAGTTCTCCTGTTGAAAACTTTATATGCCTTGCTGTGTGTTACACCTCTGAGATTTTGTATTGTAGCATTGTAAGTGGACTAGCACAAGTTTTAGGTGAACATGAAGCCCTTATGAGTTTAAGGAGATTAGTTGATAGTTTTAAGAGCCTACCATAATATTTTGAAGTCATATGAATCAGTGGAACTAAGTTCGTCAAAGAAAGTGAAATGCGAGTCATGTTTGGAAAGGTTTTCGCAACAATTGACCTAATAATTACTTAGTAATGTCTTGAGGAGGAGTATAAGACCTCTTAGATGGTTAATGAAGTGTTATATAAGTGTCAATAAGGTTCCATAGGAATTGGAGGTTGAATGAATCAATGAGAGAAAGTTTCTAAAAAATTTGGGTTATACGGCCACTTATACGGACCGTATAATGGTCCGTATAACTATTCCAGTGAAGGTTAATCCCATGTGGGATTATACGGTCCATTTATAAGGACCGTATAAGTTATACAGACAGTATAAATGGCTGTATAATCTGTCGGGCAACTTTTTTTCTTTTTATATATATGGACGACCCTTGTCTTATTTTTCATTTCCCACTTACCCCAAACTCTTAAAAGCTCTAGAACCTTCTCTCAAGCATATTCCACTCAAAACCAAGAGAAATGAAAGATCAAATAGAAAGAATCAAGATACCCATGTGTTGGGAGACTCTCTAGGGTTGGTAGACTTCAAGAATTTCTTTGGTATTAAAGCTAGGGTTTTCATACAAGTTGGTAACTTGATCCAAAGCTCATTCCTATGAGATAAAAGGTTAGTTTTCATGTCTATTTCCTATTTTTAAGCATGCTTGGTTGTTGAATGACTTGGGTGAGGGAAAAAAGTAGAAAATGAAGCTCAAATATAGAACTAGTGATATTTTGAGTAGTAAACTACCTTGAGTCATGATTCTTAGTATGCTATGGATATAATCTTGCTATGAAGGGTATTAATGATGACAAGGGAATATTCTATGCAATTGTGCAAGGGGTTGGTGTAAAGTTTTTGAGATAAGTTAAATATGAAAATGAATTTTGAGACTTAATGGAATATGACTACTTGATTATGATATTGTGGATGTTATTATAATTGTTGGGGAATTGTTTTACGATATGGTGGAAGTCGATGAAATAACGGAAATGCTGCCCAATTTTCGTTAGCTCATAAATTATTCTAGATTGAACTTAAGAGTGTCTTTAAGGCTTAACCCTGGTATGCATTATTCTAAATGTAGATTTCTCAAGCGTTGGCGATGAACGTTGAGTAGTTAAGAAACCGAAAAGGTATGTAAGGCTAACCCTTCTTTCTTAAGGAATTGTCCCATTATTGTATACCTTCATGTGAATTCCATAATGCCTTTCCATGAGGACTTCGTTCCTAGAATCACTAAAGCTCATAATTCTTGATATTCTCATGATACCATTGGTTCCATTGTGTGATGGTTGATCCTCTAAGGAAAGATATAACTAAAGTGATGATGATGATGATGTTGACGATACTTATATATATATATATGTATGGCTATTAAGTAGCACCGAGCTTATATAGCCGGGTATGATATCTATTGCGCGCGCACCACTGCAGTTAGGTATGGATCACACTAAGCCTTGGTAGGGACAGGTATTTATAACACCGAGCTTGGTCATGGTCGGGTATGTGAAACACCGAACCTCTATGGTCGGGTATAGTACTACTATATATGTAAGTGTTTGTAATGGAAGGTTCCCATTAGAAAAAGGGTAAGTACATATGATGAACGTCGCTAGAGGTATAAATGGCTTTATCATCCCATGACTCTTCCATCTTATGTTACTTTTCATGCTTCTATTATTCTATTGATTATGCCTTACATACTCAGTACATTATCCGTACTGACATCCTTTTGTTTGTGGACGCTGTGTCATGCCCGCAGGTGGACAGAGAGATAAACTTGATCCTTAGGCTGCTTATTCAGAGATTGCTTAGAGGAGCTCCATTTGATTAGAAGCTACCACTAATAGTACTATTCTTTGGTGTATATATGGGCAAGACGGGGCCCTGTTCCATCTATATGATGTTACATGTTCTTCTTAGAGGCTCGTAGACAGCTGTGTACAGTTAGATGTATTTTAGCCTTGTCGGCTCATAGTTTATATTTCATTTTGTCAGCCTCGTTGGCTTGTATATGTGTATATAGGCATGGCTGTTGATGTTGATATAAAAGTGCCTTATCCCAATGGAAATGGTATTATTGATGCGTAGAGATTGTTAGCAGGCCATGCGGCTCACCTAGAAATGGTTGTGGAAGTATGATGAGAGGTGCCCGATGGGGTTAGCTTCGGGTGCCCATCAAGGCCCTCTGGTTAGGTCGTGACACTGTGGGAATAATATTCAAGAAAGATTCCTTCATCACTCTTAGCATCAAACTTTCCTAAGGCTTCTTTGCCATTGTTGAGAACAAAATTTGCATCCAAAAGCCTTAAGGTAAGTTAGCTTGGGTTTCTTTCCATTTAACAGCTCATAGGGAGTCTTTTCAAGTAAGGATCTAATCATGCACTTGTTGATCAAGTAACAAGCTGTGTTAACAGCCTCTGCCCAGAAGTTTTTTGCCACATCACTTGCAATCAGCATTGTTCTTGCCATGTCTTTAAGAGTCCTGTTTTTCCTTTCCACAATACCATTTTGCTGAGGTGTTCTGGGAGCAGAGAAATTGTGACCAATCCCATTTTCAGCACAGAATTCATTAAAAATTGCATTGTCAAATTCAGTGCCATGATCAGATCTTATGCTTACAACTTGATATCCCAACTTCACTTGAATCTATTTCACAAAGGCTACAAACACAGAGAATGTTTCATCCTTAGTTATTAGGAACAAGTTCCAAGTGAATCTTGAAAAGTCATCAACAATTACAAAAATGTACTTCTTTCCACCTCTGCTTTGAATCCTCATAGGCCCACAAAGATCCATATGAAGATGCTCCAGTGGCGGGGAGGTGCTTACTTCCTTCTTTGGTTTAAAAGAGGTTTTGACTTACTTTTCTTTTATGCATGCATCACACACTTTGTGATCTTTGAACTTGACATTTGGTAGCCCATGGACCAGGTCTTTTGCCACCATTTTGTTTAGCAATGTGAAGCTTGCATGACCCAATCTTCTGTGCCACAGCTCAGCATTATCATCCACAGCATTGAGACAAGTCAAATCACCATCATCAGATGAGCCAAAGTCTACTACATAGATGTTCTTGTATCTTTTTGTAGTTGGTATCACTTCTCCAGATTTGAGATTAGTGATAGTGCACACATGAGACAAGAACTCCACTTTGTTTCCTTTGTCACATATTTGTGACACACTCAGCAGACTGTAGCTTAGACCCTTCACGTAGTAAACATTTTCAATAGCGTGGGAGAGTGTCTTGCCAACTCTGCCAATGCCAAGAATATATCCTTTCTTCCCATTACCAAAAGACACACTCCTACTTTTCAAGGCCTTGAGTGAGAGAATATTTTCCATCTTTCCAGTCATGTGCTTTGAGCAACCACTATCAACAAACCATTTTTGACTGCTCCCTCTCACTCTGGCCTGTAAGCAATGTTACTGGTTAGTCTTAGGAACCCAAGCTAACTTGGGTCCCTTGAATTGTTTATTTGATATTACATTGCATCGTATTCATACTCATTTCCATGATACATTGATATTGCCTTGTTATGGTACTGAGGATGGAAAGTGAGAAGGAAATACAGAAGCATTAAGACACATTTGATACGAGTCATCTCTAGGCTATGTGCGGACTGACCAGTACTATTCTGAGACTTATTGTATATCGAGTTATCTCTGGGATGTGTGCGGAATGATTGATATGAGGCGTATTGGTTAGATATGGAGCCATTTCTGGGCTTTGTGTGGAGTGACTGGTACATGGACTTCGCGAATCCCCCATGGGTTGTGCTGCTGAGATGTGATGTTCCATCGACGGAGTACATGTGTACGGTGCATATGCATTGGATTGTACCTCTTGGTTTTCTATGATATGGTTGTGATATGATTGTGATATACTGGTTCAGATTGGTTATATTGAGACTTGGCACAGTTGGGGTTAGATGCTATAACATAGGTGATGACTTGTACCGTGGTTATTGATTCGTGTGACTTGTACCTTGTTATTTTACGTGTGTATCTTGCTTTGTTGTCTTTATATACGTTAGCTAGTCTTAGTCGGCCTATGATACCTACCAGTACTTGTTGTTTGTACTGACCTACACTTGCTGCATTCTTTTATGAATGGAGAGTACTAGGATGGATCTGCTTCTACCCCTCGTGGCTGATTATCGATGTTGCGCCGAGTCTATTCAGGGTGAGCATGAGGACCTTCACTGCCCAAAGACTCTTCTTATTTATCATGTCTTATTTCTATTTCAAGAAATCATTTGGGACTTATGTATTATTTAGACTTGTAGTATTTTAGTTTAGATGCTCTTGTATGACCAGACCATATACTGGGGTGGATTTCACTTACTTCCGCACTTATTTATATTATATCTGTGAGACTTACATTATTTTTCTTTCTTTCGCTATTTCTATCATTTGTGAATATTGGGTTAAGGGTTCGCCTACCAAGGTGGGAAAGGTAGGTGCCCACATGACTTAATGAAATTGGGTTGATTTTTCACAGGTGTGGGACCGCTCCTGCAACTCTCTCTCCACACTTGCAGACTTGAGAGCGTAAGTGAAGGCTCGCCCCTACGAGCCCTTTCTCGCAGAAGCGACCTAACAGGTACGAGAAATGGGCTGCACCCGCGAGGATCGCTTAATAAGAATCCTTTTTATTCTCTTTTCCCCAATTCAAACCTCATTCACTCATACCCAATTTTGAGACTTAGGAAGCTCAGTAATAGGAAAATTTAAGAGGGTTTTCAATATTCTTCTTTGGGGTAAGTTCTTAATCATCTTTCAAGTACTATTTCATGTTTCTTTTCATTATTTATCCATTCCATCCATGATTCTAGATGGTTAGATTAGGGGTTTTTCACGGACTTGGGGTTTAGTTTAATTTAAGAAATTGGAGGTTCATTTGGGCGTACAATTCCATGATTCTTTAGATTGTGATTATCTAAACTTAAATCCATGATTTCATCGTTTAAATTCCTTTCCAATCCATGATTTTACATAGGAAATAAGGGTTTTTCCATAAATGTAGATTTTGACTAAATAATGGAATTGAAGGCTAAATTTGTGATTATATTCTCACGAAACTTAGGATATGGACTATCTAGACTATGGGTAACATGAATTTACATTCAATTTCTAGTTTTTCCTTTGGGGCTGGGGGTTGGCTATTTTTGGGTTTGTTTTCGGGTTTCAATTTAAGTATAGCAATATGGGTGTTGTTGGGTTCGTATGACGTATAGATTACTAATTTAATCATGTTGAGTTTAATTTCACGATAGATAACCCTTTTGACCTTTTTGGCCATCGGGGTTTGGATTTGGGTTTTGGGGTTGACTTTTGGACTCGAATACTTTCACGGTTTCTTAAGTATCCTTAGATTCGTATTTTAACATAGAATTTATGCTTGTTAGACTTCTGTAATGACCCGTCTAGTCATTATAGTGCTTTTGACCAGTTTACCCTCGTTGACCCTTCCTTGAGCCCTATTGGTACGATTTTGACCCGCGGGATGGGTGGCATGATTCCCGAGGTAGTCGAGCGAGTTTTATGATGACTTATGTGAAATAGAGCCTTAAAGTGAAAAATGATTAACCGATAGTTGACTTTTAGGTACATATACCTTTTTTAAAAAATCATCGATTTTGAGAGGTCTGGATGGTCGATCATGACTAGTTGGGATGTTCAGTTCAGTTCCGAGGCATTTGGAAGCGTTTTGGGTTGTTGGATGGAAAGTTGATCGTTGGCCATTGGGTGTTAACCTTGTCAAATAAACCTCCATTTGGAATTTCGAGACCACGAGTGAGTCCATAGCGCATTTTTATGTATGGTTGCATGTCTGGTTTATATCCAAGAGGTCTCCGGTGGTTGTCAGGTTTTGGGAACGAGTTAGTGAAAAACCAGCATTTCACTGGTGTCTGAGGCTCGCTGTGACGGCCCTTATGCACTGTAGCAGACCCGTCTCGGCGAGACCTAGTCCGCTGTGGCGGTTGAGTGGATTTGATCTAATCCGATCTAGCGGACGTCTGAGGCTCGCTGTGACGGCCCTTATGCACTGTAGCAGACCCGTCTCGGCGAGACCTAGTCCGCTGTGGCGGTTGAGTGGATTTGATCTAATCCGATCTAGCGGACGTCTGCTGGACGGACTCGCTGTGGAGAATGGTGAGCCACGGGAGCGGTTCTGCTATAGTGGACCCTCTACCGCAGTGGAGGGTGACGTGGAACAGAACCCTATTTAATGCTAAGTAAAACCTTTCATTTCCTATTCCCACATTTATTGTTCCTAAGTGTCTTTAAGGCGAATTAAAAAGGTTCTAAGCAAATTTCTCTTGAGGGTAAGTTCTCTAACCTTGATTTCTTTCATTTACCTTTCTTACGCATGAATCCATGATAGAAAATCTATAGAAACTTAAGGAAGAGGATGGGTTTTGACACTTACTTCATTACTTGATATTTAGTCTTTCAATATGAGATTTTTTGATAGATTTGACTAATATAAGCATGATATTTGATGAATTAGTAACCAATAGGCTTGAATCTTCCATTATAGTTGATGAATTGAAAGATTGAAAGTTAGGGTTTATACCCAAATTTGGGGGTTTGACTTGAATGATGAAATTGACCTATTCCTGAGTTAATTTAGCAATTGAGGAGTAGAAGTGAACTTCTAGAACGTTGGGTTACCCATTCCATCTTTGAAATACCCGTTATACCCTTGTGGGCCCATTTCCCCCTTTTCATAGTTGTTTTCAATTCGAACAATAGTATAGAAATATGGGTATCGTTGTTCCTTATTTCTAACTTAGAATTCGATAATGGATAGACTTTGAGTACTTGGAGGTTCTCCGGAAAGGCAAGGCAAATGTTTGATTATTTGTGGCTCAAGCTCGACAACCAGGTAGGTTACGACTTACCTTCTGGTTAGACTTCGGTTAGCGAAGCATATGTAGAGTTAGTTATTATCGGAGAAAGCATGTTACGCCTTCGGGTATGGAGTTGGGATGGATGACTTAGGTTTGGTATTGTTGACTGATTTGTGGGCTTGTTGCCTCTTGCGATTTATTGGCTTGTTGCCATGTGCGTGATATTGGACTTATGCTTAGTTGTCATATCATGATTATGATATGGTTGTATCTCACTTATCTTGACATTATCATGGATAGAGGAAAGGATTTGACTCGATTTTGATATTATGATATTTGTTCATGTGCGGCACGATTGAGATCGATATGATTCACTTGATACGGTTATTTTTGTTACATCTCTGAAATTTCGGATCGTTGCCTTGTGAGTAGGCTAACATGAGATTAAGGTGAATATGAAATCCTTACGAGATTAAGGGAAGTATTATATAGCTTAAAATGCGCACCATAAGATTTCAAAGTTATATGAATATATGAGCCTAAGTTCGTTGAAGGAAGTGAAATGCAAGACATGTTTAGAGGGGTTTTCGTGATAGTTGATTTGATACGTATTTAGTAATGTCTTGAGGGGATGCTATAGGGCCTATTGTATTGTTAATGAAGTGTTATATAAGTGCCAAGAAGGCTCCACAAGGATTGGAAGTCAAACGAATCAACGAGAGAAAGTCTCGAAAAACAGTGGGTTATACGACCACTTATACGGTTTGTATAAACCCTTCGATAGAGGGGTATTTTCATTCAAGAAGATTGACGCAATCATTAGATTCATTACCATACATACTTGTCTTAGTTTTTCAAATAAATTCACTTATGATCTGCCGAAATTTCGGCAGCATCTCCCCTATAAATACACCATCCCCGAGAATCCAACTCGGCCCAAATCATCAATCAACAATCCGAGAATTCAACTCGGCCAAACTATCAACAACAATACCAACAATCGTGCCAATCAACATCAACAATCAATTCAAGACGCATTCTAACATTAACAACCTTTTCCCTTCTTTCAAATTCAATCACAACAACCCAACTTACAATCTTCTAAACAAATGTCTCACTTCCAAATTCATGAATTATATTTACAACCCATACATTATCAAATTTATTCTTACAACTATAAGAAACCACACTAACGTCACATTAACTTCTTCAATCATGCACAAACAATTTCAAATTCATTTCAAGCCACCAAACCTTCATTTTACATCATGGAATCCACAATACAACAATCAAACTACTAAATAAAATTAATTCACCACCTCTACACCACCACTACTACATTCGGCCACAACATCAACACATACATGCATCATGAATTCCATCCATTTCTACATACTTTAACATACATAAATTATCCATATCACAAGTAAAAGAGGATTGAACACATACCTTCCTTTCCACTCATCTTCTTTCTCGGCTAGGGGTTAAAATTACACAATGAATGGTTGCTTGCTCCAATAACTACTCCATGTTAATAAGGGCCTTCCATTTAGTAGAAAGGATAGAAGAAATTAATTTTTCTTGATCAATTTCTATGACTTAAATTTTGGCACCATGGCCGAATGGCCCCAATTTTCTCCAAGTTTCCCCTTGAATTTTCATGAATAGTTTGTCTTTCTTGTAAACCTTGTCCATATTTATAATTAACTCCATCAAATATAAGAGTGGACACATGTCCCTTCTCTATTTTTCTTGAAACTTCTTAAAATAACCAAGGATGATCACTTGTCTTCTTGTGCAAGCTTTTGTCCAAATATATTTATAATTAGCTTTATTAAATAAAAATGTTGCCACATACTTACATGCCACACGGCCAACTTGGCTTCTTCATGAATTCTCAAGACTTCTTGTGAAATTCCCATTTTGCCCGTAGCTTTCCGCAATGTTACCATGAGCCATTTTGCGAATTTCCCTTTTTACCCTTAACCTTCTCATTATTTCCATACTAATAATGTTCATAAATAATATTCATAACCAACTTGTACATTAAAATAATTTTGGAAGATGGTCATTCCCTTAACTTACCACGACTACCTTGAAATATCCAAACGTACAAAATACGGGATATAACACCTGGCCAGAGAATTAAATTGCTGGCTATACTCTCGAGCACTCATGCTTCCTTGCTTTAGATTCAAGAACTTGTCCGCTCTAGCTCGGCGGACCTCGGGCGGCAAATAATGGTGAATGAAAGCATCAACAAACTCTTGCCAAATGGGAGGAGGTGCATGTTCTATCCTCGATGCTATCCAGTTGTTATACCACAATACCGCCACATCACGGAGTCTATAAGAAGCCAACTCTACCGATTCAGTCTTAGAAGCATGCATGAGTTTCAGCGTCCTCAGCATCTTATCAATAAAGCCTTGTGGGTCCTCATCCGGCTTCAACCCAAACAATTCTGGAGGATTTAGAGTCAAGAAATCACGGGCTCTCGTACTAGCGGAACGATCACTCGAGCCCGCATTCTGCCGCTGTGCCTGGGCGGCAACCAATTGCGTCAATAGATGAATAGCTTCGGTCACTTGTTGACCCAAAGCAGCTGGCGGAGGAATTTGAGCGGAGGCTCCTCCTTGCTCTTCTACATTGGGCGAGGCCTCATTTTGTGATTGGCCCTCGTCTACATTCATTTGAGGCTCTCTTTCCGCCCGCCTCTTTGTTGTAGCTTTGCCCTTCTGGGTGGCTGTAGCTTTTCCCTTTGGCGGCATTCTGAAATCACAACACACTTTTAGGAGGAGCAAAGTCTTATGCATGGCTATATCACACGATCTCATAAGAAGAAAGACGGTCATTTTCCTAAATGCCCTGTAGCCTCCTGTCTATTGATGTGGCGCGCAACACACCATAAACAAGACTCTACTAGACATGGCTCGTAGAAACTTCCTAGGATGAGCTGCTCTGATACCACTTCTGTCACGACCCGACTAGGGGCCGCGACGGGTACCCAAGGCTGACCACCGAGCACCCCTTATTCCCTCACTTATCATAGTCATTTACGCTTCTTTATCATTCACAAATTCATAATCGCATGACAATCATTTTTCGGTGGAAAGCACAATTAGTCTATACATATATATATCTAAATGCCTCAGTAGACTATCAAAATAATATATGTAATATATTTATGCATACCATAGTATACTTGTGAGACCATCTAACCCACACTACGCATCTACGACCCTCTACTGACATACTATACATGTAGACGGAACAAGACTCCGTCATGCCCAAAATATACATATGTACCAAAAGAATAATCATAAGCACCTCCGAACAATGGAGTGCTTTCAATCAGCTGACAGCTCCTAAGAATCCGGATCGAGCTCACCTCCCTGTCTACCTGTGGGCATGAACACAACGTCCAAAGAAAACGGACGTCAGTACGAATGTTGTACTGAGTATGAGAGGCATGAACAATAACAACACATCAAGAAAATAAAAGGAGCATCAAGTATGGAGCAATTGTACCTGGCTAGGAATCGTATGAAAAGTAATGCATGCTGACTTACTTTTATGCTTATAATCATCTCATGTATGCATATCATATATATATAAACTGCCCGACCACTAGTGGTGTCTGCCCATGCCAACTGGCCATGGTGTACCGTATAGCTGCCCGCTTTCGCGGTGACTGCCCGGCCAAATAGGCCCGGTGTAATATGATTATGACATGCTCATTATGAAATACTTATAATAACATGCTTATCAAAATATGCTCATCATTGTGCATGCATAGGGACTCTAGAACAAGTGTATTTTATCGAGGTGACGTAAGGTCGTGAACCCTCGATTCCATTATGGGCATTCATGAACATTCTGCCTCACCTTGAAGGGATTAGTATGTAAGGTGAGTGTATAAAATAGACGACATCATTTACTTTATAGGAACGTCATATCATATCTCTTGACTCATATAGCTATTCATGATCTTAAGCTCTTGGCTTTCCGGAATATAAGAGGATCATGGAGAGGAAGAAGAATCATATCATGGGATTCATGCCATAGAAAGAAAAGTATTAGCCTCACATACCTTTGTCGCTTAGTTAAGCTATCGTTCACTTGTTCTCCTTCAATATCACGTTGCTACCTTCACGAGAGAATACGCATTATAGTTAGTCAATCGACCATAAGAACGCATCGTTATTTCTAGAGAAAACAGGGAAGTGTTTCCTTTGTTTATACTACTTTTCTTATGTTCTATTTCAACTCCCAAACATTTACCACAACACTCACAATATCGTATCAATCATTCATCACTTATCTATATTTAGCAAAATCCACCATTTTTCTCCAATTTCTCCACATTTAAAGGTTTTAGATCATCATCATAATTTTGCTTACTTCACACCTATTCCATGGTCTATACGCCATTTATAACGTATTCATCATCACAACATATCAACATTCATGATTCCATTCAACTATCATTCAATTGTGACACTATTCACTTAGTAATGGCCCATTTTCTATGTTCTTCTACATTTCAAGCATCTTAGCTTTCCAATACCTTAAATAACATGATAAAGTCATGAAACATACCTTAGATGATGGTGGAACAAGCCTAGAGTGGAATCACTCCTTTAGCACCATAACCCCTCTTCACCTCTTTTGGAATTTCTTGAAGGAGATGACTTCCAATTAGGTTTCATACACTTTGTTTCATAGATTTGGTGTTGATGATCATTGATTTCCTTGGTATTCTTGTGGTTGAAGTGTTTGGAGTGTTCTAGAGATTTCTAGGGAGAAATTTCGTGAAGATGAAATGAGAAAATGAACTTGGGTCCCTCCTTTTTAATAGCTAAAATCTGATTTTTATGAACAGTGGTCGAAATGCACAGTGGTCGTAAACCCCAATTTACGGGCCGTATACTGGTTTACGGTCCGTCCCCCACGGCCGTATTTAAGCATATCAGAAACAGAAAGGTTGGCTGAAGATCATGGCGGTTTACGACTTAGTTTACGGGCCGTATTTCAATTTACGGTCCGTATTCCAAGTCATTTTTAACCATTCGAAGCATTTGACAGAAAGTTGAAATTTTTGAAATGTTGAAGGACGATGGCACTTTACGGTCCGTAAATCACTTTACGGGCCATATTCCATTTTACGACCACTGGGCTGAAATGAAATTCTGCAACTTTCTTAATTCCAAAGTTCATAAATAGTCATTCCTTACTTAGTAAAACATCACACACTCATTCCCTTCGTTGGTCTATTTGTTATATCCCGCATATCGTACATTCGGATAATTGAAGATAATTGTGAGAAGTTAAGGGCAAGACTATTTCCCAAAATTATTTAATGAACAAGTTGTTTATTAGTATGGAAATATTGAGAAAGGCTAAGGGTAAAATGGAAAATTCACAAGGTGGCTCATGGAAATATTAAGGAAATATTTGGGGTTAGAAGTGAATTATGGAAACTTGTAAGTCTTGAAGAAAAAAAAGAAAGAAAGAAAAAAGTGATGACTAACCAAGATTAAGTCATCTTTTTAATTTAAGAAAATTAGTGAAGCTTGGAGAAGGGGGCATGTGTTCACACTCTATTTGATGAGGCTAATTATATATATATGTGGACATGCTTACAAAGCAAGACAAATATTTATCTTCCAACTCAAGAAAAACTTGAAGAGAGAAATATAGTAGTGTTCGGCTATGAGTCCAAAATATGTATCCATGGAAATTGATCAAGAAAAATTAATTTTTTCTAGCATTTCAACTAAATGGAAGGCCCTAATTAACATGGAGTGGTGGTTGGAGCAAGCAAAGCATTCATTGGTGCAATTATCCACCCTAGCCGAGTGGAGGAGTCAAAGAAAAAAAGGTAAGATTTAATCTCCTTTCCTATGTGTTAGAGATGATTTGTGAATGTTGTGGTATGTAGAAATGGATGAATTTCATGAAATATGTGTGTGTAGGGAGGTGGCCGTGTGAGTGGTTATTTGTGTAGAAATGATGAATTAATTTTATTAAGTATTTTGATTGTTGTAGTTGTGGATTCTATGATGTAAAATGAGGATTTAATGGTTGGAAATGAAGTTGTGATTATTTGTGGATTATGGAAGAAGTTAGTGTGACATTAGTATGGTTTTTATATTTGTAGGAATGATATTGCTAATGTGTAGGTTGGAAGAGTGTAAGTTGGGTTGTGGTGATTGAATTTGAAAGAAGGAAATAAGTTGTTATTGTTCTTGTTGAATTTGGAAGGTGTCGGGTGAAGTAGTGTGTTGATTGAGTCGTTTTGAATGTTATGTGAATTGAATTGAATAAAAATGAAATGTCGTTGAATTGTATGACAAATCTTGTTAATGTTAGAATGCGTTTTGAATTGATTGTTGATGTCGTTGGTATGATTGATGGCATTGTTGTTGATAGTTTGGCCGAGTTGAATTCTCGGATTTGTTGATTGATGATTTGGGCCGAGTTAGATTCTCGGGGATGGTGTATTTACAGGGGAGATGCTGCCGAAATTTCGGCAGATCATAAGTGAATTTATTTGAAAGACTAAGACAAATGTATGTGACGATGAATCTAATGATTATGTAAATCTTCTTGGATGTAGACTAGCGATAACGAGCTTGGACAATTAAGCGTAGCTAATAGGACGTGGAGCAGGTATGTTAAGGCTCGTCCCTTTCTTTCAAAGGCATGATTCCGATGTTATGATTTCATAATTGTTTCCATATCTTCCTTGTTTTCAAAAGTTAGATGTTTATGATTCCAAGGCATGATTCTCTTCCTGATAACTCGTAAATGTTTTTCCAAAGTGTCAATATTCTACCAAAACAGAGGTTTATGATTTTGTAAGCTCTTATGACAATAACGATGGATATGTTTCACAATGACAATGATGATATCAAGGATGAGCATATTTCTATGATGACTATGATAAGAATGATTTTCCAAAAATGGCTTCTGAAACGTTCGTAGAAGGTTCTGTACTTCAAACGCTCATAACTTTCTTATACTAAATCGGATTGACCCGAAACTTGTTTCTGACCCTCCAGGTGTCGATTTATGTACGTACCCGTCGAGTCCTAAAAATTTGTTCTATGTGCATATCTATATGAAGTGACGCCTTATGAGATTTATGATCTTAGTCCATGTTCTCTTAACGCTGTCATTCGTTGCTAGTCTCATCCTATAATAATTGTTCCTTCAAGGTGAGACAAAGCCATGATGATTATTCCATAATATAATCGGAGGTTACCGACCTTACGTCACTCCGATAGACTTATAGCATTTCTTGGGCTCTCCTGCATGCTGCTTATATGATGTATGTATATGATACATGTATATGTATATGGGGAATATGGGAAAAAGGGCCAGAGCGCTATAGACGCTGATATATGAACATGATGCATGTATATGTATATGGGAGAAAGGGCCAGAGCGCTATAGACGCTGATATATGAACATGATACATGTATATGTATATGGGGAAGAGGGCCAGAGCGTTATATACGCGTATCCACCTGATCAGTTGGTATTATATGACATGACATCATCCCGGACGCGGGATGCCCGGACGCGGGACATATGTGGTTAAATGGATCGGCTGCCGACGCCTCGGCAATATGATATGTTCTATTTTCTATATATATGAAAAAGGAATGTTTTCAAAGAAAGTAAAGTATGATATATATATATATATATATATATATATATATATATATATATATATATATATATATATGGATTGGGCTGCACGTTCCGCAGCACTAAGCATGCATGGTACCCGCCTAAAAGGCACTCAGATGTACAGGCTACACTTTTACCCCATGATATGCTCTACATCTCCATTCTGGTATTATTCATAATCACATCTCTTACTATGTTATTATTCATGCCTTACATACTCAGTACATTGCTCGTACTAACGTCCCTTCTTGTGGACGCTGCGTTTCATGCCGCGCAGGTACACCCAGATGAGTAGAAGCTATTATAGAAGATGTTCCAGCGGAGTTGGCAAGCTCCATTTGCTCTGGAGTGTTGCCGGGTCAGAGTACTAGCTATGATGTCTTGTTCGAAGTTAGAGACTTTGTAGACAGAGTCCTGGGTATAGTATGTCAGCCCTGTAAGCGGCTTCACCAGCCGATGGGTTATTGTCTTTCATGTTACAAGTTTCATGTGACAATGGAATTTATTTGAATTGAGTACGATGAAAGGAAAGATCTTGAAAGCTTTACTATGTATTTCATTATATTTGGTTTAAGAGTTCAAAGAGACTAAGTATGTAATAAGAGTCAGCGGGTTCGCTCGGCTACGAGTATGGGGTTGGGTGCCCATCACACCCTAGTAAGGTTGGGGTGTGACACTATTCATTGTTGGCTCACGAAAAATTTCCGAGGTGTAACAGTTACATCAATTGATTTTGAAAGAAGCCCATTGTTCCCGTTATTCCGTTCACCCCGGAGCAACAAAAATGTACCATGATCTTAAATCTGTCTATTAGTGGAATGGAATGAAGAAACTGTCACGACCCAACCCCGTGGGCCGCGACTGGCACCCTAGCTGGGTACCCGTACATACCTACCCGACCGAATTTCGTATCGTACAGATTTTTTTTTTGAAACAGAAATTACAAAAGTAGGCCGATACAACTACGGCACGCGCGCAAACATATATATATATATATATCTGAACTTACAGAAACATACGGATAAGCCGACAAGGCTAACATACAGACGAAACCCGTAACCCACACATCTATCTACAGGCCTCTACAGACATACAGAGTCATATGACGGGACAGGGCCCCGCCGTACCCAGAATATCCATATATACAGAGTATACAGAAGACAGGAGATATATACCAAAAATATACGCTCCGGACCAAAGGAGCTCTTCAAAACAGCTGAATCAGAAACCTACGCTGGCGGCGTATCACCTGGTGCGTCGGTACCTGCGGGCATGTAGCGCAGCCCCCGAAGAACGGAGGTCAGTACGAAAAATGTACCGAGTATGTAAAGCAGAACATAACAGATATAAACATAGTCCGAACCGGAGTCACAGAAATATAACGAACAAAACCATAAATCAGACGGACGGACAGAGTCATGATCCAGACAGACATACAGAATCGTGTTCTTTACAGATAAACAGAATCACGGTTCGGACAGACAGACGGAATCATAATACGGACAGATGAGCAGAATCAGAATCCATACGGACATACAGACGTAGTCGTCTTTCAGACGGACATACAGAAGTATGTCGGACAGACTTATGCATGCAGAGTAGTACAGAGTCATACAGAGTCATACAGAGGCATGTGCTTATATAAATACAGATGGCACACGCATACATTCATACAGATCCCGGCCCTGTCTGGGGGCGTGGTAACAGAACCCGGCCCTCTTAGTACGGGACGCGGTGGACAGACAGAATCAGATCAGATCATATGCCATCCTGGCCGCCATCCCCATACACAAATCATAATGTCATACAGACATACAGATCCTAGCCCGTACGCCGAGGGACGCGGTGAACAATGCAGAGAAATATGCACGATAACAGAACCTGGCCCGGGTCGCAGTGAAAGAATGCATTGAGACAGACACGAACCGATAAATGAGAAACTACTTACATACAGACTCAACATACAGACTCGATCAACCTGAAGGGTGCCAAATGGCGAGTCAAATCATAGTATCCAGATAGTATGCATAGTACAAGCCTACATCCTAGTCGGGAAGCCACGACAGATTATTATCAGAATCAGAATCTCAGATGTTCAAAAATCATTTCGTATAAATCGCACAAAATGGTTATATCATACACCAAATAGTAGTCCAAAGGTTTTTAGAGAAAATCGGACAAAACGGAAATATTTAAAGTTTTACAGAAGATATCGGGCCTTGTGGGTCCGCCGAGGACCAACTCGAGGCTACATAGGTAAATTATTGCTAATAGACCTTATGAGGTCATCCATAGTCGTTTGGAAGTGTTCCGACTCCGTTTGGGGAAGTTTTGTACAAAAATTCACTTTAAAGGCAATTTGTAAGAAAATAGCTTCAATTGAATTGAAGGAATTGGAGCGGTTTTCCGTCTCGAATTCCGGGAAACGGAGTCGTACTTAAGGCTCGCGGCCGAGCCTACCACATCCAGAACATGCCTAGGAACATAGGGAAATGCTTCACATACCTCGATAGCGTCTTACGCTCGCTTGGCGTCAACCCAAATTTCGTCCAAAATCTGGAAATGGTCAAGTTTACCATTTGGTTAGTTTCAAACTTTCAATATTCCAACTTTACACATACTTGCCTACCGAAATTTCGGCAGCATTTCCTCTGTATATACGACATCCCCGAGACTTAGCTCGGCTCAATTCATCAACACAACAACCCAGAAATGACATCCAAACAACAACAACAAACATCAAGACATACACTAAGGCATCATTAGCCATCTTTCGACATAACGAAACATTTTTCGTTTCAAACTTGCATTTCCACACCAAACTTATTATTTTCATATCCATCATCCATCAAAATCATTACGACATACACCGGAGGCATCCATACCATTTTCACATAATATTCATAAGATACACAAACATTCCAACTTTCCATTAAATCACTACTTTTCCAATCTTTTCCTAACTTTCAACATACAAGTTCATAACACATTTCCATTTTTTCCAAATTCATCAACAATAATCATAATTTGCCTCTTGATACCTTCATTTCCAGTTTTACATAAATCATAACAAAGTTGCATACTTTCCTACAACAACTTGATAACCATTTTTCCAAAACAATAAAGATTGTTATCTTTTCCATTCACTTCACCATAACATACTTAATATACAAACAAGATCAAATTCATACTCCATCAACACATGACCATACCACACGACCACCTCCTACATTCTTCAATTTTCACTAATTCATTCCACTTTCATTTCTAATATAATTTCTATCATAACAACAACTAGAACACATCATAAAAATTCAACTCATTACATTAATACATCAACACACACACGACCACTTTCCAACAAACACACCCACTTTGCAAACTTCCATATTTTCACAAATTCTATTCATTTCTACATTCCACAACATAAACAAAGCTCCATAACATAATAAGAAGGGATGGATTCTTACCTTTTCCCAACTCTTCCACTTGCCACAATTGGTAGTTTCTTGCCACAATAATTATACCAACTTGAAGAGCACCTTGAGCTTAGTAGAAATTTTAAAAGAGATGAATTTTTTTGAATCAAGATTGAAGCTTGGAAATTTTTTTTCTTTTCTTTTCTTTCTTTCTCTCTTGGAGCCGAAACCCCCTCAAGTTTCTTGCTTTGTTTTTTTCTTGCTCTTTCTTGAACATTCTTGATATTTATCCACTATAAATGATTAATATATCACAAATTAATTTTCATGGGTTTGGGCCCCTCCCTTGGCCGGTTGGCCCTCTCCCATTTGGGCCTTACTTATCATTTTTTTTAGCCCAAAATGGTTGGTTACATATTGTAATTCATGGGGCAAGTTTCCAAAATTCCAATTTTGCCCTTGGCCTCGTTCCGTAATTCCACACCAACGTATTCATAACCTACACATTCATACCAAGAAATGTCCAATAGTGGCCTTATTCATCACAAGTCCATTTATCTTGAATTTTTTGAATAAGCGAAAATGTCGGATGTAACAGAAACATATAGCGGAATTTGTAGCTTAATGTCCAAACTGTCAGCAACTTAAAATTGAGCACCAAAAGCTCGGCGGATTATTACAAGTATAGAAATTATGACTTGGAAATGGGAAGTAATTAACATGGACTTCATTGCAGGCTTACCTTGTTCTCGACGTAAGTATGATTCTCTATGGGTGATTGTGGATAGACTCACGAAGTCAGCTCATTTCTTGCCGGTCAGAACTACATATGTAGCGGAAGATTATGCAAAGCTTTATGTTAAAGAGATAGTGCGACTTCACGATGTTCCAATATCTATTATCTCCGATAGAGGGACTCAATTTACAACCAATTTCAGGAAAACTTTCCAAAAAGGCTTGGGGACTCAGGTGAGTCTTAGCACAACATTTCACCCATAGCCTATTGGGCAAGCTGAACGTACCATCCAGACTCTTGAGGATATGCTACGGGCATGTGTACTGGATTTTGGAGGTAGTTGAGATTACCACTTACCACTTATTGAATTTGCTTATAATAACCGTTATCATTCCAACATCTAAATGGCCCCGTATGAGGCTTTATATGGGCGCAAGTGTAGATCTCCAATTGGGTGGTTCGAAGTAGGAGAGACTAAATTGATAGGGCCAGAATTGGTCCAACAAGCTATAGATAAAGTCAAGCTTATACAAGATCGATCATTAACAGTTCAGAGTCGTCAGAAATCTTATGTAGATAATCGTCGACGAGACTTAGGGTTCCAAGTGAAGGATTGGGTATTTTTGAAGGTGTCGCCAATGAATGCCATCATGAGATTTGGAAAAAAGGGCAATCTTAGTCCCCGGTACATTGGACTAAGGCTGGGCGTAAATACCGAAAACCAAAAAACCGAACCGTACCGAATCGAAACTTCAACAAACCGAACCGAACCGAACTAGTTTGGTTCGGTGTTTGGTGTCCATCGTCAAAAAATTGAAACCGAAATAGCGGAACCGAAGTTTGATAAAACTGAACCGAAAAACCGAACGCGCACCGAAATTTAATACATTACCCAAACAAATTAAAATAGTCCAGGCCCATTAAGTTTAAAGCAAAAAAAACCCAATTGTAATAAGTCCTCTTTTGCATTTGTATCCCTAATTTTCCACTTCAATTGAAAAAATCAAATATCCTTAACAAAGAAAGGTAACTAGGATGTCACTTTAGGATTAATGTATGTCCTTTATGTGTTTTCTTAATTTTTCTTACGGTATGTATATAACACCTAGTAATCTTATATCATGATTATAGTTTTCTGTTCTTGTGTATCCTGTTTGTTTGATTTTGATTTCAATTTATCAGTTTTATGTTTTATTGCTTTTGAGAATATGAATTAGTGTAAATGGAATCGCTTCTAATATTATATTAAAAAAATCGAATTGAAAAAACTGAAACCGAACCGAACCGAACTTAAAAAAATCGAAACCGAAAGAACTAAACCGAACTAGTTTGGTTCGGTGTTTGGTGTCCACCTTCAAAAAACTGAACCCGAAATATCCAAACCGAAGTTTGATAAAACCAAACCGAAAAACCGAACGCCCAGCCCTACATTGGACCTTATGAGATTGTACGCAAGATAGGCCAAATGGCTTATGAATTAGACCTACCTTCGGATTTGGAGTCAGTCCATCCGATTTTCATGTATCGATGCTTCGTAAGTGCATTGAAGATCCTTCTAGAGTTGTACCGGTATATGATATTCAAGTCACAGAGCAATTATCCTATGAAGAAGTTCCCATTGCCATTCTAGATAGGCATGTACGGAGACTCAGAACCAAAGATGTAGCTACAGTTAAAGTTTTATGGAGAAATAATAATTGAGAGGAAATGACTTGGGAAGCAGAAAAAGACATGATGTTTCGGTACCCGCACTTATTTCCACCCCCAGAGGAGACTCAGGCAGATGCGACATTGTCCTCAGGTATGTAGTGCTTTCCTTGATGTTTTCTTGGCCGTGTGTGGCCATGGTTATTGATGTTGTTGTTGTAGCTGTCACGACCCAACCCTGTAGGCCGTGACTAGTGCCCGATCTAGGCACCCAAACCTATCTATCAAATGCATTCAAGTAAATAGCAGAAGCCGACAAGGCTATATTCCAAATTTAGATAATTTCCAGAAAAATTTTGGCAGAGTTTCCTTTGTTTTACAGACTATCCAAAATAACCCTGTACACAACAAACACCAACAAAGGCCACACAAGGCTAACAAAGCAACGTATAAACATATGCGGACCGGCCGCCTCGGCGTATGGGGTCGCCCAAACAACATATACACATAACCATACAGAAAGACCCTAACCCACAGACATGTCCACAGACCTCTAAACAGACTGACAGAATCATATGACGGGACAGGGCCCCGCCGTACCCAAATAGTCATATATACAAAAATATATACATAGCAAAAGGGTATATGTACCAAAAGTGGACTCCGGATCAAAAGGGAGTACTCCGAAATAGCAGAAAGTGGAGCCTACAGTGGTGGATCACCGGCGTCTGTACCTGCGGGCATGAAACGCAGCCCCCAAAGAAAGGGGGTCAGTACGAAAGATGTACTGAGTATGTAAAGCATGGAGTACAGAAATATAGACCACAACTGAAAGCAAACAGGATACAAAAGAGGGAAATGCCGAACAGTATATCAAAATGTGTATCAAAATCATATATATATAATGCAAACAAAATCATGCAAAGCTCAGGAACGTGGTCACCACTCCGACGCTGGTGCCACTCACAGCATAACACCAGAAGGTTCAAATCTCCGTACATCCCCGAGCACACATATCATCATACATATCACCAGCCATATCACAGCATAACACCAAACGGAACCCGGCCCTATGGCGAGGTCTCGGGAACCGTAACACAGCATACGGCCGAATTCATCATAGTACGCACGAATCATAACCGGCCCGGGAACCAGTGAACGAATTCATAATAAGGGCACGAACGGAGTCGTGAGAAAACAATGCAATTTGTATATCAAAATAGTCTTTCGAAACTTGATTACATCATAAGTCATCTCATTAGTCAATGTAGTCGAATAATTTGTTAGTACGGAAGTTCATTTCACAAGGTGTTCTCAAAGTAGTACGTATGGCTCAAAATATAGTTTAGTACATTATAGTAATCAAAACATTCTTTCATAGGGGACAATTTCATAACCGAAGATCCCTCATCAAAACTTTTCCAAAAAGAGAGCCTAATAGAACAAATAAGGCATCTCGAGGTTAGCGGGCCCACCTCGGGTCAAGTCGAGGTGGCGAACATGAATTACAGACATTTGGGGTCTATGGGATCATACATAAAGGTTTCTAAGTGATCCGACTACGTTTGCATAAGTTTCAGACGTTTGGTTACTTTCTAGTCTAAATAGGGTCTTTAAGCTTCAATTGAATTGAATGAATAGTAGCCATTCTCTAATTTGGATTTCGAGGAGCAGAACTGCTCCCGGGGTTCCGATATCAACCTAGCATACTAAGACATGCCAAAAGAAAGAGTGGGGAGCCTTACATACCTTATATACGACTTACGCTCGCCCAAAACTTACGTCCCGTTTCGCTCAGAATCTGCAAATGGTCAAAGTTACCAATTAGGGATTTCAAGGCTTAAGAATTCGCTTAACTTCATTTTTGTCTACCGAAATTTCGGCAGCATTTCCCCTATATATATAACACCCCCGAGACTTAGCTCGGCTCCATATACAACAACACAACAGCCCACAATATCACAAACATCATACGTCGCAACAAAATAAGTCCAACGTCAATATTCTTTCTTTCTACATAATTCAACAACTTTCATCCAAACTTCACAACATCAAACTAACACCCACATTATCATATTCATTTACTCATTCAAAGTTATTCAAACACATTCCAATAATATTCCAAGCGATATACATGAATTCAAGTATGCCGCCACTTCCCATATTCTATCCGAAACGCCAACAACTACGACGAACATACTAACTCGCGTTATTTCCTTCCAAATTTATTAACAACAACCATAATCCGCATTTAAAATCTTACTTCTATAATTATATAAAAGTCACATGAAAATTTCATAATCTCCCATATCGACATAAGACCAACTTCAATGCCAATTCAACTCGTTTAACATTCATTTACATCATAAATGCCACAACGACACAACTAGCAAACTAAACAAAATCAAATTCACCTCCCCTCCACCACACTATGGCTCACGGCCAAACACACCCTTCTCACACACACACACCATGCACAAACACAACACCATTCCAAAATCTTCATGCAACATCAATCACTATAACATATAAACCCATTTCATAACATAAAAACATAGATTTCTCACCTTTTTCTTGAAATTCCGATTTGCCGCAAACGTCGCTCTTTCGCCCAACTAATTGTATCACGTCGGAGAGCGTCTTGAACTTACTACTAATACAAAAAGAACAAGATTTTTAGGATCAAATCAAGGCTAGGAAAATTATTTTTTGTTGGTGGAGAGGGTTTCGGCCGAGAGGGGCTATAGAGCTCTTCAATTTTTTTTTTGTTTTGATTTGTTTTTCTTGAACCTTCTAAAGATGAACATGCATATATACTTTGATTAAGTGGTCACATGATGATCACATGACCACTTAAAATGGGGCTTGGGCCAAGCCTCTTGGCCGGCCACCCGTAAGGTTTGGGCCTCAATTTTTCTTCAAATTTTTTTCTTGGCCCAATCCGTTAAAATGTCATTTTTTTTTGTAATTCACGAAACTAGTTTCCGAAATCCAAATTTACCCTCGGCCTCCCCCGATGTCTCCGCACTAATACTTTCATAAACGACATAGACATATTAACTAGAATAAAATTATTGCCTTTTAACATACAAGTCTTAATTATTTTCACGATTTCCAATTATGCGAAAACACGGGACATAACATTCTCCCCCCCTTAAGAACATTCGTCCCCGAATGTTAAATTAGTCTTATAAAGTCTTATGAGCATAACGGGGGAGTCCCTCTCTTATAGGTAGTACACATAATTCACCCATCGATTAATACAACAAGTTTAAAAAGTTTAGATTACCTGTGGGCGTAGGAAACAAGTGGGGATATTTCCTCCTTATCTCCTCCTCTGACTCCCAGGTCATCTCTTCCCGGTTGTTGTTGCGCCATAGGACTTTAACAGAAGGCACTTCCTTAGTGCGCAGTCTCCATACCTGTCGGTCCAAAATAGTTATAGGCTGCTCTTCATAAGACAAGTGCTCCGTTACCTGAATATCATCCACTGGGAATATCCTGGAAGGATCACCAATACATTTTCGCAGCATAGACACATGAAATACCGGGTGTACTGCCTCCAAATTGGATGGTAAGTCCAGCTCATAGGCGACCTCGCCTATCTTCCGAACGATCTGATATGGCCTGATATACCGCAGGCTTAACTTACCCTTTTTTCTGAATCTCATAACACCCTTCATAGGCGACACCTTCGGAAATACCCAGTCGCCAATCTGGAACTCTAATGGTCGACGTCGTCTATCTGCATATGCTTTCTGTCGACTCTGTGCAGCCAATAATCACTCCCGAATAGGTTTTACTTTATCAATTGCTTCCTGGATCACATCTGGCCCAATTAATTTAGTTTCGCCCACGTCGAACCAACCAATAGGAGACCTGCATTTTCTAAGGGAAGTATTAGATAGCTTAAAGTGCGCACCATAAGATTTCAAAGTTATATGAATATATGAGCCTAAGTTCGTTGAAGGAAGTGAAATGTAAGACGTGTTTAGAGGGGTTTTCGTGATAGTTGATATGATACGTATATAGTAATATCTTGAGGGGATGCTATAGGGCCTATTATATGGTTAATGAAGTGTTATATAAGTGCCAAGAAGGTTCCACAAGGATTGGAAGTCAAACGAATCAACGAGAGAAAGTGTCGGTAAACAGTGGGTTATACCACCACTTATACGGTCCGTATAAGGGTTCCGTATAAAACCTTCCAGAGAGGGGTATTTTCATGGTGGGATTATACGGTCCACTTATACGAACCGAATAAGTGGTCTGTATAAGTTCATCGGGCAACTTTTTATTTTTTGTATAAATAGATGACCCTTGTTCTTTTATTTCATTTCCCATATTTCCAAAAGTCGTGAGAGCTCCAAACCCTTCTCCAAGCATATTCCACTCCAACCCAAGAGAAAACAAAGATCAAATAGCAAAAATTGAAGTGTTCATGTGTTAGAAGGCTCACTAGGGTTAGTAGACTTCAAGATTTGCTTGGGTGTTGTTGCTAGGGTTTTGCAGAAGTTGATATTGCTCCAAAGCTCATTCCTATGAGATAAAAGGTTAGTTTTCATGTTTATTACATGTTGTTAAGCATGTTTAGTTGTTGAATAACTTGGATGAGGAAAAGAAGTAGAAAGTGAAGCTTGAATATACATTTCATAATGTTTTTGAGTAGTAAGCTAACTTGAGCTGTGATTCTTAGTATAATATGGATATAATCTTGTTATAGAAGGTAATATTGAGGATGAGGAAGCGTTGTATGAAAATGTGCAAAGGGTTGGTGTGAAGTTGTTAGTATAAGGTGAATATGAGAATGAATTTTGAAGACTTAATGGAATGTGATTACTTGATTATGATATTATGGATGATATTGTGGATGTCATTGTGATTGTTTTGTAATATGGTGGAAGTTGATGAAATAGGGGAAATGCTACCCAACTTTCGTTAGCCCATGGATTATTCTAGTTTGAAATTAAGAGTATCATTGAGGCTTAACCATAGTATGAATCCTTCTAAATGTAGATTCTCCAAGCTTTGATGGGGAACTTAAGTAGTTAAGAAGACAACGAGGTATGTAAGGCTAACCCTTCTTTCGTTAAGGCATGATTCCATTGCTATATACCTTCTCATGAGTTCCATAATGTCTCCCAAATGACTCCATCCCTAGAATTACTAAAGCTCATGATTCTCGATATTTTCACGATGCTATTACCTCCTTTATATGATAGCTGATCCTCTAAGGGAAGATGTAATGAAAACGATGAAGATGATGATGTTGATGATACTTATGGACACCTATGTATACATGTATATCTATTTATGGCCATTATGTAACACCGAGCTTATATGGCCGGGTATGATATCTATCGCGTGCACACCACTACAGTTGGGTACGAATAACACTGAGCCTTGGTAGGTCCAGGTATGTATAATACCGAGCCTTGTCATGGCCGGGTATGTGAGACACCGAACCTTTATGGTCGTGTATGGTACTAATATATAAGTAAGCATTAGAAATTGAAGGTTCCTATTAGGAAAAAGGGTAAGAAAACATGATGATTGCCATTAGAGGTACAAATGGCTCTATTATCTCATGACTCTCCTATCTTATGTTATTTCTTATGCTTCTATTATGATGTTGATTATGCTTTACATACTCAGTACATTATTTGTACTGACGTCCTTTTGTTTGTGGACGTTGCATTATGCCCGCAGGCAGACAGGGAGACAGACTTGATCCATAGATTACTTGTTCAGGGACTGCATAGAGGAGCTCTATTTGATCCGGAGCTGCAGCTGTTGGTATTATTCTTTTATGTACATACATATGGGCATGGCGGGGTCCTATCCCGTCTATATGATGTTACATACTCTCTTTAGAGGCTCGTAAATAGGGTTGTAAAGTTAGATGTCTTTTAGCCTTATCGGCTCCTATACGTCGGCTTGTGTATATGGATATGGACATTATTGTTGATGATGATATAAATGTATCGTTGTCCAATGAGATTAGTATTATTGATGTATAGAAATCACAAGTAGGCCATGCGGCTCACCTAGATATGAATATGAATGTATGATGAGAGGTGCCGCGGGGGGGGGGGGGGGGGTCAGCTCCGGGTGCCCGTCATGGCCCTCTGGTTGGGTCGTGTCAATTTTGAATTGCATTCATCCTCATTTCCATGATACAATTATATTACCGGTGATTGGTGTTGATGATGATAACTGAGAAGGAAACATCCGTGATTCTTAGAACACATTTGATAGCGTAGCCATCTCTGGGCTGTGTGTGGAGTGACTGGTGCATGGAGTACGCGGGTCTCCCATGGGTCATGACTATCAAGACATGGAGGTATTCCGTCCATAGCATGTGTGTACGGAGACTTACATTTGGCCAGTGCATTGTATATGTATTCATTGCTTAATTCACATATTTTATGGATTCTAACTTGATACTTCTATACTTGAATGGTTGTTCTTGGACTGTGTTGTGTTTATACTTGATTGCGAGCATGTCAATTCTTCAGTTCCTTTGTTTATATATGTTAGCTAAATATTATCGGCCTATGATACCTACCAGTACATAGTGTTTGTAATGATACTACCATAATGCATTCTTTTCTTAGTGCAGAGTACGTGACAAACTCTACTTCCACTCCTCGTGACTGATTCCTGAGGCTCAGCTTGCAAGTATCTAGGGTTAGCATCTGACGAGCTGCTGCCCTGAGACTTATCTATCCAGTCTTTATATTCTTCCATTCAGATAGTTGTTTATTTGATTTTCAGACTTGTATATTTAGACATTTACGTAGTTGCTCTTATACGAGTCAGACCAGTTCCTTGGGGATTGGGTTCATATTTCCGCACTTATGTTATTTATGATTTTGACTTTAATTTAATCTATTCTATTTACTTTATTGTTGTTGGATTAATGATTAAGGGATAGGTTCGCCTACCAAGGTGGGAAATGGTAGGTGTCTGCACAACTAGTGATTTTGGAATCAGAGCCAGGTTTCCCGGTCTATAAGTACAAGAGCATGTCCATTAGAGTCTTGCGGATCAGTAAGATGAGCTCCGTACCTGTCGGCGAGAGGCTATGGGACATTTAGTAAACTTCAAATTCTTTCATATTTTCGTGCTACTTTATTCAAATTGGTATTTGATTCACTTCTATTCTCCCACAGATGGTGAGGACTGGAGTTACCATTGCTAGGGACGAGGCGCCTGAGACCATTACTGGGGCTGGCATGCGAGGGCGATGACAAACTAGAGGCCGCGGCCGAGCGCGAGGTCATAGTGATACACCAGCTAGGGGCGGGGCCCCTATGACTAGACAGAGACGCGCTAGATCAGCTTCTCCAGAGTGCCAGCCGTGCAAGAGTATGTAGCTGGGGGAGGGATGGGGTTAGCCCAGACTCACCCCGAGGTTATGTTCGATCCAGTATTGCAGGACACTATGGCTCGTATCATTCTACATCGCGATAGTCAACATGCCGTGGGTGGTGCCACTACTCCTAGTGGATCATAGACCAGAGCAAGAGTGCAGACTCCTGAGCAGGGACAGACACTAGAGATGCAACCAACTGCTGCCCTGGACCCGCGTATTGATGGAATTCTAGCCCCTGCAATTGCTCCTAGGCCCATAGCAGGCCAGGTCTTGACACTTGGGGATCAGGAGCTTGTTGGCAGGTTCTTAAAGATGGAGCCGCCTAGATTCTTTTGTACGTCTAGTAAGGACGCGTACGAGTTCATTATAGATATGTAGGAGAGATTGTACAAGATGGGTATTTTAGTGTTGCATGGTGTGGATTATGTTTCTTTCCAGCTTCACGGGGATGTGAAGACATGGTGGCGGTCGTTCTTGATTACAAGCCTGTTGGTTCGCCTCCACTCTCTTAGGTACAACTTCACCAGGCCTTCTTAAATAAATACGTACCTCGTACTTTGAGAGATCAGCGGAGGGATGAGTTCATCGACTTGCATTAGAGGGGTATGCCAGTTGTCACGACCCAAGTTGACGAGTCATGATGAGTGCCTGACCCCTAATGACCAGACACCCCTACACTTGCTTAACTATCACATAACAATAGGGTGGTCTATATCTGACTCATATCCAACGGTATTTATGGATATATATGTGTATATATATATATATATATATATATACACACAAAAAAAAAATACCGAAGTAACAGTGCAAGCCGAGTAGGCTGCTATATATGTTGTACATAAAAAGAATGAGAGCCGACAAGGCTACATCATGTACCAACTACATGCAACTGTCTACAGACCTCTAATGGAACAGAAAGGCTATAGAATGGATGGGACAAGGCCCCGTCATACCCATATACATGTATTTACATCTCAAAATAGCATACCAAAATAGACAGCAACTCCGAATCAAGTGGAGCGCACCAACTATAGCTGAGGGGAAGTACTACTGAGCTGGATCGTCTCTCTGTCTACCTGAACTTGCGGGCATGAACGCAGCCCTCGAATAATAGGGGAGTTAGTACAGATAATGTACCGAGTATGTAAGGCACAAGAATAACAAGTACATAGAAGTAATGAGAGACATCTGAAACATGAAAGAAAATCCCAATATCTGAATGCATCTATAGACAGCAACTGAGAAGATCTACAACTTTGAATAACTGAAACTACCTCTAAGGGCGTATGATATGCATAGGTCATAATATAACTAATAATTCTGTGGAACGTACAACTCGATCCATATATCATATAATAGTGCCGAGAAATGTACTACCCGATCCATATATCATATAATAGTTCCGAGGAATGTACAGCCCGATCCATATATCATCTAATCCCGTGTCCGGGACGATAATCATCTCACGCCGCCTACTAGTGGTGCTGTCATCATCTATATGCCGCCCACTGTAGTATTGCTGTCATCATCCATATGCCGCCTACCGTAGTGGTGCTGCCCGACCATATAGGCACGGTGTAAGAAAATAACTGTATATATATATATATATATATATATATATATACGAAAGATCCCTAGAAGTCATGGACATAGATATAAGGAATCAACGATACGATGAATCCTATACCATCTAAGAGTAGAGTCTTTGGAACTCGCTCGCTTACTTGTTCATTTAGTTAATAAGGATCATGCCCAAAAAAATAAAAGGGACAACCTTAACATACCTTGGAGTCTACCTAATGTCCGATGCGTACTTGTAACACTACAACCAAGATAACACGAATTACAATTAGGCCATATACATCCCTTACTACCCATTTCAAGTACGTATATAACTTAACGAAATTCGGGCAACATTTCCCCTATAATTCTTACTCCAATCCAACTCCCAAATGGTGCACAACATATAGAACATCATCAACAACAACAGTAACAACATACAACAACATAAACAAGTAGAAATATCTCCTAAATTCCAATCGAAACATCCTTCAAGGCAACCACATCAGCAAGCTAGTTTAGATCTTTCATATCATGTTTTCCTTCACTTTAAACTAAGGAATTCCTTCACAACCAAATTATGTTAATACTTTCATATCACAATATAATCAAATCCATGCTAAAATATCTCCCAAAATAGCCCCTAATATTAGTTTGACTCAAATAACTCACCGCTTTCATAGCTATATTTCCTTCACTTTAAATCACTAAAACGCTTGGTAATCAACTTAATAGAAAAGATAAGAATAGTATACATAACTTAAAGGGGATGGAATTCCAAGAACCAAACTCCAAATCAAACTCCTAAGCTCAACAACTTCAATAAAAATCCTAGGAACAACTTTCCCTTCACTAGCTCGGGTTTTTGGGGCTCGGATCTTACTTGGATGATAAAGAAAGGTTGGGAGAGGATTGATGAGTATTAGGGTCTGTTGGTGTGATTTGAAATGAAAAACATTGCGAAATAGATGCATATATATATATATATATATATATATATATATATATATATATATATATATATATATATATATATATATATATATATATATATATATATATATATATATATATCAGCTGCCCCGTCTGAAAGCCCCGTCTGAAAATCGATAGGTCGTCGATGTGCCACTACCAGAAAATGGGCCTATGGCAACGGAATATATGGTAACGATTGTAAAACTGTTGCTATAAATAGTTTATGGCAACGGTCATAGCCGTTGCAATAGCTTCTGGGTACTATAAGTACACTTTGGCTACAAAACCGTAGCTATTGTGTAAGAACCCTTGCCATAGGTTTAGGTATTGTGATGGATTTTCGAACCGTTAAAGTAGAGACGTTTATTCCAACACTATTTTTGGGAAATTTTCTATCGGAACGGTTATATAATTCCCTCCTTAATTATTTTCCCCCCAAAATATTTATACACCCGCCAAAATTTTTATCCCCGTAGCTTTCACCTTTTTAATATTAAATTTAATTGGTTTAATTTTTATCCATTTCCCCCATCATCCACTCTTAGCAAACAAAACCCACTTTTTAATATCTCACTTCTTTACCTCTCTCGGTAGTGGAAGAGAGGTAAATTTTCTCTCATTACATACGTGAAGAACAACTGGACAAAATACAATTTTTTGTTGAACCCAACTGATTTTCTCTCTACAAAAACACAATTTGTTGATCTTTGGGTTCTATTTTCTATCTATATGCTTATAATTTTACATATTCTGGTCGAATTTTTCCTCTGTTCTTTTGGTGGGTGTTTGATAAAAATGGTGATTTGTGGTTATTGTGTTGGGTTTTTTTTTTCGATTTACATTTCTCTGAATTTTTCCGTTTTTACATGAAATTATTGCTCTTTGGTTTTGGTTATTTTCTTGGTTAGAATGGAGATTTATGGTTGATTCTTAGTGGGGGTTTTCTCCTTGGATTTCATGGTCATGAATTGTTAGTCAAAATCTAATTTTATGGTCTTGGGTTCTTTGCATGTTTCCATTTTTACCTGAATCTTCCTTCTTATTTAAATTTTTGAGTTTTGTTTGACTAAATGGAGCTTAATGCCTTATTTTAAGTGAGGTTTTTTGGTTGGAATCCAAGTATCAATTTTTCAGGTTCAATTTTATATCTAAATCCAAGTGTTTCATATTTGCAACAATTTTGCCTCTTATTTGTTTTATTTTTTTTCTTTTTTTGTTAGTTTAGGGAGATTTCTTTTTATTAGATGTAGGTATATGTTTTTTTTGTTTTTTTTGGTTTTCCAGTTCTAATTTTGTTTCAAGATTGTGGCTTGTTTGCTGAATTTTTCCTTTGATGCTAGGTAACTCGATCGTGGGGAGAATCCAGAATTTGGAGCTTCAATCAGTTGGGAGGTACTGAGTGTTGCTCTCAAATTGTACCCTTTACATTAGATGGTCATCAATCAGTTGTGGGTGCTTTCTTTTTGGAGTTTGGTAGAGTCGAGTATTTGCGAAATGGTCTTAGAATGCATATGATTTCTTTTGCTTGTTGTTTGAGGTTTGCGGTTGTCTTATTTTCTTGTACAGACAGGCACATATAGGCACGTGCGTGTATGTATGTTTTTCTTAATGGCGTTTAGAGCTAAATTTTAATTCAGAGATTTTTGCAGATGCATAAGATGGTACGTTGTTAGTTAAGCTATCTCGATAGAGATGCTTCTCTTGCTGTTTCCATGTATGAATCACTAGAAACTTGTAAATGCTTTAAACATTGTGTTAGGATTAATGTTTTATCCATGGAATGATTCAAATTTTTAGTGTTGTTTCAATTGGGGAAAGCATTTATACTTGTTATTCCCACTTAATTTCCATTTGGATTCGGAATGAGCAGAAAATAGCAAAGATTACGCATCGGCAGTTCACGACGGTTCTTCTTCTCGCTTCCTAAGTTGTTAGTTTTATATTCTTAATGAGATTTACCTAGAAAATATTACACCTTTCATAGAATTGTTTGATTGATTTTTGGCCAAACTTTCCGTAGAGTTTGTTTGAGTTCATTGATTGAGGTCGCCTGGGTCTGTTTCCAGCAAACTTGACATTTAGCTCAGTTGATTGCGTCTACTTCTCTCCAGGTACTCTCTCTTTCTCTCATTTGTTTTCTGGATTTATTTTGTATGCTCTTTGTTTTGCTATTTTGGAATTCTCAATAGTCGATTCTTGACTGTAGCGCCTTCCTCATCGATATTTCTTCAAACAGCTTCTCTTTTGATTAGGATTTGATTTTTGGAGTATGTTTTTTGGGTTTGTTCCATTGTAATTTTTGAATTATAATTTTAACTGTTGTTTGCTATTTTTATGAAAATATATCCCTGGACATGGATTTCGACTTTGACAACCTAAGATAAGTTCGTAAAAGAAAAATACTGAACATCATTGATTAAAGGGAAAAGGGTAAAAAATACCTTTCTACTTTGGAAAAAGGGCTAAAAATATCCTCCGTTACGAATTTGGGTCAAAAATACCCCTCCCGTTATTAAAGGTTTCAAACATACCCCTCTGTTAATGGAAAGAGCACTTGCCCCTAGACCTGTGAGACCAGTGAGCCTTGGACCTACAAGTCATTTATGTTTTAAAAGCATTGAATTTGGGAGTTAAATATTGAAATTAGAACACACAGAGAGACATGGAGGGAGGATTTTAGACAATATACATATTATAGTTGTTGGTAGGACTAGGAATACCTGGAGTTGGCATTGGTGGGGGTTGTCTTATTCTGGATACTGGTTCCAGGATGTCAATAACAACGTCATCTGATTTTAGGAAGGTCTTGGCAACTGCTGCTGCATGTTCTAGGCAACATCTAACAACCTATTTCACACATTAGTCAGCACGGACGGAGATAGAGAAAAAGCTACGGGTTCGGTATAACCAGTAGCTTTGGTCAGAATCATGTATTTCTGTTAAGAACTTTGTAGGTATAGTTAGTTTATGAACCCAGTAAGCTATAGTTTATAGAGTTAAGAACCCATAAAATCAAAATTCTGGCTCCGTCTCCGTTAGTCAGTAAGATTTTAAAGAAATCTAAAGTGCACTAAGAGTATCAAACTTGTTTACCATCGATTACAACTGATAAATAGAGGAGTCCTGGATTGTGCTGGTGAACAGAGTTGTGTTTAATATTATCAGTTACGATGTTTGATTCCTTAAGTTTTATATAACTGAAATGGCCTTCATCGAAAAAGACTTAAACTGCAGGTACGCTTATAGATAGAGTTCAATACCGGTTCCTATTTTCAGGAACCTTCAGCTACCATACTACGAACTATAGTTTTCTAGGAAGGCGGATGTGGAGGACTCTTCCCCTTCACATCAGACAAAAGTTGACTATCTTACCTTTTTAGGATCCAAAATTTTGGCAGCCATCAGATCTTCATATCTATCTCTTGCAGCATTATATCCATATTTCATTTTATCAACTGACAAAATCTGCACTGGAAAATTCAAGTTAACTGCCAGATAATTTATTTCTATTATGAGTCTATTAACTTTATTGGCTGAAGCAAACTGTACAAAAATGACACAAGATTCAAAGCTACCTTCTCTACAACTATATTTCCATTTACACCAGCATTCTTTGCTATCTGTTTTGCAGGATAGGATAGTGCTCTTTTGAAAATATCAGCTCCTATCTGTGAATAATTCGAGGAAAGTGTCAGCCTAGGGATCACGTTAGTAAAACTAGCAGCAGTTGGAGAAGACATAAATATCTAATCCTCCTGATGAAAAGCAAGCAGTTCAAGAAACTGAGAAGTCATATAGTTTAATGAAATTAAATTGCTTTCAGAAAATGTAACTGAATAAGAACCATCTAAATTAAATTGCTCTCTGTGTGGTCTGATTTCAATATTTAACTCCCAAATTCAATACTTTTAAAACATAAATGACTTGTAGGTCCAAGGCTCACTGGTCTCAGTTACTTCCTCTACACCTAGAAACAACAACACCTAGGAAAAAACCAAACAATACAAATGAACCTACAGATTACTAATGTATTCGAACAGCCTACTACTAGCTCTAACTCTAGTACAAATAGCAAGCTTCAGTTGGTGAAGTAGTTGATTCTCTGGTGTAGCTTTGTGCTGAAAAATCCTCAAGTTCCTTTCAATCCAAATACCATGTACTACTGCTGCAAAACTAGCCTTCAAGATAATCCCTCTAGGATGTTTGGCCCTAGCTTGCTGCATTTTCCAGTTCCACATTGTATCCCAATCTTGTGATTCTCCTGGCCACTTTTGTCACTCCAACATGCTTCTCCAGATTTTGTAAGTATACTTACAACCAAAAAATAGATGTGCTTTAGTTTCTGGCACAGCTTGGCAGAATACACACATAGGCATCCACAGTCATTCCCCATGTAAGTAAAATGTCTTTGGTTCTAAGTGTACTGTGAAGACAAAGCCATAACATAAATACATGTTTAGGTTCAGCTACATCCTGGCAGATCAACTTTCTTTAGGGGACATTGGGTACAACACCTCTTAAGATCTTGTAAGCACTACTTATGTGAAAGACCCCTCTTTGTATGAAATTGTTATTCTGATTCAGTACCTGCTAGTGTTTCCTCATATTAATAATCTTCCTAATCATCCAAGAGGCTTGTTTTGGCATCTCCATTGTGAAATTTTTTTTAACATGCTATTTATGTCGAATGGATTGAAACTAATAGTTCAAAATTTCAGCCTGCAAAGTATGATGGTAACTATCTATTTTGGGTCCTTAGTGTATGCTCTTTTAGTCAAGGATTTCTTATCTTTTGCTACAAATTAAAAAAGCGTCTCCTTTTCCTTTTGAGATGCAATTCTATTGAATGAGTAAGAGTTTTGTGGTTAGTAGTTGAAGGTTCGTAACAATTATCTTAACATGTTGCTCTTCTTCTATTTCTTGGTTATCAGGACTTCTAAATTTTATGTTTTTCTTATCTTATATAGGATTTTAATGGACAATGGAGATAAAAGTTGGATGAATTGCCTAAGATGGACGGAGGAGTATAGTCGTGGAGTGAACAATTTTCTTGATAAGGCATTTGAACGAGCTTCTCAAGGAGATGAAATATTATGCCCTTGCAAAAAATGTGTTAATCGCTACTGGCATTATAGAAATGTCGTGGAAGAACACTTGGTTGTTGAGGGGTTTGTTGATAATTACACCAAATGGGTTTTCCATGGAGAAGGGTTTTACTCGAGAAATGCACCTGATCCAATCAATGATGATGAAGATTCTAACTTGCGTGACGACATTGATGGACTGCTTCATGATACATTTAGAAATGTGGAGGGTGAGTCGGCACATGCAGAAGTAGGGAGAGAGGGACTATCTGAAGATGCAAAGAAAATTTTAAATTATGGGAGGAAGGGAAACAAGAGTTATATCCGGGGTGTGAAACTTTCACTAAATTGAGTTTCACCATTCGGTTGTACTTGCTTAAAACCTTGCATGGGTTGAGTAATGTAGCATTTTTAGACATTTTAGCATTGCTAAAGGAGGCATTTCACTTTGCCCAGCTACCAGAGTCATTCAACAAGGCTAGAAACATGACAAAAGATTTGGGTCTTCATTATGAAAAAATACATGCATGCCCTAATGATTGCATGATATTTTGGAAAGACAACGAGAAAGCAGAAAATTGCTCCGTTTGTTGGTCTTCTAGATGGAAGAGTGTTGGTAATGCCTTGACTAATGCCAAATCTAAAATCCCTGCAAAGGTTTTAAGGTACTTTCCCTTAAAGCCTAGGCTTCAAAGGATGTTTATGTGTCCTGAAACATCTGTTGCAATGAGGTGGCATGCTAATGAATGACCCAATGACGGGAATATAAGACATCCTGCTGATGGAGAAGCTTGGAAGGATTTTGACTCTTTGCACCCAGACTTTTCTAGAGATTCTCGTAATGTCAGGTTAGGTCTTTAAACTGATGGTTTCAACCCATTTCGAACCATGAGTATTTCTCATAGCACGTGGCCTGTTATGTTAATGAACTATAATTTATCACCATGGATTTGCATGAAGTCGGAATATATCATGTTGTCAATGATCATTCCGGGTCCTTCATCTCCAGGAAATGATATAGATGTGTACCTACAGCCATTAATTGCAGAATTAAAGGAATTATGGGAAGCTGGGATAGAAACTTATGATGCTGAAACCAACCAAACATTTCGAATGCGTGCAGCCTTATTGTGGACAGTTAGTGATTTTCCCGCATTAGCAATGGTTTCTGGATGGAGCACCAAAGGGAAACTGGCATGCCCCACTTGCAATTATGACACATGCTCTCAATATGTCAAGCATAGTCGTAAGATGTGTTATATGGGTCATAGGAGATTTTTCCTCGCGATCATCCATTAAGAAAAGATAAGAAATCATTTAATGGTCAGGAGGAGCATAGACTTGCACCAACTCCTTTGTCGGGTGTAGAGGTATTTGAAGAGCTGCGTGAATTCAACAATATGTATGGAAAGGGCAAAAAAAAAAATGGCCTCGGGATAATAAGGGTCCCTGGAAAAAAAAGGTCCATTTTTTTTTTAATTGCCATATTGGGCACATAATAAATTGAGGCACAATCGTGATGTGATGCATATAGAGAAGAATATATGTTATAGTTTGCTTGGGACTTTATTGGATATAGATGGAAAGTCAAAGGATCATGTAAATTCTCGCTATGACTTACAAGAAATGGGGATACGGAAGGAGCTACAACCAATAGAAGATGATAATGGTAGTTTAAGTTTGGCTCGAGCTTGTTTCTCCATGAAGCCTGAACAGAAATGATTGTTTTGCACAGTCATGAAAAATGCCAAATTACCAAAAGGGTGTGCTTCGAATAAATCACATCGTGTGCAAGTGAAGGAGATGAAAATATCAGAGTACAAGAGCCATGATGCTCATTTTATAATGCATTACCTTCTCCAAGTTGATGTTAGAAAAGCTTTGCCCAAGAATGTTTCACTGACCTTGATTAGGTTGGGCAATTTCTTTAGAGCCATATGTAGTAAGGTTATAAGGCCAAGAGATCTTGAAAATATGCATTCTGAAATTGTTGAAATAATATGTGACCTTGAAAAGATTTTTCATCCAACATTTTTTGATATAATGCTACATTTACCTATTTATTTAGTGAATGAAATTAAGTTTGGGGGTCCGCCACATCTTCGTTGGATGTATTCCATTGAGAGGCACCTATGTAAGTTGAAGGGGTTCGTTCGCAATCGATCTTGTCCCGAAGCATCAATAGCAGAGGGGTTCCTGGCTGAAGAGTGCTTGACTTTTTGTTCGAGATACCTACACGATAGCGTGAAGATAAGATTTAGTAGGTACCAAACTGAGGATGACGAGTGCCTTCAAAATTTGTCACCTATATTCCCTAACATAGTTCATCCAATAGGAAGAGAGAAGAAAAAGAGAAACACTTTTCTTATGGATTCACAATCCAAAGATGAAGCACATCGGTATGCTCTGTTCAATACTGGAGATGAACAAGTGGAGAAGTTAATTGAGTAAGATAAATTATATAACAAATATTTACATTTAAACTTCATTATTTGCATTTTAACTTCATTTATAAAGTCCTAGTAATTTAATTTTTAATTTTCATGATTGCAGGGAACATAAGAATTTGATGGGTAATCATACTAGATCAAATGCCTGGGTAAGAGCAAGGAATCATAGTCGGGAATTCATTAACTGGTTTGAAAAGAAAGTTGAAAATGTTAAAGTGCCAGATTATTTACGAGGGCTAGCTCAAGGGCCTAATTCGGTGGCTAAAAGATATACTGCATATTTTATTAATGGATACCGATTTCATACGAAAACCCGAGATGCACCCCGCAAGACTCAAAATAGCGGAGTGACTTTATCAGCAACAACTGATAGTTTTGCTAGTGCTAGGGACCAAAATCCCATTGATGGACAGGTTATCTATTATGGAGTTATTCAAGATATCATTGAGATTGATTATTATGGTCATTTTAGTGTCGTATTGTTTAGATGTGATTAGTTTCATAATGAAGTAGATGAATATGGTTTAACTTGAGTATACTTCAATAGATTATGCAGTACAAATGACCCTTATGTGTTAGCATCGCAAGTTCATCAGGTTTTTTATGTGGAGGATCTAGCTGAAAAAGAGGTTTACTATGCAAGGAATAAAGTCCCGATAGATTTGTATGATTTAGAGGAAGAGAATTGTCCCAATATCAGAGACACATTTTGGAGGGAACCTAATGATGAAATTGGTTCCTTAAGTAGATTACCTGATGTTGACAATGGCAGGTCAAGAGAAGACATGCCTGTTGATGTTGTTGACGAGCCAATCCATGCACAAGATTTAGAAGAAACAATTAGAGAATCATCAGAAGAGGAGGATGACATTGATGATACTGATTGGGATTGGATGAAAGAGGATGATTAAAGTGAAAATCTTGAACAAACTTTAATTATGCACTCGTTGTTTTAATTTTAATTTTATTTTTTATCAATGAGTGATAAATGCCCTTTTAGAAAACTATTTATGATTATTCTTGTTCTCTCTTTTTAATCATCTTTCATTTATCTTCTTTAATTTACTAAATTTATGAATAGATTTGTATATTTAACAAAATGTATCTTAGGATGAGATTTAAGTTATATGAAAAAGGTGTGAAGGTCCTGATACAAAATTTAAAAGGTCTGTAATTTTAGAGTTGGTCATCTTTTTTTTTTCTTCTAATGCTTATGCTAACCTTTCCTTTTATTTTAATTTTCTGAACTTTACAGAGTTCTGAATAGTCATGGATGAAGAAGATCGGGCTTTAAGAAAAAACAAAAAAGCAAAAGGCTCAATGTTCCTTCCAGCTGGATCACTTGCCTCGTTGGCAAAACAAATGTCGTTGAGGGGAACAAAAAGAAATGTTCAAGCTGATTGCTCAAATAGGAAAAACCAGCTTCCAAGGTTAAGATCCCAAGTGCAAACTCAAGTGCCAATTCATTTTACCTCTCTTGTAGAACAAGTACAACAAGTACCAAGGCATTCAACCGCTTCTGCAGCACAAACAACACTAGAACAAGTGCAGCAAGAGTCACTACATCCTACCCCTTCTACAACACAAGCAGTACAGGAGCAAGTGCAACAAACATCACAAGATTCTACACCCCAAGAAGCAAATGAAGAATCTGAGGAACAAGGTAAGAATCTATAGATTGTCATAGATTCTACTAACATTAGTAATTTGGTAATCTCTGTGTTGTGATTATTGTAGGTCCTTCCATGAAAAAAAAAGAGGTAGAACACAAATGCAAAATGTACATGGACGGAGTGAGCGTAAATTTATCATGCTAAATAAGCACAACCAACCTGTCGGTCCTACTCAAGCGATCGTAGCAGAGTTAAGTAGCTTCCTTGGCACATTGGCAAGGAATTAGACCTTTTGTCCTGTTAACGTATCAAATTGGACGAAACTGAAAACACATAAAGATATGTGGAAATATATCAAGGTTTGAAGTTCTCAATGTTTCTATTTTTTGTTGATATTTTTCAGTATATTTCGCATTAACCTAACAACACCAAGTTATAGGAAAAATATAACATTCCTGATACTGCACAAGCATGGGCTTTAAAAGCAATTCAATCTGCTTGGAGAAAGTATAAGAATTGGTTGAAGAAAAAACACTGTATACCCTATGCCAATGACCAACTTCGAATGGAAAACAGGCCTGGATATGTTCCACAATCTCATTTTATGGATCTCCTTGTATACTGGAACTCTGAAAAATCTCAGGTAATATATAAATTAAGGACAACGTAACTTTCTTTTCTTGAAACTAGTGCCTTATTTACATCTGATTTATTCTCTTCATTGCTTATATTTTTGGTTCCCATTATCTCACTAACTAATTTATTGCAGAAAATGTCCAACACTAATGTTATATCCCGTATTTTCGCGCATTCGGGAAAATTCGAAGTAATCTTGTTTTGTAAGGAATAAGGTTGTATGTTGATTTGAATTAATATATGTGTGTGTTGTCTATGGAAAATATGATTGTGGAGGTGTTGAAGGAGGCCGAGAGTGAAATTGGAATTTCGGAAATTTGTTTCGGGAATTACAAAATGAGATTTTAACAAATTTGGGCTTACAAAATAAAAGAGAAATTAAGGCCCAATCCACACAAGGTGGCCGGCCATGACCCATATGCTAGCCCAAGCCCATGAAATAATAAGTCATGTGATGGTCATGTGTTCAATTTATATAAGAAGACTTAGTCTTCAAGAACATTCAAGAAAAGTTAAAACAAAAGAAAAAGAGAGAGAGCTAAGACTAAGGGGGTTTCGGCCAAGAGGAGAGAAAAAGAGGATCAAGAAATCTTGTTCAAAAAAATTGTTTCTTCATGTTTTCCTACTAACTTGAAGGCCCTCTTCAACATGGTATGATTGTTAGAAGGAGAGAATCATTCTTTGGAACAAAACTCCAACCTTAGATAAGTGGAGAAGTTGTGAAGAAAGGTAAGAATTTCATGTTCCTTGTATGTTATGAAGGCTTTGTCTATGTTGTAGTATGTAGAAATGAGTAGAAATTAGGAAAAGATGGAAGTTTGCATGATATTGGTATGCATGCATATGTAGCCGTGTGTGTGCCTTGTTGTATAAGTAGGATGTGATGAATTTTGTATTGTAATCTAGTTGTGGTTATAGTGGAAATTGTAATGGAAATGAAAGTTGAATGAATTTGACGGAAATTGGAAATATGGAATGTGACCGTGTGGTATTGTGTTGATAGTGGAAGATGAATTAAATTTCTTTAGTATGATAATTGTGTTGTTGTGAAGTGAATGGAAGAATAATGGTTCTTGTTGTTATGGAAAAAAAATTGGTTGTTAAGTTGTTGTAGGGAAACATGTAACTTTATTATAATTTATGTAAATATGGAAATGGAAGTCGTTAAGGGATAAATGATGATGATTGTTGATGAAATTGGAAGATAGAAACATGTTATGGAAATGTGTGTCAAGATTTGGAAACCTTGGATGAATTATGACTTTAGTAGAAAGTTTGTATATTTGGTATACCTTGTGAATATTTTGTAGAAAGGAAGAACATTGGTGTTAGAACCTATTTCGTTGTGAACTTTGATGCCGTTTGGTATTGTTGGGTTGTTGTTGATATTATGAGCCGAGCTAAGCCTCGGGGGTGTTATGTATATAGGGGAGATGCTGCCGAAATTTCGGTAGACAAAGAAAATGAAGTTAAGTAAATTCTTAAGCCTTACAATTCCTAATTGGTAACTTTGACCATTTGCAGATTCTGAGCGAAACGGGATTTGAGTTTCGGACGAGCGTAAGACGCATATAAGGTATGTAAGGCTACCCTATTCCTTCTTTTGGCATGTCCTAGGTTTATCAGGTCGATACTTGAGCCTCGGGGCAATTCTGTTCATAGAAATCCGAAATGGAATTTGAGCACTATTCATTCAATCTAATTGAACTATAAATCTCATATTTTGGTTGGAAAGTAATCAAACGTCCGAAACTTTTGTAGATGTAATCAAATCGATTCGAAACTTCCTTGGATGACTCTATAGACCCTAATGTCCATGATTCATGTCCGTCGCCTCGACTTGATCCGAGGTGGACCCACTACTCCCGAATCCTCCCCTATTGTTCTACTTGGCTTAATTCCGTACAATAATTAAAGGAAACTATTGGTTGTTGTCCCGATTACCAAACGATGGTTGTCTTACTATTCCATTGGGTTCTTAATCTATAATTTGATATGTACACGCGATCCTACAAATTATATTCGGTCTGATCCGTAAGATATCCGGGAGTAATCCGGTTTTTTTTTTTAGTGCTAGCTAAAATGTTCCGAGTCTTCCTATGATTCTGAATCATATTGGTAGAAGTATGCCTGACATGATCCACCTTACGACATGATTGAGTAACGAAATACGTACAAAGAATTTGTGTCGAAAGGAACATTATGAGTCATATTGTCCCCAATTTTCGTGAGGCATGTTTTAAAGAAAATTTTGGTAAGTATGACAACACGAACGATGGTTTCACCAAACTTGATATATTATGATACGTGCATATGATTCCGAAAACTTATTTGATTTTATCTATATGAGGTTGGCATACTACCTAAAGGCCCGTTGATATGTTCCTTAGTTATTAATATAAAGAAGAAAATAAAATAAGTGATATAATGAATACTTTGATATGTAATGGTATGTGCGTATGAATCTAAGTTGTACGTAATTTGATCTATACATCATCCGGAAGCTATCCGATACGACTAATACTTCGGTTTTACAAAAGTTGACCTCCGAAACATTTATGGAGCGTTCAGAACTTCGAACGCTCGTAACTTTCGTATGCTAGTTCTGATTGACCCGAAACTTGTTTCTGGACCTCCAGATATCGATAATGTGTTTGCATATAAGTATGTGTGTATCTCGGGTCTTGATTGTGTGCATATGGTTTCGCTTTACTCCGTTCGTGCAATCTTTGATTTGGATTTCACTGAGCCCGGGCCAGGATATGTTCTCGTGCGTACTTCTCTGCATTACTCACCGCGTCCCTCTCACTTGCGGACCGGGGCACGTATATGTACATGATATGATTACGGGGAGGTGGCCAGGATGGCATATGATGACTCCATTCACCGCGTTCCGCAAAAGAGGGCCGGGGCACGTTATATGCATGCATGATACATGACATTGACATACATGAAATATGATTCATCGCGCCCCTCCCTGAGGGCCGGGGTATGTTACTTGCATATATGATACATGACATTGGCATATTTGATATATGATTCACCGCGTCCCTTACCAAGGGCCGGGGCACGATACATGAACATTTGATATATGATGTTAATATATATATGATTCCATTTACCGCGTCCCTCATAAAGGACCGGGGCATGTTATTTGACATATACATATAAGATATACGCTTCTGTCATGCACACCCTGAGTATGGTAGGTAAGCTTTTGGTACACAATATGATTCATGTATTTATTGTATTTCTTCTGGCCTCCGACATCGACATATAAATATGTAGATGACTTGCGTGTGGAAGGTAAGCACTCTGGTATTTTGGATAGCATACTTGCTTTGGTACCGTTGTTCTGGTTATGTTCCTATTTTCCGTATTCCATGCTTTACATACTAGTACATATTCCGTACTGACCCCCTTTCTTCGGGGGCTGCGCTTCATGCCACGCAGGTACAGACGCTTACTGTGGTGGTCTGCCAGCCTAGGTACACAGTCTGCTTTTGGGAGTGCTCCTTTGTTCCGGAGCCCACCTTTTTGGTACAGATCCTTCAGTTGTACATATTATTGTGTTTATGATTATTCTGGGGTACGGCGGGGCCCTGTCTCGCCATATAATTCTGTTGTCTGTATTAGGGGCCTGTAGACATGTATGTGGGTTACGGGTCATGTTTGCTCAGAAATGTGTACTTGGTTTCTGTTTGATTCTCCCCTGCACTATGCTAACATAATCGGGTCACGTGTATGTTATAAGTATCGGGTTAAAGGACATGTTTATAATTTGTACGCACGAGGTTCGAGGAAAAAAAATTGTAAGTGTAAGCGTGATTCAGTTGGTAAGTTTGTACGGGTGCCCATATCGGGCACTAGTCACGGCCCACGGGGTTGGGTCGTGACAACTAACACAGAGAATCGCAAAAAGTTGAGGTATCCGCATACTGTTGGCAAAAAAAGCTTTGCTGTAATTCGTGAGGTTTGGCGTTTTCCTTTATTCTTCATTTACTATAAATCTGCAGACTTTACTTAGGAAGATTTTTATGCCAACTTTCATTTAACTAGGAAAAAAAGAAGGAAGGTCCCAATGTTGTGACGAATAAGGCCATCTTTGTGGCTATAAGAAAGAGGAAACCTGGTCGAGTATACAAGGACTCATATGAAGATATGATTAGGAAAATAGTACGAAAATTTCTAATATAAAGTTTATTGAGATAATTTGTTTGTTCTTAAATGTCACGACCCCGCCCCGTGGCCGCGACTGGTACCCTAACTGGGTACCCGTACATACCTACCTGACAGAACTTCGTACTATACAATTTTTTTTTTCTTTCAAACTGATGTTTACAAAATCAGGCCGATATAGATACCGCACGCGCGCGAACATATACATACCTGAACATACAAAAATTTACAGATAAGCCGATGAGGCTAACATACAGACGGAGTCACAAAATCGTTCGTACCTACCAAACAGATGAAACCCGTAACCCACACATCTATCTACAGGCCTCTACAGACATACAGAATCAGATGACGGGACAGGGCCCCGCCGTACCCCAAAATACCATACATACAGAGTCTATAGATAACAGAAGATATATACCAAAAGTATTTTCTCACGATAGAAGGAGCTCTTCAGAATAGCAGAATCCGAGCCCTAGACTGGCGGCGTATCACCAAGTGCGCCTGTACCTGCGGGCATGTAACGCATCCCCCGAAGAACCGGGGGTCAGTACGAAAAATGTACCGAGTATGTAAAGCAGAAATATATCAAACATAATCATGATCTGGACCGGAAGCACAGAAATATAATAGACAGGCTCATAAGCCGGACGGACAGAGTCATAGTCTCGACAAACAGACAGAATCATAGTCCAGACAGACAGAATCAGAGTCCATGCGGACATACAAAATCGGGATCCATACGGACATACGGAATCGAAACCCGTCGGTCAGATAATCCAGACGGACAGATGGAATCGTAACCCGTCGGGCAGATAATCCGGACGGACAGACAGAATCACAACCAGTCGGACAGATAATCCGGACGGACAGACAGAATCACAACCAGTCGGACAGATAAGCCAGACGGACATACAGAATCATAACCAGTCGGACAGATAAGCCGGACGGACAGACAGAATCATAAGTCATACAGAAAGACAAAATCACACATAGGGTACAAGAACGTGGTCGCCACTCCTGCCATTGGCACCACAACACGTCAGATATCAGAAATTCTTCTCCGATCTCCGTCACTCATCATAACATAACCACGGTACCCGGGGGCGGACAGATAACACAGCACCCCGAGCCCGGACTCATCATACTTCGTAATATATCCTCGGTAACCGGGGACGGACACATAACACAATACCCCGAAACCGGACACATCATACTTCAGAATTCACATATGGGGCTCAGCGGCCCACCACACGATATACGTACCGGCCCGGGATCTGGTGAAAGGAATCATAGCATGTGCACGAACTGATTAATGAGGAACCACATACATACAGATCGTCATACAGACTCAACAGAACAGAAGTAGGCCAACTGGCTGATCGAACCAAGTATTCAGATAGTTTTCAAGGTACGTGCCTACACGTCACTTGGGGAGGCACGACAGATTATAACCAGAACCAGATTTCCAGATGTCAAAAATTATTTTGTAAGATTTGTATAAAAACAGTCGTATCGTGATCAGAATAGTAGTCCAGGTGTTTTCTGAGAAAATCGGCAAAACTAAAGTAATTAAGATCATACAGAAGGTATCGGGCCTCGTGGGCCCGCCTCGGATCAACTCGAGGCGACATAGGTAAATTACCGATAGTAGACCTTATGAGGTCATCCATAATCATCTGGAAGTGTTCCGACTCCGTTTAGGGAAATTTTGTACAAAATTTCACTTAAAAGGCAATTTGTAAGAAAATAGCTTCAATTGGATTGAAGGAATTGGAGCGGTTTTCCGTCTCGAATTCCGGGGGACGGAGTCGTACTTAAGGCTCACGGCCGAGCCTATCACATCCGGAACATGCCTAGGAACAAAGGGAAATGCTTCACATACCTTGGTAGCACCTTACGCTCGCTTGGCGTCAATCCAAATTTCGTCCAAAATCTGGAAATGGTCAAGTTTACCATTTGTTAGTTTCAAACTTTCAATATTCCAACTTAACACATGCTTGCCTACCGAAATTTCGGCAGCATTTCCTCTGTATACACGACATCCCCGAGACTTAGCTCGGCTCAATTCATCAACACAACAACCCAGAAATGACATTAAAACAACAATAAACATTAAGACATACACTATGGCATCACTAGCCATCTTTCGACACAACGAAACATCTTTCGTTTCAAACATACATTTCCAAACCAAACTTATTATTTTCATATTCATTATCCATCAAAATCATTACGACATACATCGGAGGCATCCATACCGTTTTCACACGATATACATAAGATATGCAAACATTCAAACTTTCCATTAAGCTACTACTTATCCAATCTTCCCAACCTTCAACATACAAGTTCATAAACACATTTCCATATTCCAAGTTCATTATCCTTAATCATAATTTCAAGAAACCATGCTAAAACAACATACTTTCCGACAACAACTTTACCAACAAATACTTCGTGTTAGCTTAACCATTATCCTCCCATCTACTTCACAAATCCATAACAACACAATTAACATGCTAACAAGATTTGGTTCTCCTTCCAACATCACATAACCACACGGCCACCTACAATATTTTCCAATTTTCACTAATTCATTCCACTTTCATTTCTAATACAATTTCCATCATACTACAACTAAATTACAACATGAATTCAAATCATCCAAATCATGCAATATACATATATATATATTCGGCCAACACACACTTAGTTCCAACACACAAAATTTCCATGTTTTTCATTCATTCACACATACTACATCATACATATACCATTTATAACATAACAAGAGCATGAAATCCTCAACTTTCTTCAAGTTCTTCACTTGGAGGATAAAATTGTTTTCTTGCCACAATACTTATATCAACTTGTAGAGGGCTTTGCACTTGGTAATAATTTCACAAGAGATGAACTTTTAAACCAAAGAATTGGCTCCAAAATTTTTTTCTTTCTTTTCTTTCTTTTTCTCCCTTCCACCCGAATTCTCTTCTTTCTTTTCCTTTCAATTCTTTTTTTTGAAGCTTCTTTGGATAATGATGCATTTTCATATATAATAAAATCCATGTGATAATTATCACATGGTAATTTAATAAATCCCATGGGCCAAGGCCTTACATGGCTGGTTGGGCTCCCACTTGGGCCTTAGTTTTCTTATTATGTTTTTTTTTTAGCCCACTTGTCTAATTTTGTGATTTATGGAACAAGTTTCCAAAATTCCAATTTTGCCCTTGGCCTCCTTTCGTAATTCCATACCATTGAATTCACAACCTACACATTCATACCAAGTAATGTCCAATTGTGGCCTCATTCATTACAAGTCAATTTATCTTGAATTTTTCGAATAAGCGAAAATGTCGGATGTAAAATTAAATGTTGGATCAGTTCGATATACTTGAACTCTCTACTCTTGAATCTGATTTTTAGGCTGAAATGGAAAGAATAGAAACTCAAGAAAGCGAAGATGGAAGTCAATCAGTTGATGCATTTGCCGCAGTTATGGGACTTGATCATCCGGGCCACGTAAGATTGTATGGGCGTGGGGTTACCAAAACTGTCTTGAAAGGGAAAGCGGGAGATTCTTGACCCTCTTTAAATGGTACTGATGAACTAATGAAGCAAACAATGGATGAGATGGAAGCGAGGATGCAAAAATTACAGGAAAAATTCGATGCACAAACGGAGGTGATGGAACAAGGTATTACAATGAACGTCATCGCACAACTTCAGCGTCTAAACCCATACTTAGTACTTGATCCTAGCATGCTAAGATTCAATTTTCGTTCGCGAGGAGAAGCTGCTAGTAGTAACAACCAAGGTCAGTAATTCTTCTTCTTCTTCCACTGTTCTCTCTGTTCAAGACATTTCTTTTCTTCTTGTTCTCAGTCTCAAGCAACTGAGTAATCTTGATTCGTACGTGTGATATATTTGATAATTTTCTTAATCTCTCTGTTGATTTTGTTTCTTGCCTAAGCATTGATGAAATCTTATGTCGGCTGGTTGTTTGTAAGGAATGAACGAAAATGTAATGTTGGTGTTTGCTTGATAGTTCTTGATCTATCTGGATTGGTTGGAAAGAACAGTGAGCTGGAAAAAAATTCTCTTGTTATTGGTTGTGACCTAAAAATTACACATGGAACTGATTTTTCATAATTCAGTTGTTGTTTTCAGTGAGCTGCTTTGAGAACTGCAACTATTTGCTTCTTCAGTCACCTTTAATTTCCATCCCAACTCCCTTTCCTTCTATCACTTTTATTTCTGAATTTTCCACTTTGCACCTGTCCTAGGTGATATATCACCCTCGCTTACAGTATTAAAGAAGTTCTGCGCAGTCGACTCCTCATCCATATCGATTCTACTTCTTTTCTCTCCTGCTATTGCTACTTGCAAATGTCCTTGAGAATTTTTCACTGCAACATAGTTTTTTACATATTAGATGAAGAATGTTGTTTACCAGTTTTTTACGAAATAGTTTTTTACCTGAGCATTTACCAGTTGATTCTGCTTATTTCCAGCAGACTTAGGATCAGTTTTGCTAGGCTTGTGTACACTCGAACTTGAGGTCAAATGTTCATAACTTTCAAGTGCTTTTTCCCCACTTTGAACTATTCGATCCGGTATCTGCTAGTGCACTGTACTGCTGTTTGTGAGCTGCAAATTTTTATGTTGTAAACTGGTGCTGCTTATGAGTATTATTCCTTGGAGTCACATTATTTTCCAGTGTCTTGTTTGCTGTTTGCATTCCTTTTACCTCAGCACCCCTCAAATGACATGGAGCAACTGCAGCACTCATAGTACGTAGCATAGCCTTGCTGCTGTGTGTGAACATCAGTACCCAAGACTTGTCCTATAGTACCGGTTTCACCAGCAATATGTTTAGTATTGCCCCTATTCTCCGCAACTGATTGCAGCTTCTTTTGTGAACTCTGTACCTGCTTGCGAATAGCAGTACTTGGACTCATTTGATCCTCAGTCTGCACTATAGCATTATGCATCACTTTAGCACCATCCTCCAAATTCCTTTCTCTCTTATTTGTTTGTACTGCATCATGTGCAGTTTGGATCAAGTTAGAAGCTTCAGTAGCTGCATACAAGTTAACATCTTCAGCAGCTACATATTCACCTGCAGCCACCTTGTTTACCATGATTTCCTACATGCTACCCCTTGATTCTTTCTCAGCATGTACAACATCCAAGGCTTGCACTTTAGGGCTAGTCTCACTAGCAAATTGCACCTGCTTCTGATCTTTCTCTTCTCTAATTATATATTTGTTTTAGGGTGGATTTTGAAAAGGCGCAAAGTGATACTCACCTATCTAAATATCATGAGACCAGATTCATCTTGTTTCTACTTTCTAATCAGAAGAGAAATTGTGTCACATTTTTTGGGGATTCTTCTTTAACATGCTTTCCATTGTTGAAAGTTGATGTGTACAGATTTGAATGTTTCTCAAAAATAAAATAGGAGTTTTAATAAATTATTATCTGTGTATTTAGTGTGCGCGCTTGAAGGGTAACGAAATTATTTATCCTCTTTGGTAGGTGTTGAAAATGAAGAAATGGAAGGTGATGATCGGAGTGAAGACTTTTGATTCGCTGCTGAAACTTTAGATCTTTTGGGAATGATCTTTTGCTTTTATGGATATTACTAGCTTGCAGCCCATTTGGATTATGAAAAGTTCCATTTTGTGATTATATAAAGTGCATTGTATATTATAATTGATTTACAACCAGGGTTGTAATTTTAATTTTTACTGTTGCAATAGTCTACCAAACCCGTTGCAGCAAGTCCCAAATAAAATGTACCAACCGTTGCAATAGGCCATGTGAACTGTTCCTATATGTCCAAAAATTGTTCCCATTGATACTTATTGATTGTCTCTAATCCAATAAAAACTGTTGCATAAATTTTTATTAACCTTAATTAAGCGTTGCCATACCCTTAGCAGTCGTTGCATAAAGGTCTATGGGGACGATTTTTAACGGTTCCAGTTAACCAAAAAAATGTTGCTGCAGATAGACCAATTAATCATTGCTATAGAGAAACTATAGCAACGATTATGTTAACCGTCGGAATAGAGAAACTATCGCAACGGTTATGTTAACTGTCGCAAGAACCGTTGCTATAGAGCTATTGGCACGCGATCAGATGTCACAGATGATAATGCGCCCTGATAGATCTATGGCAAAGGTTTTCGTGTCTATTCCAACGCTTTTGTTTGTGTTGCCATTGGCCCATTTTCTGGTAGTGTGCATCAACGGATCGTCGACACTTCGACGACCCATAACTCCCACTGTTGATGTACGAATTCAGTTCTACCAATTGCATTGGAAAGTAGACTCGATGAACGTATGAATGCATAGGTTATGGGTTCTGTAACTCCTCATATTCTAGGAGATATGCCTCTCTATAGTTGACCAAAAAGTTTTGTCTGGAATTCTGCCAAATTTTCCCAAAGTTTCAACAAACTTAATTTCTTTGATTCGCTTAACATCCAACCTTCTCGACACTTACTAAACATGATACCAAGCTATCATGTATGAAGAATGAGCATGTATAATTCCTTATGACCTTGACGACAACTGTCACGACCCGACTAGGGGCCGTGACGAGTACCCAATACTTGTACCGAGCACCCCGATCAATAATTTGACCTCTATTCCTTAGTGGGCCGTGTGAACTATCCCATATCTTTTTTTTTGTTACTGAACATTAACATTGATAGTGTCACGACCCTGCCCCGTGGGCGGCGACTGGCACCCTACTTGGGTACCCAGACCAAATTACATATTCATTGCCAAATCCAAACTTATTTCAGAATTTCATAAAAGTCATATCAAACATAGTTTATATCAAAATATGTCTTAAGCGGTCGCACAAATCAAAATGTCATATCGGATCCAAACTGAGCGGCGGAATAGACATCGCCGGTCAAAAATGCAAATATAAGCATAAGGGCCATTCAGGGCCATCAAAACAAACGGACCGCTTTAAGACCAGAAAACAAAATCAGACAAACATATATAGGACCCTCGCCCCACATATATGACTACAGGCCTCTACGAACTCAAAACAAAGACATATGGCGAGACAGGGCCCCGCCGTACCCAAATAGTCAAATGTACAGAATATACATAGCAAAAGGGAGTCTGTACCAAAAGTGGACTCCGAGTCAAGAAGGAGTACTCCGAAGTAGCAAAGAGTGAAGCCTACAGTGGAGGATCACCAATATCTGCACCTGCGGGCATGAAACGCAGCCCCCGAAGAAAGGGGGTCAGTACGAAATATGTACTGAGTATGTAAAGCACGGAGTACAGAAATATGGGCCAAAACCGAAAGCAAATCAGATGACAAAGTGGAGTACAAATCAGTATGTCAAAATCCGTATCAAAATCATATACGTATACATAATGCAAACGAAATCATGCAAACGCTTAGGAACGTGGTCGCCACTCCGACGCTGGAGCCACACACAGCATAACGCCAGAAGGTTTCAAATCTCCGTACATCCCCGAACACAAACACAACATAGGTGAGCGTATCGCATCACGAGCCATATCACAGCATAACTCCAAACGGAACCCGGCCCTATGGCGAGGCCTCGGGAACCGGAACACAGCATACGGCCGAATTATCATAAGGCGCACGAATCATAACTGGCCCGGGAACCGGTGAACGAAGTCATAATAGGGCTCGAGCGGAGTCGTGAGCAACCAAATGCAATACATATTTCAAAATAGCCTTTCAAAACATAATGAGTTCATATATCCCTTCATAAACCAAAAATAGTCAAATCGTTAGTTGGTACGAATGTTCATTCCACAAAACGTTTTCAAAGTAGTGCATATAACTCAAAAGCGTAATTTAACATATCATAGTAATCGAAGCATATCTCATAGAGGAACGTTTTGAAATCAAAGGGGTCATATCAAACTTTATTCAAAAGGAGAGCCCGATAGGACAAATAGGGCGTCTCGGGGTTAGCGGGCCCACCTCAAGTCAAATTGAGGTGGCGAACATAGTTTACGAACATTTATAGGCCAAAAGGTCATACATAATCATTATCAAGTGACCCGATCACATTTTGATAGGTTTCGGACGATTGGTGGCATTCTAGCCAAAATAGAGCCCTTAGGCTTCAATTGAATTGAATGAATAGTAACTTTTCTGTGGATCGGGTTTCGAGGAGCAGAAATGCTCCGGAGGTTCCAATATTCACCTAACATACTAAGACATGCCAAACGAAGAAGTGGGAAGCTTTACATACCTTACTAACGTCTTATGCTCTCCCAAAAGTCAAGTCCCGTTTCGTCCGAAATCTGCAAATGGTCAAAGTTACCAATTTGAGGTTCTTAGGCTTAAAAAAATGCCATTAACTTCATTTTTGCCTACCGAAATTTCGGCAGCATTTCCCCTATAAATCTAACATCCCCGAGACTTAGCTCGGCTCAAAATACATCAACAACAACAGCCCACACATCATCAAACAACACAAATCATAATCAAACCACTCTAGCTTCAAAGTTCTACCTTATTACCTAAGTTGGCAACTCTTCATTCAAACCTCCCAAACTCCAAATCTATATCCACATCATTGTATTCATTCACTCATTCAAGATTATTCAATCACATTCCAAATATATTCCAAGCCATATACGAAATTGCCCAAAATTCATTACTTTCCATAATTCTTTCAAAACATCAAAACTTACAACGAACGTTCTAACTTGCGTCGTTTCATTCCGAATTCATTAACATCAACCGTAAGTCATATTTAAAGTCTTTGGCATCAAAGATATACAATGATATACGCAAATATACAAAAGGTATACACTTTCCCGTAATGATCCGAAATCCTTTTCCAACGCCAATTCAATTCTTTAAACGCTCATTTACGACATAAAGGTCACAACGACACACTAAACAAACTAAACAAGATCAATTCACATTACTTTGCACTTCATAAGTGCCACGGCTCCAACACCAAACACACACACACCCACGGCTTTCTACATACATCAAAGTTACGGGATTCTCGTCTATTCTCAATCCTTAACACATTCATATCAATTCTATAGCACAAAAGTGTAAGAATTCTCATCTTTTCTTGAAAACCCGACTTGTCGCAAACGCGCACCTTACGCCAAACTAATTGTACCCCGTTGAAGAGGGTCTTGAGTACTTCACAACTATGCAAAAATCAAGATTTTTGGATCACAACACAAAGGCTTGGGAATTATTTTTCTTTCCTTTCTCCTATTCGGCCGAGAGGTATTTTGAGGTGCTTTCTTGAATTTTGTTTTGTTCTTGATAATTCTAAGTGTTATTGTTGATATATATCCATATAGGGGTCATGTGCATAGCACATGACCTTTAAAAGTGGGCTTGGACCAATGCTATGGCCGGCCACTTCAAGATTTTTGGGCCTCAATTTTGTTTTATATTTTTCTTGGCCCAATTCATTAAACGTCCCGTTTTGTAATTCCCGAAACTAATTTCCGAAATTCCAAATTTACCCTCGGCCTTCCTCGATGTCTTAACATCAATGATTCCATAACCAACATAGTCATATTCACCAAAATCAAAATATTTCCTTATAACACACAAGTCGTAATTATTTCTCGATTTCCAATTATACGAGAACACGGGACATAACAGATAGCATCCTCATAAACAAAGACTAGTAAACGTTGCTATCACAATATACAAAGACGCGAACAATTCAAAATACAAGACATCTAACTGTACATATCTGTCTACGAGCCTCTAGACATAGTACACATATACATAGAAAGGGCTGAGTACTGTCGTGCCCGAATGTACATATACACAAAATAGTACCAAGGAAGTGAGGCTCCGGAACAACTGGAGCACTGTCAAATGCTACCGGTAGAGCTCCTAAGAATCAAATCCGCCTGTCTGCTGACCTGCGCGGCATGAAACGCAGCGTCCACAAGAAGGGACGTCAGTACGAATAATGTACTGAGTATGTAAGGCATGAATAATAGCATACGGAAAATATAAAGCGGGAATAACGACATAAAAGAGTAATAGCACATGTCCTGAGGTAGAAACATAACCTGTATATGTATATGCCATTGGCAGGTGCTATGCATGCTTAGCTTTCCTTGTTCGTATATATATATATATATATATATATATATATATATATATATATATATATATATATAAATAGGACATATCGTATTGCCGAGGCGTCGGCAGCCGATCCATTTAACCACAAATATACACATCCCGCGTCCGGGATGATATCATGTCATATAATGCCCACTGATCAGGTAGATATGCGTATATAACGCGCTGCCCTTATCTCCATCTTCCCCGTATACGTATGCATACATTATGTACATATATTAGCGTCTATAGCGTTCTGGCTCTTTCATCGTATACATATACGTGTGTCATGTACATACATCAGCGTCTATAGCGCTCTGGTTCTTTTATCATATACATATACTTATAACATGCATACAACACGCTCGAGAGTCCAAGAAAACCGTGTCCACGTCGGAGTGACGTAAGGTCGGTAGCCTCCGATTACATTATGAAATAATCATGATCGTTATGTCTCTCCTTGAAGGAATTAGTATTATGAGGCGAGACTATCAATGAAGAATAGCATTAAGAGAAAACATGGGACAAGATCGTAAAACTCATAAAACATTACTTCGTGCACCTTAGAGCCTTTGGAAAATAGAGTCATGTCAAAGGAATAGAGTTGGACTCAAGAACTAGTCCATCATTCTTGTATTCATACCGAATCCTTCACTTAAGGCTTTTAGACATGCAATCATTCTCGTCGTTCTCGTCATAGACATATTCTCTTTCTTACATCGTCATTATCATTATCGTCGTAGGACTATTCTCATTACAATAGCTACATTACTTGTCATTAGATAAGCGGTATAAGGATCAAAGGTTTCCTTTAGGTTCTACTTCAAAATAGGTCAACCGGAACAATAAATAAAATCCGGAATCCATGGGCCCACCTCGGGTCAAATGAGGAGGTATATCAAATTCACGTTCGTTACATTTCATGACGTCTCCTAGGAGGGTTTTAGGGTAGTCAGGACCTCTTATGCGAGCTCTAGATGTTTAGGAAGTCTTTCTAACATTTTGCAAAATTTTTAGTTAATTCTATTGAACGAAACGTGGAAAACTTTGGGTGCAGATTCCGGAGGACGGAGTTGTCCCCGCGGCTCGTATCCGACTTATTACATCTAAGACATGCCATAGAAAGGAGGGTGAAGCCTCCCATACCTCTTTCTGCTCCTTACGCTATTCAAAATTCACGTTGCAATTCCGTCAAAATCTGCAAATTGGTAACATTTACCCAAACTCTCATTAGGGTATTTAGAGTTGAAATATTAAGGAAATACTTGGCTACCGAAATTTCGGCAGCACTTCCTCTGTAAGTATACCATCCTCAACATTCAACTTAGCCAAATTCTAATCAACCACAATCCGGGAATTCAAACCCGGCCAAACTATCAACGTAAATTCAACAACCACATTAGAATTTCCATATTTAAATCCAAGATATATTCCAACACTTCAATTAGCTTACCACTTCCTTCAAGACTTCCTAATTCCAATGAAACAACTACAACCTTATAATACATATATTCCAACAACATCATAGTAATATCATTACATGCCTTCCATACAAGAACATTATTTTCAATTTACGCACAAACTTCCAACTACTAATACTTCACCACGCTTATCAATTCTTTATATGCAATATAAAATCCACAACGCAACAACTAAAATACTAGATAAAACTTGCTCACTATCCATTCACCATGAAACACACACACGGCCATATGCACACTACACACTACACGGCCAACCTAATGCATACACAACTACAATCTTTCCAAAATTATTCAACTTCCATTTTCCACATAGCATTCACAACAATCACAACCAAATACTAGATGAAATAATTAAAACTTAGTTCGTACATACACATACATACACGGCCACATACTATATTCTTGATATTTATGGATTTCATTCACTTTTGCACACTACAACACACTAAATCATCCATAACATACAAAGAAAATGAATTCTTACCTTCTTCTTTGATCCTCCTACTTGTTTGAATTTCCAACTTGTGAATTTGTGTTTTTCTTGTTCCAACACCAACTCCACTTTGTTAAGGACCCTCTACTTAGTAGAAAATGATTTTTGGAGGAATTTTTGTCAATTTTTCTTGTGGGATTCCTCTTGGCCGAAATGGCCTTCAAGGTTTTCTCCTTCTTTTCTTTGCTCCTAGTTTCTTGAAATTTCTAGAGGCTTATGAGATAAAGATGACTTAGTCATCTATTTAATTGGAAAATTAAATCTCCACATGGGCCTAGCCCATGCCATGGCCGGTTGGGCCTCTAATTTTCTTAAAAAGAAATTCAAGCCCAATTATATTTGGCTAGCTCTTGTAATTCATGAAAGATATTTTTTTTATTTCCATTTCCGAATTTTCCCTTCGTCTTCCTCCGTATATCCACGAGTCATATTGCAAATTTTCCTTTTATGCCCTTGACCTTTCTCATTATTTTTCACCTCTAAATTTTTCATAAGCAACCCATATGCCAAACAAAATAAAATATGGCCTTGCTTGTTGTCCTCCCGCGATTGTCTTGAATTATCCGATTGCACGAAATGCGGGATATAACAACAACCTTGCCTTGTAAATCTTCGTCAACTTACTCACGACGAAACTTTACGTACAAATGTATGGGTGTAACACCAGTGGCCAAGTATGAGGTTCGATTTATGTTCTTGGCATGCTATGGGATGCAGTTGATTCCGACCGAGTCAGAGAGGGTTAGAAAGTTTGTGAGTGGACTGGTGCTTCCACTTCATATTACCCTTCTTCAGCTGGTAGCCGTGGGGTCTTCCTTCCAGGTTGTAGTGGATCATGCCGCAAGTGTTGAGTCGGCTGGGGCCTGATCTCTTGGTGGGGTTAGCGAGAAGAAGCTTCGTATGTATGGTGGATACAGTGGGTCCAGTTCTAGAGGTAGGGGCCAGTCATCCAAAACCTATCAGCCACAGTCTAGTCGCCCCATTCAGTCAGCGCTTCAGGCATCTTTAGGTGACCCTTCTAGACAAAGTGGTTATGGGTCGGGTCAGGCTTCTAGAGGCTCATTCTCTCGACCAACACACCGAGGTGGTTATTCCGATTCCTCAGCTTCAGTGTTTTAACCTCTGACACCTAGAGCTTGCTATGTTTGTGTAGTGATCCCGAACATATGGCGAGAGTGTGTACCCGATCAAGATAGGGTGGGACCCAGTAGGGTTCCAAATTCCAGACCCCTAGGACTCCGGTATCTTCTGGTTTTCGGGGTGTTTCTTCAGCTAGAGGTGGTGCTTAGTCGTGCCGCGATGGTTTGCATTCATCTAGAGGTGGTTATCGTCAGGTAGAGGTGATTCTCAGGTCTCTAGGGGAGGAGCTGAGTTCAACCGGAGTGGCAGTGGTGGTGCTCATTGTTGTACTTTTATCGGTAGGCTAGAGGCCGCGGCATCTAATGCTGTGATCTCAGATACCATTTCTGTTTATCATCGGGCAACGTCAGTCTTATTTGATCCAGGGTCTACTTTCTCATATGTGTCTATTGATTGGGATTTGACTTGTGACCGTCTTGACATGCCTATTCACGTGTCTACTCCGGTTGGAGATTCGGTAGTAGTTGATCGAGTCTATCAATATTGTTTAGTTTTTTTTATGAGTTATGACACGTGGGTAGATTTGGTGATATTGGTTATGGTAATTTTTGACATTATTTTGGGTATGAGTTAGTTGTCCACCTGCCATGCGATCTTGGACAGTCACGCCAAGACAATCACTCTAGCCATGCCAGGTATTCCTAAACTTGAGTGGAGAGGTACCCCTAGTCCCGCCCCGAATAAGATTATTTCCTATCTCTGCGCGAAGAAGTTAGTTGATAAGGGGTTCTTTGCCTACTTAGCCCATATTCATTATACTAGGGTTGATTCTCTGTCGCTTGAGTCTGTGCCTATTGTGTGCAAGTTCACGAAGGTATTCCCTTCAGATTTGCTGGGTATGCCACCCGATCGCGACATTGATTTCTTTATTGACCTAGATCCGAGCACTCGCCCTATTTCCATTTAGCAATATGGGATGGCACCTGCAGAGTTAAGAGATTTAAAGGATCAATTGCAGGATCTTTTGAGTAAGGGTTTCATCAGACCGAGAGTTTCCCCTTGAGGCACTCCCGTGCTATTTGTGAAAAAGAAAAATGGGACTATGCAGATGTGCATAGACTACTACTAGTTAAAGAAGTTCACCATTCGAAATAAGTATCATATTCCCCGCATTGATGACTTGTTTGACCAGCTTCAGGGTGCTTCTGTGTTTTCGAAGACTGATTAGAGGTTAGGCTATCACTAGCTGAAGATTCGGGCCGAGGATATTCCGAAGACGTTCTTTAGGACTCGTTATGGTTATTACCAGTTCCTTGTTATGTCATTTGGGCTTACGAATGCCCCGACAACTTTTATGGATTTGATGAATGACATTTTCAAGCCATACTTGGATTCCTTCGTCATAGTCTTCATTGATGATATCTTAGTGTATTTGAAGAGTAAGGAAGGTCATGAGCGTCATTTAAGGTTTGTCCTTGGGTTATTAAAGGAAAAGGAGCTTTATGCCAAGTTTTCTAAGTGTGAGTTCTGGCTTGATTCAGTTGCATTCTTGGGCAACGTTGTGTCAAAGGATGAGATAATAGTTGATCCTAAGAAGATCGAGGCTGTTAGGGATTGAGCGAGGCCCGCTTCAGTGACCGAGATTCATAGCTTCGTAGGTTTGGCTAGTTACTACCGTCGATTTATGTATGGGTTTGCTTCTCACCTGACCCACTTGACTGAAAATAGGGTTCCTTTCTAGTGGTTCAATGCTTGTGAAGAGAGCTTCCAAAAGCTATTGACCTTGTTGACTACAACCCCGATTTTGTCAATACCCGTGAAGGGTAAAGATTTCTCAGTATATTGTGATGAGTCTCATGTTGGTTTGGGCAGTGTGTTGAAGCAAGAGGGCAAGGTCATTTTCTATGCTTCTAGGCAGTTTATGATTCACAAGAAAAGAATGCCCTACTCATGATTTGGAGCTGGCAGCGGTAGGCTTCGCTTTGAAGATTTGATGGTGCTATTTGTATGGGTTCTATTGTGAGGTATTCACTGATCACCGCTGTCTACAATATGTGTTCATTCATAGGGATCTCAATTTTAGACTGCGTAGATGGATTGAGCTACTTAAGGATTATGATATCACCATTCTATACCATCTGGGCAAAGCTAATGTGGTAGCTGATGCATTGAGTATGGGCAGCTTAGCTTGGTTGATTGCTTCAGAGCATCCTTTAGCCATGGAGGTTCAGACTTTGGCAAACAATCTTGTGTGACTCAATATTTCGGATCCGGTCAGGGCTTTAACATGTGTTGAGGTGAGGTCATATCTCTTAGAGCCGATCAGGGCACAACAGTTTGAGGATGCCCAGTTATGTAAGATTCGTGATAAGGCGTTGAGTGGTAAGGCCAAGGAGGTCGTGGTTGATGATGAGATGGTCTTGAGGATCAAGGGATGCGTGTGCTTTCCTCGTGTGGGTAGTTTGATTCGCTTGATTTTAGAGGAGGCTTATAGATCCTAGTATTCTATTCATCCAGGTGCGACTAAGATGTACGGTGATTTGAGACAACACTACGTGTGGGCCAGGATGAGGAGAGATATTGTAGATTTTATTGCTCAGTGTTTGAATTGCTAGCAAGTCAAGTATGAGCACTAGAGACCTGGTGGGGTGCTTCAGAGGATGCCCATTCCGGAGTGGAAGCGGTAGAAGATTACCATGGATTTTGTTGTGGGTCTTTCGAAGACCTTGGGCAAGTTTGATTCAATTTGGATTATTGTTGCTCGGTTGACTAAGTTTGCTCATTTCATGTCGGTTCAAGTTACTTATAATGCAGAGAAGTTGGCCAGGATTTACATTCGAGAGATAGTACGATTGCATGGGGTTCCTGTTTCCATTATTTCTGATTGAGTTAGTTAATTTACCTCCCATTTCTGGAGGACCTTGCAAGATGAGTTGGGTGCTCAGTTAGATCTTAGCACCACATTTCATCCTCAAAATGATGGTCAGTCTTACAGGACTATTCAGGTGCTTAAGGATATGTTGAGAGCATGCATTATTGATTTTGGTGGTCATTGGACCAGTTCTTACCCTTGGCAGAGTTTGCATACAAAAATAGCTACCATTCGAGTATTGATATGGCGCCGTTCGAGGCTTTATATGGTAGGAGGTGTCGTTCTCCTATTGGGTGGTTTGACGTTTTTGAGGTTTGACCTTAGGGTACAGATTTGCTGAGGGATTCTTTGGACAAGGTGAAGCTTATTTAGGAAAAGCTTCTGGCAGCTCAGAGTAGGCAAAAGATGTATGCGGACCAAAAGGTTCGAGATTTAGAGTTAATAGAGGGTGAGCAGGTTCTTCTGAAGGTTTCACCCATGAAGGGTGTGATGTGATTTTTTGAAGAGGGGCAAATTGAGCCCGAGGTACATTGGTCCATTTGAGATTCTCCGTCGTGCTGGTGCTGTTGCTTATGAGTTAGCCTTGCCACCAGGCCTGTCAGGCTTTCATCCGGTATTCCATGTTTCTATGCTGAACAGGAACCATTCAGATGGGTCTTATATCATTCGTTGGGGTTCTGTGTTGCTTGATGAGAATCTATTATAAGAGAAGGAGCCTATAGCGATCTTAGATAGGCAGGTGAGAAAGTTGAGGTCTAAGGTGATAGCTTCAGTTAATGTGCAATGGAAGCACCGTTCTGTTGAAGAGGCCACTGTTAACCTCGGAAGATTTTGCATCGTTGTGCCATAAGTCGATTAGCATAAGCTTGAGAGGAGGTTATATGGATCCTTAGATGGTTAATGAAGGGTTACATAAGTGTTAAGGAGTTATCATAAGGGTTGGAGGTCAAACGAATCGAAAAAACTCATTTTCGCGAAAAGTGGAGTTTGTGGACAGTTTGCGGCTGCATATGGAGTTTGCTATGCAACAAACTGGCCGGAAATTTCCATTTTAGGCAGCCTCACTGCCCATCACCACCCCAAGATGCTGTGGAGAGATGGGGCCATAAGTTTTCACTTGGCAGGTTGCATCTCCACCGCAAATTAAGGCGGTAGGGTGGTTCAAGGGCTATATCTTGTTATAAAAGTCTGATTTTCATGTATACACCTTCCATACTTCTCTCTCTACTTCCTAACAGTGTCCTTGAGGGTTCTCCATCATCCCCTAGGTGTGCAACAAGGTTTTGGGTCAGATTTGTCCTGGATAAGCTCGTAGAGTTCGCTAGTGACGATGTCTTGATGTTTTGTTGATTCCAACTTGTTCTAAGGTGTTTGAAGGTTATAACCTCATACTCAAGGTAATTTATAACCTCTCCTCTCCATGTTAAAGGTACTACGACCCTTGGATAAATTGTTTGGTTGGAGAACTATAAGTAAAACAATAGGAGAATTTAGCATAAGAGGTGATTGTGTATTAACTTCAATTCATCAGAGTTGAAGGTTGTTATCTTGATATTGAGGTTATCCCCCTTGAATAAGAAGAAGGGAAGAGTATTGTTATGTCCCGTATTTTCATACGTCGGGACGTTTTAAAATAAGCGCGACGAGTTAAAGGCAAGACTATCTTAAGATATGAAGTAGAGATTTTAACTTCCGGTTTCGTGTCGAGTCACAATTTATCCACAACTTTCGTGTGGCATTAAATGAGTAATGGAAAATTGGGATTAAATTAACCATAATTGGATTAAAAAGTGGGATTGGAAAGACAAAAAAAAATCAGTCCACTTTATGCCTTGTTTGGCCGTGCCATGTAAGGCTTTGGTCAAAGAATCTTGACCCAATTTAGTGTAATCCACATGGCCAACTCAATGAGGGGAACATATTGACACAAAGTCTGATCACTCCAGACCTTCACAACATAATTTTCATCACCACAAGTCAAGAAACATTTAGAGATAGAAAGAGTAGAGAGAGGTGCTCTCGGCTAAGAGCTAGCCGAGAGGGTGGGGTGATATTGTGCCCAGAAATTCCAGTTTTTCTCCATCAAAACTATCCCTCATCTAGTGTGTAAGAAAGTGTATTAGTTGTTGAAGAGAAACAAGAAAGTGAAGCACTCAATAGAGTTGAAAATTCGGCCAAGTGAAGCACAAGATTGAAAGGTAAGAATGTTTGTTGTTTCTTGTGTTGCATGATGATTTGAATGTATAGTTCATGCATGTTGTTGTTGGATTGTGGTTGTAGTTGAAGTAGAGAGTGAGCCGTGTGTGAGGTGAGTTTATGACTGATTTCATTGTGCATGTATTGTTAGTGAAATGAATATGTATCAACATATGTAAATGAACAAAGATTGTGGGAGTTTGGTTGTGATGTTGCATGTTGGCTATTGGACTGTTTTTGCTCGAATTTAAAATGAATCATGTGTTGAAGATTCTGATGAAGTCATGCTTAATCTTGTTGAACATGTATTGGAAATGAATTGAATGCATTCTAGTTGGATAAACGAATGAAAATCATGAAGTTGGAGTAGTTGTGATGAAACCGGGTAGGGGGCTGTTTTGGACGAATTCATGGACTGTTTTGGGCTATAATTTGATTGTTGTTGTTGTGGACATTGTAGTGTATTGTATGCATGTTGAATATGTAAATTAAGGTGTTCAAGAAACGAATTATGTTGAGGGGTAGGGGCAGTCCAAAAACCGTGGACAGTTTTAGGGATTAGAAGTGAAATTGTGTGTGTTGAATGTTGGTTTTTGTTGCAAACGTGTAGTGAATGTAAAATGCCATGATTCAAGTTAAAACTGAACTGATTGTGGGCTGTTGTAAGAGTGAAGATGATGCTAAAACATTTCCAAGATTTCATGAAAGTAAAGTCATGAAAAGTGTTGTGTTGTTGCAAGTTAAAACTGGAAAATTGCTAAGTAAGAATGGAAAGGATGTGTGTGTTGGGTTGCCGTGTGTATGAGACTATTTTGGGTGGTGTAGGGACTGCCCAAGTTCCCTAAGTCATGCTTAAACAAGGTTTGATCAATATATGAAAGAACGACTAGCCATGTTAGCTTGTAACGCTAGTTGGGTTAAATGCGAACGAAACGTCGTTTAATTGTTAGAAAGGAGTTGTGAATGTTACAATACGTGTTGAATGCCCTTGTAGACTAATTGTGGTTCTTCACATCTTGATATAGGATAAGTATTGTTGGGCAGCAAGTACAAGTTAGAATACAACTAAACGCAAAAGGTATGTAAAGCCTATTCCTTCTTTCTTTTGGCATGTCCTAGACGTAAGAATGAAACGATATGAATTTTGGGGTAAATTCTATTCTCTAGTTCATGTATGGCTTATGAATCTATATTTCACTAATGTTATTGTCATGTACCTACAGTATGAGTGACTAATGAACGATGTATGAAAGTTCCTATACTTAAAGAATTGCACAACTAAAGACATACTTGACTTCCAAAAGCTATACCATATTAAAGTGACATATGTACATGAAGTCTAAAACGTTTCTTGTAATAGTTTGTTATGAGACTTGAAATGAACTGAAGGTGAACATTATTTTGACACTTAGAGCGGGTTAGTTGCTTATCCCTTGAGTCTAAAAAGATGATTTGCATATATGTGGTTGCTTATTATTCTGCTCGTGCTTACCGCTATATCCTTCACTGAGTCCCGGGCCAGAGTACGTTTTCGTGCGCACATTTATTATATTAATCACCGAGCCTCTCACTAGAGGGCCGGGACACGTTATGTATATATATATGATGATGATATGATGATGTGATGATGTAATGATATGATGATATGATGATATGGAGATGATGGTGGCCAGGAGGGCATATTCCTTATTACCGAGTCCCTCAGGAAAGGGCCGGGACACATCTATGTTTATGTTATGATGCTATGATTTTAAATTACTGAGTCCCTCATAAAAAGGGCCGGGACACGTCATGTATGTTTTATACAGAATGATTATGCAGCTTTGACTACAAAACTCTATAATAGCAATGATATGAGAATGATACAGATGAAATATGTTCAAAGGCAAGTTTTATGAAATTCTGTTGTTGCAATGCATCCTATGTACCGTGTCTCAATATAAGTCTATACTATGTTTCAAGCTTTACATATTCAGTACATATTCCGTACTGACCCCCTTCCTTCGGGGGGCTGCGTTCATGCCCGCAGGTACAGACGCTCGCTTTGGAGATCCGCCAGCTTAGATCATCCTTCAGCTATTTTGGACTGCTCCTTTGTTCCGGAGCTAGCTTGTGGTATAACCTCCTTATGTTGTGTCCGTATGTGTTTATTTGGGTACGGCGGGGCCCTGTCCCGCCACATAATACGGTCGTTACTCTTAGAAGTCTGTAGACATCGGTGTGGGTCTGTTTACAGTTGTTGATGCGTTTTATGTTTTGACTTAAGTTTGGGGCGTACCCAGTCGTAATGGCAGCCTTGTCGGCTTGCATATGTGTGTATGTTTGGTATTTTGTATATCGTGGCAGCCTTGTCGGCTTGCTTAGGAATATATATAAATGTTGTTGTTTGATAAGTGCAACTCCTTGGGAGATGGATGACTAAGGCATACAGAACTTGACAAATCTAAATAACTCACTATCTTCTTACATACAAATGAGATCATGACATGCTAATTATAAATTATTAGAGTTAACAGATAAATATGAGTGTCCAATTCGGGCACAAGTCACGGCCTACGGGGTTGGGTCGTGACAAAAGTGGTATCAGAGCGGTTAAATCCTCGGAGTGTCCACAGACTGTGTCTAGTAGAGTCTTGTTTATCGATGTGTTGTGCACCACGTTTATAAACAGGAAGCTACAAGACATTTAGGATGTCATCTTTTCTTCTCATTCTAGATCGTGCGATAGAGCTGTATTATCAGGATAAATTTTTCCCTAACAGATTGCTATGTTTTCAGCGATGCCTCCAAAGAAGGCGACAGCCGCCCAGAAGGGCAAAGAGGTAGTTGGGGAGACAAGTGGGACCCGGAGAGTCACTAGAGCTTATTCCCAATATGTGCCTGGGATTAGAATTCAGTCAGCGAGCTCCGCTACACCATCACTATCAGAGGAGCCTAGGGCAGCAGCAGCTGCAGGTCAGGAGACAGACTTACCACCAGCTCCTGCGGCTCCAGCAACCGAGCCTCCAGCTCCCCAGCCAGGGGCAGAGGATAGGGCTATGCGTGAAGCAGTACAGTTATTGACTAGGTTGGTATCGGGACAGGCTCGCAGACGTGGGTTAGGAGGTGATGATGCGGATAGACGCGACAGTTTGAGGGTTCGTGATTTTCTGACTTGTAAACCCCCAGAGTTCTATGGGTCAAAGCCCGCAGAGGATCCACAGGAGTTTATTCGACAGATGCTGCGTACGTTGCGGGTGACTAAATCTTCCGAGACTGAGTCGGTCGAATTGGCTTCCTATCAGTTGCGGGATGTGGCAGTTAATTGGTATGAGTCCTGGGAGTTGTCCAGGGGTGAGGATGCTCCACCAGCAGTATGGGACGAGTTCGTAGAGGCTTTTCTGGGTCATTTTCTGCCTCCAGAGATGAGGCGAGCCAGAGTTGACAGATTTATACACCTGAGGCAGAATGGTAGAAGTGTTCGGGACTATAGCATCGAGTTTGATTCGCTGGCTAGGTACGCGCCCGCTATGGTAGCTGACATGGCAGATAGGGTGCATCGTTATGTAATGGGCTTGGATAATTATTTGATTGATAGCTGCATGGCAATGGCATCTCAGCCCGGTATAAATATCGCTCGAGTGCAGGCATATTCCCAGGGAGTTGAGGGTCGACAGAGAGGGCGTCGATTTGATAGGGAGCAGGACAGGGGTCAACATAAGAGAGCTAGATCAGCTGGGTATCATTCTGGTGACTTTCGGGGCGGGCAGCCCCAACAGCAGTATAGTCGATATCCTTCCCAGCCGGCATGGAGTGCACCTTCACGATTTACTGGTAGAAGGTTTGATAGCACGGGGTATTCGGGAGCTGGTCAAAGCTCTATGACTTCAGGGTTCCAGACGCACAGGAATTCGGGCCAGATGAGACCACCTGTACCCCCATGTCCTCGATGTGGCAGACGCCATCCAGGGGAATGCCGTCTTATTACTAGTGCTTGCTTTTCTTGCGGCCGTCAGGGCCATACTATGAGGGAATGTCGATTTGGGGGTGGGGCAGGTGGGCCAGCTCAGCCTACGGGATCAGTTGCGGGTTCTTCTTCTTCTTCAGTTGCTATGCGCCCTATGGGGCAAGGTATTCCGACACCAGCAGGCCGTGGCAGAGGCCGTGGAGGGGCTTCTAGTTCTGGCGGTCCTTCCAACCGCTTATATGCTTTAGCCAGCAGACAGGATCAGGAAGCGTCGCCAAATGTGGTCACAGGTACATTATCGATTTTCTCCCGAGATGTATACGCATTGATAGACCCCGGTTCCACATTATCATATATTTCCCCTTTTGTTGCTAGTAAAATTGGGATAAAATCTGAACCTATAGAACCATTTGAGGTAGCTACACCAGTAGGGGATTTTGTCTTGGCAGAGCTAGTATATAAAGATTGTTTGGTAGTCATATGTAATCGCTGTACCAGGGCAGATTTGATAGAGTTAGCTATGACTGAGTTCGATGTTATTATGGGGATGGATTGGTTAGCTTCCTGCTATGCTAACGTTGATTGCCGGGCAAATTAGTTCGGTTTCAGTTTCCAGGGGAACCAATTATAGAGTGGAGGGGGAACACAGCATCGCCGAGGGGTAAGTTTATTTCATACCTCAAGGCAAGGAAGATGGTTAGAAAAGGCTATATTTATCACCTGGTTCGTGTGCATGACTTGAAAGCAGAATCACCGACTCTACAATCTGTCCCGGTGGTTAATGAATTTCCAGGTGTATTTCCAGATGAACTTCCAGGCCTTCCTCCTGAACGTGAGATAGAGTTCACTATAGATGTATTGCCAGACACTCAACCTATATCTATTCCTCCTTACAGAATGGCACCTGCAGAGTTGAAAGAATTGAAGGAGCAACTGAGAGATTTGCTGGAAAAGGGTTTCATCAGGCCCAGTACATCACCTTGGGGAGCACCAGTATTATTTGTACAGAAGAAAGATGGGTCGCTGCGAATGTGCATTGATTATAGGCAGCTGAACAAAATCACGATAAAGAACAGATATCCCCTCCCCAGGATTGATGATTTATTTGATCAGTTGCAGGGTGCTAAATGCTTCTCAAAGATAGACTTGCGGTCAGGTTATCACCAGGTGCGGGTAAGGGAGACAGATATTCCGAAGACTGCATTCAGGACTCGATATGGACATTACGAGTTTAGAGTGATGTCTTTTGGGCTGACCAATGCTCCAGCAGTGTTCATGGACTTGATGAACAGGGTGTTTAAGCCATTCCTTGACTTGTTCGTGATTGTATTCATTGATGATATTCTGATCTATTCACGATCGGAAGAAGAGCATGCAGAGCATTTGAGGACAGTACTCAGGGTACTCCAGCTCTAGAAGTTATATGCTAAGTTCTCTAAATGTGAATTCTGGTTGACTTCTGTAGCATTTCTGGGGCATATTGTTGGAGCAGATGGTATTCGGGTAGATTCGCAGAAAATTGAGGCCGTCAAAACTTGGCCTAGACCTACGACGCCTACTGAGGTACGTAGTTTTCTGGGGCTGGCAGGGTATTACAGGAGATTTGTAGAAACGTTTGCCTCTATTTCAGCGCCTTTAACAAGGCTAACACAGAAGGCAGCCAAATTCCAGTGGACCGATGCTTGTGAACGGAGTTTTCAATTATTGAAAGATAAGTTGACTACAGCTCCTGTTCTAACTCTTCCTGAGGGGCCAGATGGCTATGTTGTTTATTGTGATGCTTCCGGTGTTGGGTTGGGTTCCGTGTTGATGCAGCACGGCAGAGTTATAGCCTATGCCTCCCGACAACTCAGGAAACATGAGAGAAATTATCCTACACATGACCTGGAGTTGGCAGCAGTGATACATGCTTTGAAGATATGGAGACATTATCTGTATGGCGTGCATGTTGATATTTATACAGATCATAAGAGTCTCCAGTATATTTTTAAGCAGAAGGAACTGAATTTGAGACAGAGGAGATGGTTAGAGTTGCTGAAGGATTATGATGTTGATATTCTATATCACCCAGGAAAGGCTAATGTGGTAGCAGATGCACTCAGCCGTAAATCTATGGCTTGTTTGGCCGGCGTACAACCAGAAAAGAAGGAGATAGTTTGTGAGATCCATCAGCTAGCTAGTCTTGGAGTTCGTTTGGCTGATGCTGATAATGGTAGCATTATTGTACGAGGTGTTGCTGAGTCCTCTATTGTAGAAGAGGTAAAGAGACGGCAATATGAGGATCCTGTTCTGGTACATTATAGAGATACAACACTTCAGAAGGATGAGACCCCATTTAAGATGTCAGCCGATGGAGTACTACGATACAGAGACAGATTATGTGTACCTGAGGTTGCAGGGTTGCGGCAGCAGGTAATGGGGGAAGCACACTATGCTCGTTATTCTATTCACCCGGGATCGACAAAAATGTATCATGATCTTAGGTGTTTGTACTGGTGGAACGGCATGAAAAAGGACATAGCAGAATTTGTGGCCCAGTGTCCAAATTGTCAGCAGGTCAAGATAGAGCACCAGAAGCCCGGAGGGCTATTGCAGGAGATGGAAATTCCAACCTGGAAATGGGAAGTAATTAATATGGACTTCGTCACAGGTTTCCCTCGCACTCCACGGAAGAATGACTCTGTCTGGGTTATTGTTGATAGACTGACAAAATCATCCCACTTCCTTCCAGTCAGGACTACGTACTCAGCTGAGGATTATGCCCGATTGTATCTTAAGGAGATAGTGAGACTTCATGGAGTTCCCACAGCTATTATCTCAGATAGAGGGGCCCAGTTTACAGCTAACTTCTGGAGATCCTTCCAGGAGGGATTGGGGACACAGGTGAGTCTCAGCACCGCATTTCATCCTCAGACTGACGGGCAGGCTGAGCGTACCATCCAGACGCTACAAGATATGTTGAGAGCTTGTGTTATTGATTTCAAAGGCAGCTGGGAGGATCACTTGCCGCTTATCGAGTTTGCTTACAATAACAGTTACCACTCTAGCATTCAGATGGCGCCGTACGAAGCCCTGTATGGCAGGAAATGCAGATCCCCTATAAGCTGGTTTGATGTTGGCGAGGCTAAGCTGATAGGCCCAGATATGGTTCAGCAGGCTGCCGATAAGGTGAAACTTATTCAGGAAAGATTACTGGCAGCTCAGAGTCGGCAGAAGGCGTATGCGGATAATCGACGTCGACACTTGGAATTTCAGGTTGGCGATTGGGTGTTCTTGAATGTGTCACCCATGAAGGGTGTTATGAGGTTCGGCAAGAAAGGGAAGTTGAGCCCAAGGTACATTGGACCTTATCAGGTCATTCGTAAGGTAGGCCAAGTTGCTTACGAGTTAGACCTGCCAGCGGATTTGGCAGCAGGACATCCGGTCTTCCATGTGTCCATGCTTCGGAAGTATATAGGCGATCCTTCCAGGGTGTTCCCTACAGACGATATTCAGGTAACAGAGGAGCTATCATACGAAGAGCAACCTATTGCCATACTTGATCGACAAATCAGGAGCTTACGAACAAAAGATGTGGCGTCGGTTAAAGTGTTGTGGCGGAATAATAATAGGGAGGAGGTGACTTGGGAGGCTGAAGAGGAGATGAAAAAGAAATATCCTCACTTGTTTTCCACATTTGCAGGTAATTTAAACTCCTTTACTTGATTGTGTTAAATTGTCTGCTCAATTTATATGTTAGCAATAGAGGAAACCCTTCCCAAAACCCTTATAGAACCTAACGGGATAAAAATCAACATTCGAGGATGAATGTTCTAAAGGGGGGGGGGGGGGGGGGGGAGGATGTTATGTCCCGTATTTTCATACGTCGGGACGTTTTAAAATAAGTGCGACGAGTTAAAGGCAAGACTATCTTAAGATATGAAGTAGAGATTTTAACTTCCGGTTTCGTGTCGAGTCACAATTTATCCACAACTTTCGTGTGGCATTAAACGAGTAATGGAAAATTGGGATTAAATTAACCATAATTGGATTAAAAAGTGGGATTGGAAAGACAAAAAAAAATCAGTCCACTTTATGCCTTGTTTGGCCGTGCCATGTAAGGCTTTGGTCAAAGAATCTTGACCTAATTTAGTGTAATCCACATGGCCAACTCAATGAGGGGAACATATTGACACAAAGTCTGATCACGCCACACCATCACAACATAATTTTCATCACCACAAGTCAAGAAACATTTAGAGATAGAAAGAGTAGAGAGAGGTGCTCTCGGCTAAGAGCTAGCCGAGAGGGTGGGGTGATATTGTGCCCAGAAATTCCAGTTTTTCTCCATCAAAACTATCCCTCATCTAGTGTGTAAGAAAGTGTAGTAGTTGTTGAAGAGAAACAAGAAAGTGAAGCACTCAATAGAGTTGAAAATTCGGCCAAGTGAAGCACAAGATTGAAAGGTAAGAATGTTTGTTGTTTCTTGTGTTGCATGATGATTTGAATGTATAGTTCATGCATGTTGTTGTTGGATTGTGGTTGTAGTTGAAGTAGAGAGTGAGCCGTGTGTGAGGTGAGTTTATGACTGATTTCATTGTGCATGTATTGTTAGTGAATTGAATATGTATCAACATATGTAAATGAACAAAGATTGTGGGAGTTTGGTTGTGATGTTGCATGTTGGCTATTGGACTGTTTTTGCTCGAATTTAAAATGAATCATGTGTTGAAGATTCTGATGAAGTCATTCTTAATCTTGTTGAACATGTATTGGAAATGAATTGAATGCATTGTAGTTGGATAAACGAATGAAAATCATGAAGTTGGAGTAGTTGTGATGAAACCGGGTAGGGGGCTGTTTTGGACGAATTCATGGACTGTTTTGGGCTATAATTTGATTGTTGTTGTTGTGGACATTGTAGTGTATTGTATGCATGTTGAATATGTAAATTAAGGTGTTCAAGAAACGAATTATGTTGAGGGGTAGGGGCAGTCCAAAAACCGTGGACAGTTTTAGGGATTAGAAGTGAAATTGTGTGTGTTGAATGTTGGTTTTTGTTGCAAACGTGTAGTGAATGTAAAATGCCATGATTCAAGTTAAAACTGAACTGATTGTGGGCTGTTGTAAGAGTGAAGATGATGCTAAAACAGTTCCAAGATTTCATGAAAGTAAAGTCATGAAAAGTGTTGTGTTGTTGCAAGTTAAAACTGGAAAATTGCTAAGTAAGAATGGAAATGATGTGTGTGTTGGGTTGCCGTGTGTATGAGAATATTTTGGGTTGTGTAGGGACTGCCCAAGTTCCCTAAGTCATGCTTAAACAAGTTTTGATCAATATATGAAAGAACGACTAGCCATGTTAACTTGTAACGCTAGTTGGGTTAAATGCGAACGAAACGTCGTTTAATTGTTAGAAAGGAGTTGTGAATGTCACAATACGTGTTGAATGCCCTTGTAGACTAATTGTGGTTCTTCACATCTTGATATAGGATAAGTATTGTTGGGCAGCAAGTACAAGTTAGAATACAACTAAACGCAAAAGGTATGTAAAGCCTATTCCTTCTTTCTTTTGGCATGTCCTAGACGTAAGAATGAAACGATATGAATTTTGGGGTAAATTCTATTCTCTAGTTCATGTATGGCTTATGAATCTATATTTCACTAATGTTATTGTCATGTACCTACAGTATGAGTGACTAATGAACGATGCATGAAAGTTCCTATACTTAAAGAATTGCACAACTAAAGACATACTTGACTTCCAAAAGCTATACCATATTAAAGTGACATATGTACATGAAGTCTAAAACGTTTCTTGTAATAGTTTGTTATGAGACTTGAAATGAACTGAAGGTGAACATTATTTTGACACTTAGAGCGGGTTAGTTGCTTATCCCTTGAGTCTAAAAAGATGATTTGCATATATGTGGTTGCTTATTATTCTGCTTGTGCTTACCGCTATATCCTTCACTGAGTCCCGGGCCACGGTACGTTTTCGTGCGCACATTTATTATATTAATCACCGAGCCCCTCACTAGAGGGCCGGGACACGTTATGTATATATATATATGATGATGATATGATGCTGTGATGATGTGATGATATGATGATATGATGATATGGAGATGATGGTGGCCAGGAGGGCATATTCCTTATTACCGAGTCCCTCAGGAAAGGGCCGGGACACGTCTATGTTTATGTTATGATGCTATGATTTTAAATTACCGAGTCCCTCATAAAAAGGGCCGGGACACGTCATGTATGTTTTATACAGAATGATTATGCAGCTTTGACTACAAAACTCTATAATAGCAATGATATGAGAATGATACAGACGAAATATGTTCAAAGGCAAGTTTTATGAAATTCTGTTGTTGCAATGCATCCTATGTACCGTGTCTCAATATAAGTCTATACTATGTTTCAAGCTTTACATATTCAGTACATATTCCGTACTGACCCCCTTCCTTCGGGGGGCTGCGTTCATGCCCGCAGGTACATACGCTCGCTTTGGAGATCCGCCAGCTTAGATCATCCTCCAGCTATTTTGGACTGCTCCTTTGTTCCGGAGCTAGCTTGTGGTATAACCTCTTTATGTTGTGTCCGTATGTGTTTATTTGGGTACGGCGGGGCCCTGTATATCGTGGCAGCCTTGTCGGCTTGCTTAGGAATATATATAAATGTTGTTGTTTGATAAGTGCAACTCCTTGGGAGATGGATGACTAAGGCATACAGAACTTGACAAATCTAAATAACTCACTATCTTCTTACATATAAATGAGATCATGACATGCTAATTATAAATTATTAGAGTTAACAGATAAATATGAGTGTCCAATTCGGGCACAAGTCACGGCCTACGGGGTTGGGTCGTGACAAGTATATCATTTTGTATATTGAGATATTATGGATTGTTGATGTATATTTTTGGTTGGTTGATGAAAGGAGTACTAAGAGGCTTAAATGATCTTATTATGGTTGTTATAGGCTGCTGTACATATTGTTATGACTAGAATTAATGAAGAGAGGTGCTGCCCGCCTTATTTTAGAATTGAGTTATCATCGAACCGCATTTATGCATTGGATTTGATGAATGGGGTATTCAAGCCCTATTTGGATTCCTTTGTGATTATCTTTATCGATGACATTTTACTCTATTCTCGTAGCAAGGAGGATCAGAAGAAGCATTTGAGGATTGTGCTTGTCTTGTTGAAAGAGAAGATGTTGTATGCTAAATTTTTGATGTGCGAGTTTTGGCTTAGCTCGGTGGAATAATTGGGGCATGTAGTGTCTAAGGATGGCATCATGGTGGATCCCAAGAAGATTGAGGTAGTTAGAGATTGGGCCAGCCCTACCTTCGTGACAGAGGTTTGGAGTTTTATGGGTCATGCTAGTTATTATCGGCTATTCGTGAAGGGGTGCTCATCTATTGCTTCCCATTTGACTCAGAAGAATGTGCCTTTTCAGTGGTCTGATGAGTGTGAGGAGAGCTTTCAAAAGCTCAATGCTTTATTGACTTCGGCTTTGATCTTAGCTCAACTTGTGGAAGGAAAGAACTTTACTATTTATTGTGATGCTTCTCGGATTAGGTTGGGTTGTGTATCGATGCAAGAGGGTAAGGTGATAGCATATGCTTTGAGGCTGTTGAATGTACATGGGAAGAACTACCCCACTCATGACTTGGAGTTGGGGGCAATACTTTTTGCTTTGAAGATTTGGAGACATTACCTATATGGAGTTCATTGTGAGGTGTTCATGGATCATCGTAGTTTTCAACATATGATCAATCAGCGAGATCTAAATTCGAGGCAGCGTAGGTGGAGGGAGTTGCTCGAAAACTATGATATTACCATTCTTTATCATCCAGGCAAGGCTAATGTGGTAGCATATGTGTTGAGCCGGAAGGCGGTGAGTATGGGTAGCTTGGCGAGTTTGATTGTTGAGGAGTGTCCCTTGGCTATAAAGGTTCAGTTTTTTGCTAATAGTATGGTGAGGCTTGATATTTCAAAACCAGACAAGGTTCTGACTTGTGTAGAGGCGAGGTCATCTCTTTTGTAGCAGAATAAGACTCAACAGTTTGAGGATGTGAACTTGTGTAAGATTCGGGATAAGGTGTTGAGAAGGGAGCAAAGGAAACAATTCTTGACGATGAAGGGGTTTTGACGATAAAAAGGTGTGTTTACGTTCCTCGTGTGGGTGGTTTGATTAGGATAATTATGGAGGAGGATCATAGTTCAAGATATTCTTTTCATCTAGGCGCTAGAAAGATGTTCCATGACTTGAAGCAGCATTAATGGTGGGGTAGGATGAAAAAGGGTATAGTAGAGTTCATATCTCAGTGTTTGAATTGCCAATAGGTTAAGTATGAACATCAGAAACCGGATGGTATGACTCAGAGGATGCCCATTCCATTGTGAAAGTGGTAGAGGCTAGCTATGGACTTCGTGGTAGGGATACCGAAGACTTTTGGAAAGTTTGATGCTATTTGGGTTATCATGGACAGGTTGACCAAGTCTGCGTATTTCATTCTGGTTCAAACTACCTACAACTTGGAGAAGTTGGCAAGAATCTACATTAGGGAGATTGTTCGGTTGCATGGAGTGCCTGTTTCTATCATTTCAGACTGGGGGACTCAGTTCACTTCTCATTTCTGGAGGATATTGCAGAAGGAGATGGAGACTCAGTCGAATCTCAGTACCGCATTTCACCCGTAGACGGACGGTCAGTCTGACAGGACTATTTAGGTGTTAGAGGATATTTTGAGGATTTGCGTGATTGATTTTAGTGGTCATTGGGACTAGTTTTTGTCATTGGCGGAGTTTTCTTACAACAATAGTTATCATCGAGTACTGATATGGCACCTTTTGAGGCCTTGTATGGTAGGAGATGTCGTTCTCAGGTTGGTAGGCTTGATGCATTTGAGGTGAGGCTTGGGGTATGATGTTCTGCCTAAAATACATATATTTACTCATTATTTGCCTCACATTTTAGTATTTTTAATTGTCTTTCGAGTATAAATTATATCGTTTTGTCGTTAATATTATATTTTAATGTGTAGGAATAAAGCGGTACCATGTCGAAGAGATTGAGCAAATTGAGAGGACAATTGTTGAAGCTGAAAAAGAACAGAAAAAATAACGATTTTAAAATAATATAAAAGGGCTGCCTTCGTTGAAGACATGTGAATGAAGACAAATTAAATTTTATCTAGGTGGCATCATCAAGTATGGAGAAAAAAAATGTAAGATTGCAATTGGAATGAATTGAAGGCTAGCAGCTTAAAGGAGTGCATACAGATTATAGAGTCATCTACGTGGAAAGCAAATTCGGGACAACAATTAAATTTAGCACTGGAAATTAACTTGTGCGCGATGCACAGTGCAATTTCCGGATCCCACATCTTCTTATTTCCTTTTGGACTCAGTTATTTTGTTTGGGCTTTTTCCTACACCTATAAATTGTTTATAAGACAGGATTTTTACATAAGGTTGGATAACTTGAAACCCTTAGTTTAGAACTTTGGACCTAAAGAGTTCTTGGATCCGCCGTGGAGGCCGTAGTTATAGGGTTTTATCTTCTCTTCTCTATAATACTTATTTTGACGTTTTTATTCGGATGATTTGTAAATTTTCTTCCATGTCTATGTGGAGCTAAACTCTTTATGTAACATCCCGTAAATTCGAGTTAGGTGTGAATGTATGAAAATAAGTATTAAGTTGATATTTTAGCCATATGAATCCATTCGGGATGAATTCGGGTGATAAACAATCGTTTTGAAGTCAAACCAAAAAGTGAAGTTCTTAAGGTCTTCTAAATTCGTCTAAGTCTGAGATAGTCTTCACTTATGGTCAGTTTTCAGATATTTTTGTTAGGAATTTGAGAAAATTCAAAACATGAAAGTTGTAGGTCTTTTAAATACCTTTCCAACGGTAGGTTTCCCAGCTCTAACAGATCTCTGTGCTAGGAGTTATTCCCATTTTAATGAGCATCGTCTGTGCAGTGTGAAAATTAGGTGTGCGCGGCGCCCCAGGCCAGATTGTCAGGAAACTCAAAATTTGACGACGTTAAAATGGATGCACTGTGTGCGCCGCCCTGGGCGTCGCCCCAGGCGACGCACCAGGCTATTTTATACCTGAAGCGATTTTTCCTTAAATTTATAAAAGCCTAACTTCGTTATATTCATTCCCACTTCGTTTTGGCCGACCTTTTGAGAGAAAACAACCGTAGGGTTTCCCCAAAACATACAAGGTAAGTTCTTGATTAATTCCCATCCTTACTTCATCAACCTAACATCAAATTAACACTAGTTCATCTTCCAAAAACCCTAGATTCTTGAAACCCAAGTAAGAGAAAAGAAAGGGACGTTTGGAGAAGTTAATATTCCTTCAATAAGGTAAGATCCTTAAATTTCGTGATGTTATTGAAAGGGTTTAGACTAGTGTAGGTTGTCCTATGAGATTAGAATCCATGATTGATTAAAAAAGTGTTCAAGAACACGTTCTAGTCATGAAAACCCTAGCTTTCGTTTGTAAGGAGGTTTTATGGGTGGAAATAGGTTATAGTTCTAATCTCTCTTGTCTAAAATGTTGTAGAATAATTGTTGGATTGTGGGAAGTACGCTTGAGCGGGAATTAAGGTATGTCTCTTTTTGGAAACTTGTTTTGGATGTATATCTCCTTTTAAAAAGTTCTTTATCGAATAAAAAGGTGAACTTTGCAGGCTTTTGAACTCTATTTCATGCTTTGATTGTGCTTGATGTGCGTGAGGGGACAATCCCACATTAAACCTAGATTGTATTATACACTATATATGTTTATGAGATTATAAATGTTTTCCTCTATAAGAGATGATAAATAACAAAGGATAATGATTGGTAATGATATTGAAATTGTCTTGATGGATGATTTAACTAGTTACTTGAAAGGTTGTTGACTCATAAAAGTATGTTATCACGAATTGTGGACATTGAAACTTGTTTAAAGAAGTGAAACGTTTTCAAGGCATTCTTTGAAATGATTTATCTTTATGATATGGCATAATGAACCTTTATAGTAAATGGTGATGTGCCTACCTTGAGATGAATTGTAATTCGGCTTTTATTCTATGAACTCTGTTGATGTGATTTTTCCTAGCCATTCGGGAGGATAGGTGGTCACCGAGGATTTTATATTCCGGTGTGTTTATGCCTAGCCATTCGGGAGGATGAGTGGTCACTGAGGATTTCATATTCCGATGCATTTATGCCTAGCTACTCGGGAGGAATGGTAGTCACTATCGATCCTAGTGTGGTAATTGTCTATCCATTCAGGAGGAAGAGTGGCCACTACCGGGTTCGCTATCCGAAGTGCGATTAATGCCTAGCTATTCGGGAGGAAGGATAGCCACCGAGAATTTCATATTCTGGTGTGGTGCGCTGTGACAGGGGAACCTCTACGGTCACCCCTTCGATGTGCTTGATTTTTGGGCCTGTATTGGCATGTGTGATATTCTTATTCTTTCATGGCACTGTTGTTGACAATCTTGATTAATTGTAAAAGGCATATTTGAAAGTTGTAATTGACAAGAGGCTTCAAAATCAGTTTTGATAATGCTTATTGAGATACACCAGTTGAATAACTATTTTTACACTGATTCATACGATTTTCAGAACTGACTTCTTTATGTATTATTGTACCTTATTTTCATATTACTTGTTGTCCCCGAGGCACTCACTGAGTACAAAGTACTCAGGCATACCATTGTTGTTTTGATGGTATGTTAGGTACCGGTGAAGAGCAGTTTCTTGATACTCCGGGCGTTTAGGAGGGACTTGCGGTTGCTGCTGATTTGGTGAGATCACACATTCATTCGTGGGACACCCTATTTATTTAATTCCATTTATTTATATTAGTTTCCGGGCTGCGTCCCGATGAGTTAGACATTTATTCCTTATTCTTAGAAGCTCCTTAGTATACATTCGAATGTGGGTAGAAGAAGAGTTATTGTTTAACTCTTTCGGGCACACTATCATGTTTTGGTTGAATTATTTAAATTATAAAGACTTCCGCTGATTTAATTCATATATTCATGATTTGTTACATTTATTTTATAAACTGTTGGATGTGAATGTTGAACCTGGCGGGTTCAAGTGTTATTATTGTGTCGTTCAGGTTCTTCCGATATTGTTCATGACGTCGGATGCCGGTCACGTCTAGGGTGGGTTTTGGGGCGTGACACTTTAGTTATAGGGTTTTGGTTCAAACATGAAAGTTGACGTTTGATTATCGTTTCTATCTATTAAATATCCATATTTTTGGGTTGCTTATTTATTCTTGTGCTAAATTGTTTAATTACTTGATCACTAATTAGACACTATCTGTGATGCATGAATTGGACTTGAGAAAGGGAATTCACGTACATAATAAGAATACATAGAGTTTGTTCGATTTAATTGTTTTGCTACTGAGGATAGAGATATACCCTTTAGACCTACTTAGTTGAATACGGAGAAATAAATGCGTTCTTGTTACCTCTGACGACCATGGAGATATAGGCGTTATAGTAGCATCTACAGGCTTGTGAGTAGTTCTAGAGAAAATCATAAAGTTATAATTAACCCATCAACTAGTAACACATAGGTAGAATGATTTGAAGACTCAACTGGATTGTAAGTGGTCATAGCCCTAGATCTATCTCTTCACCAATAAAAATCTGCTCTTTCTTGGTTGAAGTTCATTATTTGTTTTATTTTATTTTTAGTTAGATAATAATTATATCTTGAGATATTACTTCTTGTGTAAATAATTAGTATAGTTTAATTTAGTAAATAGTTAATCATAAGTCTCTGTGGGTACGATATCTGGACTTAAAAATCCTATATTACTTGTACGACCGCGTATACTTACGTGTGCGTTTGGGAGCAATAAGTTTTTGGCGCCGTTGCCGGGGACTTAGAAATTTACTGTTTTCCTAGATTGGACTTTTCTTTTTGTCTATTCAAGTTTTTAAATTATTATTATTATTATTTTATTTTAATTTAATATTTTGGTTAGCTTTCTTGACATCGCATATTGGAGTAAAAATTGGTCGAATATTGGTTGTTCCTATTTTGGTGATCCGTGTCTGATTTGTGTTGTGTGCACCTTCCCAATCTTTTGAGTGGAATTTTTGTAATATACGTGGTGGACAAGACGGTCATTGCAATGGTTGTCCTAACTCTTATCCCCCATCCCCGAGCCCTTATTATGATTCTCCTGTTATTTGTGATGCTGACAGGAGTAACGAAGTGGAGGATGCAGAAAGCCTTGCTCGGATTAGCGATATGATAAAGCAAATAATGAAGCACGATGCATTAATGAGAGAGCAAAACGCAGAAATGTGGAAAGACATAGAGACGATTCGTGCCAAACTCATAGAGATGCAGGCCGAAGCTGAATCTTGTAATGATCTACAAGTTACAGGCTTAGCCAATACTCAAGACGAACCTCAAACAGAAGTAGAGAGTGAGTTCCCGCAAGTAGAAAGCTTTGAAGAAGTAGAGATAGTGAGCCAATCTTGGCTAACGGAACAAGCTCAACAAATGAAATTTCATGGGTTTCTCCGTGATGGTCTTACAAACATGGCTGCAAAACTGACAGAGGGAAGAATTGAGCTCAGATAAGAGATAGACCAATTTGGCTCAGATATCTATGACCTGCAGGCTCAAATAAATAAAAATATTGAGGCGTCTAATGCCCAACCACCGATTGTTGTGGATACTGGCCAACTTGTGGAGCAAAGAGAGGAATTCCAACCATTCGATCTGATCTTTGTTGATGATGTCATTGTTGAGGAGGTGTACAAAAGTGAGGATGTCAAATGGTCCTCATTCTAAACATTTTTCTACATTATGTTTGGTTGGCGACGTGGAAATCGAGCCTTCCAAGCCTTTGGAGAAGTGTATAGATTGGGAACAAGAGCCTTACATCCTGAAATTTGCCATGCCAAAAAGACAAAACAACATTCCTTACTTAAGGGCCAAGAAGTGCAAGATGTGACACCTATTGCTTGGTTCCTTTATTTTCACACCACCGCCTCAGAAGCAGAGCAGAAAATTTTATGCAAAATTACGGGCCCAATTCATATCCTCAAAGTGGAGGGAAAAGTGGTGAAGTTGATTCCCGTCGTTCCGCGTCGTTAACTAAGGCGCTTATTGGGAGGCAACCCAATGTGTAATAGTTTTAGATTTTTATTTTTATAATGTCACGTTTTGTTTTGTTTTTATTCTGCAGATTAGGGGAAGTTTGAGTACCTGAAGTTGAAAGCTAAAGAGCATTTTTGGGCTTAAGTGTGGGGTCATCCCGACCCTTAATGTTGAGAATTATGCTACTAGTTAGGCCTTAGAGGGTTTCAAGGAGTATTTCTCACCCTTGTTTTAATTTTTCTCTACTATACATGCATCGAGGACAATGCATATTTTTAAGTGTGGGGTGGGTACTTCCGATTTTTATGGTCAAGGATGATTATGCCATAGGATTTTATTTTTATTTTTTAGCCGTATATATTTATAAAAAAAAAAATAGAAAACCAAGAAAAATTCAAAAAGATTTTATTTTGTTCTTTTATAGTTTTTTTTTTCTCGTTAGTGGCATAAAACATTCACCCCTTGGGTTTTCTTATGGCCTCGGTTCTTTCCCCAAGGGGGACCTTTGAACCGGGTAATATATTTTTTTTAAGGAGTAGTATAAGAGGGAGAAGAAAGACCTTGTGACTTGTTTGATACTAGCATATTTGGGCCTGAGCTTGAGTAGTACTTTCCTGTGAGTGCTTGAGTGTTAATACAAAATAGCAGGCTTTCGACACCTAGCTCATGGTTGTGGCTCTGTATGTAGCTTATTCTTATTTTGTAGTTCTTCATGATCCTATCTGTCCTAGAATAGAATTGATCCATCTTGATTGAGACTTGTGCCATGTGAGGTGAGGATTTATTGCATATATTCCATGTTTTGCATCATATTCTAGAGCTTGTCCTGCATGTTATTGAAGCGAAATAAAAAGTGTTGCTCTGTTAGAAGATGATTATAGGCTTTCTTTGACATATCTTGTGAATTTTAGCCTTTTAAGAAATTGTACCACTAGTTAGCCCTTTGAGCCTGTATCCTTTCATTTGTTAGACGTATTTTTGCCTTGATCCTTTTGTTTGAATCTCTAGTTTTTGCACCCTGTTTCCTTGAGTACTGTAGCTTAGACTGTGATATAGTTGTGAAATCTGGAGAAAAGGGATGGTCAAGTGAAAAAAATTGTGACTAATGATAAGCTGCAAAGTGGTGAAAAGGCCCTCTTAGAAAGAATGTGACATGAATAAAAAAGAATGAGAAAAAAAAATATATTGCTTGGAAAAAATGATTGAAACATTCTTGATATGATGAGAAATACTTGTGAAATAATTGATGAACAGAGGGCTGAAAAATAAAGTTAAGAGATGAAAATAATGGGTGATGAAGTCTAAAGTACAAAGTGCTTAGGGAAGTGTAAGTCACTATTATATAGTTTTCCTACCCATCCCCTTGCCGACATTACAACCCGCTACAGTCCTATTTGATTTTATTCGAGCACGCTTAATTAGTGGAGATGTACATAATGGGCAAGCCTATGGTTTTTTGTGCATAAATGTTAATTTTTTTGTGAGTGCGAGAGTTGTGATTTGATGCTAAGTTCTTAAATTACATTCGATTCTTTGATTTGAGTGTGTGGACTGTTTCTTCTTGTGAGGGCACTTGTTTCATGATAGATAGGTGATGTTATTAGATTTGTTTTACAGAGAGGTGAGCGAGCTTAAATTTGATGAGTTAGAGTCCATTTCTGGGGTTAGGAGGTTACAAGTTTGTTGTTTATTTGTTGACTTGTATATCTTGCATGATGATCAGGAAGTGTATATTTGATGGTTTGAGTTGCCATAGGGCCTAATTGTTGGTATCAACCAAAGTAGTGGTGTTCCTAGGCTTGATTTATTAAGAATGTTTTTAATGTTTACTAGAGGACAAGCAACAGTTTAAGTGTGGGGTGTTGATGTTCGGCCTAAAATGCATATATTTACTCATTGTTTGCCTCACATTTTAGTACTTTTAATTGTCTTTTGAGTATGAATTATAACGTTTTGTGCTTAATATTATATTTTAATATGTAGGAATAAGCGGTACCATGTCGAAGAGATTTAGCAAATTGAGAGGACAATTGTTGAAGTTGAAAAAGAAGAGAAAAAATAACGATTTTAAAATAATATAAAAGGGTTGCCTTCATTGAAGACGTGTGAATGAAGACAAATTAAATTTTATCTAGGCGGCATCATCAAGTATGGAGAAAAAAAAACGTAAGATTATTGGAATGAATTGAAGGCTTGCAGCTTAAAGAAGTGCATACAGATTACAGAGTCATCTACGTGGAAATCCAATTCGGGACAACAATAAAATTTTGCACTGGAAATTAACCTGTGCGTGACGCACATCGCAATTTTTGGATCCCACTTCTTCCTATTTCATTTTGGACTCAGTTATTTTGTTTGGGATTTTTCTTACACCTATAAATAGTTTATAAGACAAGATTTTTACACAACTTTGGATAACTTGAAACCCTTAGTTAAGAACTTTGGACCTAGAGAGAGCTTGGAGCACCGTGGAGACCGTAGTTACAGGATTTTATCTTCTCTTCTCTGTAATACTTATTTTGACATTTTTATTCGGATGATATGTTATTTTTTGTTCCATGTCTATGTGGAGCTAAACTCTTTAGTTCTAGGGTTTTGGCTCAAACATGAAAGTTGACGTTTGATTATCGTTTCTATATATTAAATTTCCATATTTTTGGGTTGCTTATTTATTCTTGCGGTTAGTTGTTTAATTGCTTGATCACTACTTAGACACTATCTATGTTGCGTGAATTGGACTTGAGAAAGGGAATTCACGTACGTAATAAGAATAAATAGAGTTTGTTAGATTTAATCGTTTTGCTACTGAGGATAGAGATATACCCTTTAGCCCTACTTAGTTGAATACGGAGAAATAAATGCGTTCTTATTACCTCTGACGGCCATAGAGATATAGGAATTATAGTAGCTTCTACAGGCTTGTGAGTAGTTCGAGAAAATATCATAAAGCTATAATTAACCCGTCAACTAGTAACTCATAGGTAGAACGATTTGAAGACTCAACTGGATTGTTAGTGGTCATAGCCCTAGATCTATCTCTTCTCCGATAAAAATCTGCTCTTTCTTGGTTGAAGTTCATTATTTGTTTTATTTTATTTTTAGTTAGTTAATAATTATATCTTAAGATTTTACTTCTTGTGTAGATAATTAGTATCATTTAATTTAGTAAATAGTTAATCATAAGTCTTTGTGAGTACGATATCTGGACTTAAAAATCCTATATTACTTGTACGACCGCGTATACTTGCGTGTGTACTTGGGAGCAACAGGGAACAGATTGTTGAGGGATTCCTTGGATAAGGTGAAGTTGATTTAGGAAAAGCTTCTTGCGGCTCAGAGTATGCAAAAGGAATATGCGAATCGGAATATTGCAAAAGGAGTTTGCAAAAGGAATATGCGAATCGGAATATTCTATTGAAGGTTTCGCCCATGAAGGGTGTTGATGAGATTTGGGAAGAAGGGTAAGTTAAGTCCGAGGTTCATTGATCCTTTCGAGATCCTTCGGCATATTGGTGAAGTAGCTTATGAGTTAGAATTGCCACCAAGTTTAGCCGGTGTTCACCCTTTGTTTCATGTTTCCATGCTAAAGAAATACCATTCGGATGGGTCTTATATAATTCATTAGGACTCGGTGTTATTTGATCAGAATCTATCCTTTGAGGAAGAGCCGGTGGCAATCTTGGAAATGCAAGATAGGAAGTTGAGGCCAAAGTAGATATCTTTAGTAAAGGTACAGTAGAAGCACCACCTAGTTGAGGAAGCTACATGGGAAACCGAGGCAGATATGGGGAGTAGATACCCCCAGCTCTTTATCGATTCAGGTACCTTTCCCCCTTGTTTCCTTTCCGTTTGAAGATGAACATTTATTTAATTGATATTTGATGTTACGACCCATTTAGTAGTTTTAGGCTTCTTACCCCATTTTACCCAAAATACCCTTCATGTAGTCTCTTTTCTGTATTTATGAATTGTGAGGATGGGTGATGCAGTTCCCGAGGTAATCGAGCGGGTTTCAGTTGGTTTGGAGAATTTTAGAGATTTCAAAATTGAATAAGTGAAAAGAGTTGACCAAAGTCAACATTAGGGGTATTCTTGTTATTTTGGTATTTTCGTCCATTCTATTAGGTCCAGAACGTTATTTGTGACTTAATTGAGCTTTTGGTACGGGTCCCGAGGCGTTCGAGTGTGATTTGGGTCATTGGTTAGATTTATGGGTTTTGGATCTTTCGGAGTTGACTGTGGTCAACCCTAGGTCAAGACAACCTCTTTTGGGAATTTCGAGTGTGTGAGCGAGTTCGTAGCGTGTTTTATGATAGACCTGCTTATTTGGTTTGTGTCTGTAGGGTTCCGAATGAGTTTTAAGGGTGGATTTGAAGCTCGGAAGTTTGAGGACTGCCTTAGCTGGTGTCTGTTGAAGCCGCACCTACGAGCTTCTGGTCGCCCCTGAGAGTTCGCATTTGAACAAGTTGGTCGTGTTAGGTTGCACGACCTACTTCCAATCCTATGCCGTATCCAATTTTTGCTTATCGGATGGAACAGGTTACTCTACCAGTTCTATAGTATCGTTTTGTATAATATAAATTGTATATAAGTAAGGAACATAATGATTTTTTTGTGTAAACCACCTAGCTCACAAGGGCAATAAAAACCATGACCTACACCTCTGTAGGATTTACCCCAAACTCCACTACAACGGTGAGCCTTTATAAAGTTAAGTTACAGAATCTGTAACCTAGGAACTAACCTCTAATCCCTATCTCACTAATCTCCCTAGACTAGTAAGCAACTTTCAGTTAGATCCCTAACTTGAAGTTGAATTTACAACGTATTTGTAGTTAACTATATGCTTCAATGAAAGCGGATAAAGTACAACTCGACAAACAACTTAACACAAAAGTCTAGACTTAAGAACTAGAAAACATTATACAGTAGAACAACTCCTTCAATCTTTCTTCTTGTACTAGGGAAGCACGCCTAGATTTTGGATATTCTTGAAGTCTTCTTTGATCGCTCAATATTCTAAAATCTCTCTTTGAGCATAAGACTTGGATATATATAGCATTAAGTGCACAACAGGTCGACAAACACAAAACCCTCTTCAAGAAGGCCCATGAGATATATTAGGGTTTGTACTGAATTGAGATTCTTTCCTGTTAAATTGACTTCCTTATCCTTGTATGAGTTTGAAGAACCTTGTTTAATTATGGCAAGGAATCCTATAACTTGACCGCCAAGTCTTTACTATAAATCAGAAAATCCTAGTTGTTGTAGGACTTGCACTAGAACAAGTTCACGAACCTATTTTATCCACCTAGTTCGTCTGCATCTGAATCTCTGCACTTTCTGAGATGGAACAGGTTCACGAACTTGTTTCATCATCCCCTTCTCGTTCATTCCTACAACTCTATCTTGAACCAACTTTTGTGATGGATGATATACCATGTTGACAGACTTGTTTCATCGCATCATGCTTTTCCCTTTGTGTATGTATTTCTTCAAGATTTATTCATTGCTGAATAAATCATGTCTTCAACCTTATCTAGCTCTGTGACACTCATCATGTTCTTGCTCTGTGTTGGAACATCTTTGCAAACCTGGTTTATGTGTTTTGTCTGCAACTCTCTTTATTCGAACAAAATAGATACGAGTCATCTTCACCTTTTCCCTTTATGTTCTCTTCTCTTCGGATTCATTCAACAACTGCACTTTGATGACTTCTTGAGATAGAGCATGTTTACATTTCTTGTATCATAATTGAACTACTTTTCTGCATCTGTCTCTGTGCGATAAATCATGACCTTAAAACCAGTTCCATTCACACTGCGCGGACATATCACTGTGTTTGGAATATCTTCTGAACCTCAACCATCTGTCTGGCTTTGTTCAAATACTTAGTCTGGACCATGTTTCTAGACCTGGTTTATTCACCTTGTATGTTCATTCTGTTCACTTTATCAATCATCAAAACTTCACACATGGCTTTATGCCAACAACTTCCCCCTTTTTGATGATGACAAACCTTGTGCTCTTTACGCCTTGCACAACCTGTTCCAAACATCTCATAGCCTCGAATTTGAACTAAGATTAAACCATGTTAACATATGAGTCATAAAGCAACTAACCACAGTGATCATCTTCCCCTTTTTGGAATCATTAAAAAGTTAACTCAAATTTTGGCCAGTAAATTTTAATCAGTATTGAACTCATGGCCACTGGGGATATTGCATATACACAAGATAAGAACATTTACTTATTTAAGTAAAAACAAAAACATTCATGGCACATAAATAAGGCACTGATTTGTAAGATATGCAATAGTTTGTTTCCCCATTAACTTCAACAAGTAGAATTCAAGTCCATTGGGTACAACCATACATAACAGATCATTGGAACTAGACTCTAGGATTTATAAATGGATAATATAGAGAACCTAGTGACTTGAAAGTGAATGTGACCAATGTGGAGGTTACAACTATTCACAAGATAGTTAGGAGGTCCAGAATGATTTGGTTGGAAGGGGAGGATATCTCTTCGTCATCTATTTGCCAGTAATCTCCATTTGGATCAGTCCCTTCTCTTGGATAAATCTCCATCTTTGTCCACCCTTTTTCGCTAAGAAGACCCACCATTTTTTTCCGCCGATTTTGTTTATGAGGACCCGAATCCGGACTACTCTTCTTTCCTAGATGGTGGAGGGTTCTTCTCTGTTTAAACCTTCCATACTTCTCCACAAACCCTTATGTCTCCATAGCTCCTTTTTTGTAATAGCCCGATTGTATTATTTTGAGATGAGCAAGAGGTGTCAAACAACCCAATTTCTCGAGGAGTATTTGTATCATTGATCTTTTCCATATTCTCCCCTGCTTTGGGGTTTTTAATGTATTCCCCCTTTCTATGAAGACCAACCCATTTTCTTTCTCCTTTCTTCTTTCCAGTTGGTATATGTATCCATATAATAAGGAAAGGTGGGTTACTGATGTCACACCCCGAATTTACTAGGGTGTGATGGGCACCCGACCCCGCATACGGAGCCGAGCGAACCCGCAGACACTGATTTCATGCATACTCTTTCCAAATTTCCAGAATCTAATCACACGAAGCATACAAATAGGACTTATAACAGAAACTGTGAACAAACATTGTCTTAAGCGGCCACGTGTATCAAACATATCAGACATATCGTATCAAATCCAGTAAGCAGGCGGAATGTACATCGCCTGAACATATACACATATACGAACATATAGGCCGTTTAGGCCATCATAGCAAACAGGGTCGCTTAGGACACAAATCTCAGACCGGACCAAACAGAATCTGTAGACATATGAGGCTGCTTACGAACTGACTCTCGTACCCACGACTCTGTCTGCAAAAGTCTCTAACACAAATCAGAAAGCACAACATATGAATACTCAGACTCGGCGACACCCCAGAGAAAGGTGGAGCTCGCCAATCCCACTGAAACACCTCCTAGCAGAATCTTCTGATCATCTGTGTGTACCTGCGTGGCATAAAACGCAGCCCCCGAAGAAGATGGGTCAGTACGAAATATGTACTGAGTATGTAAAGCATGGAATGCTATAGATAAAATCATAAACAGAAAATAAAGTACAGAATGCAGGTACAGAAAAGAAGCACGATGTAAAGAATGTCAAAGACAAACATGCATGCAAGAACGGTATCCGGCCCCTTACGGGACCCGGGGAAACGTGGTCGCCTCCAGGCCTTAGGCGCCACACACATCATACTCCAGAAGATTTGCTCCTGTCTCCGACACATATCATAATATCAGAATGTACATATGCATATAGGCGGTTCAGCGAACCAAACACATCATACTTCGTAACACATCATACTTCGGAATTCATATACGGCACCCGACCCTCAAGCGAGGAACTCGGGAACCATGCGCACGATACAAACCGGCCCGGGACTCGGTGAAGGAAGTAGACTCTATGCATGAGCAGAAAATGAGAAACTAAATGCACATAAATCAAGACTCGATGAATAAGTATACTTACCGACCCCTGAAGGCCCAGAAATGAGTTTCAGATCAATCCGACTTAGTATGAGAAAGTTAGGAGCGTTTGATGTACAGAACATTCTACAAGTGTTTCAGAAGTCATTTTTGGAAAATCAAAGCCATAATCATGTCACGTACCTTTCGGATATCGTTATGGATCAGATAAAATAGAACTTTTGAAATCATATGTACGTATCAAAGTATATTAAAGACTCGATGGAATCATCAGACATGCTATCATACTTACAGAACTCTTTTGGAAACTTATCGAGAGCGAATAAGGATCATAGACAAACTTGGAATCACAGAATGGAATAACCCCAAGATAAATATCATACCTTACTTAGCTCTAGGACATGCCAAAAGAAAGAAAGGGTAAGCCTCACATACCTGTGCCGCGCCTTACTAGCTACGCTTATCCGTCCAAACTTGCTAGTCTACATTCAAAAGAGTTCATCCATTCATTAGTTTCATTATCATATACTTGCCTTAACCTTTCAAACACATTCACTTATATTCTGCCGGAATTTCGGCAGCACCTCCCCTGTAAATATACCAACCCCGAGAATATGGATCGACCCCAAATCAACAACAACAAACCCGAGAATTCAACTCGGCCAAACCAAAAACAATACTATCAATATCCATAAGTGATTCAAAACGTATTCTAACATTAATAATGCCTTTCTACACCATTCGACAACATTTCATTTATTATCCAAATAAACTACATACGATCAAGTTCATATCAATGCTCCCAAGTTCAAATACCAATCCAAGATCATTCCATTAAAATTCAAGAACGTTCCCAACAATCCGCTCAATGATCAACAAGCCAAATTACACACACACACTTACCCAAAATTGCTCCAATTCGACAAGAACGTTGCTAACACAATTCTTTCTTCCACATTCGTACATTATGTCAACAATACATACGTTTACAACTTCATTTTCATAAATTCAAGAAACCACATCGAGATTACATTACCTTCCAGTTCAGCCCACAAAATTATAACCTTAACTTGGATTATTAAAACTTCATTTTACATCATAGAACTCGCAACGACGACAACCAATATACTACATCACATTAGTCCCACATGCCTACACCAAATCAGCCCATTCTCGGCCAACACCACAACACACACATCCCGTGATTTTCATTCATTTTCTGCACATTACAACAACACATAATCATGCTAAATACACTTAGTTCATCATTCCTACACATTACACACAACACACGGCCAAACAACACTTCACACGGCTCAACTTGAGCATGCAATATTTCATGAATTCCCATCATTTCTACATTCAATAACATACATAAACCATTCATAACACATAAAAGAGAAGGTTAAACCTCACCTTCTTCTCCAACCTTTCCTCTCGGCTAGCTTGATGAAACGCAACAACGAGCGGTTTTCTTGCTCTAACAACTACCCCACATTGACGAGGACCTTCCAATTGATATGAAAGCTTGAAGAAACAATTTTTTTCATGATCAATATAATAGGGCTGGTTTGGCCAGCCCTCTTGGCCGTTTTTCTCCTTCTTCATTTTTTTTTCTTCTAGTTTCTTGAAATTTCTAGGAGATCAATTGATGAAGATGACTAAGTTGTCATCTTATGTATACATTTATAATTAATACATGTGGCCTATGGCCCACATGTCACATGCAAGGCCACATGACCATTTCTTTTTCATGAAACAAGACTTCCAAAACTTCACTTTTGGCCCCCAAATTCTTCATGAAATGTCTAACTTCCCATAATACATTTTTCTAGAGTTTTCTTCCATTTCCTTGAATACTTATTTTGTCATCACTTCTTTTTTTTTTTTTTTTTTTTTTTTCACATGACCAATATGGTCCCCTTTTGAAACTTTCTTGAACCCTAGGTGAAATTCCCGTTTCACCCCTCGACTTTCCTCAATATTACCATTTTTCCCCTAACATTCCACATTATTTCCATTGGTCATTTTGTGAATTTCTCTTTTTGCCCTTAACCTCTCTCAATATTTCCATACTAATAATAGTCATAAATAATATTTGTGACAACTCGTACATTAAAATAATTTTTGAAAATGGTCTCGCCCTAAATTTTCCACGACGACTTTGGAATTTCCAAGCATACAAGATACGGGCTATAAAAACTGAGGGCAAAGTGAAGAATATAATATGATTTTGAGGAATCAAGGGAGTGTGTGGAAGGGAGAATTTGGTTGGAACCTGAGGAGAAATCGAACATTTTGTTCCTAGTTCCGTGGTGAGGGATTGTAGTGATTGAGACTTGGATGAGTTGTAGCCGGTTTATGTTGTGATGAAAAGGGTAATTGAAGAGTCTTTTTGGTAAGAGAATGATTTGATAGCGGAAGCTTTTCAAGATTATCATCATAACTCTCTTTTCTCTTCTCAATACACGCTTAATGACAGCTAGACTAGGCTAGGATAGTGTTACACCTCGGAAAAATTTCCCGTTGATGCACAGTGAATAGGCTAACGAAGAGCACGAAATGTATGGTATTTCAATAAGTAAGTAATGACATTTGATGACCCTAAGTAAGATTTCAAAACATCCGATGTTAGACAAGAAAGTTGCCAAGAGAAGGCAAGGCATGCGAAAGGTATCGGACGAGGATTATAAGTAACAAGTTGATGATGACTTAATGATGTTTTGGGGAAGAGTTATAATGTCCCTAAGATTGTTAATGAAGTCTTGAACAAGTGCTAAGAAGATCCCATAAGGATTGGAGATCAAACGAAGTAGCGAGAACAAGTTCAGCGGACTGATGGGTTATACGGCTCACTATACGGACCGTATGATGTTATACGGACCGTATAATGGACCGCAGAACCATCACAGTGAGGATCACTCACTGGTGGGATTACACGGTCAGTTATACGGACCGTATAAATTTATACGGCCCGTATAATGGTCACAGAGACGAGTGAATGAAAGGTCCATTTCACGGTCATTTATCCGGGCCGTATAAGATTATATGGAACGTATAAATGTCCATATAATGTCCCGACAGATCAGATTTTTGGGTTATTAAAAAGGGGACCAAGTTCATTATTTCATTTCCACATTTCACCCCTTCTCTCTAAAACATCTCTCTACATTTGTTGCACAAGGATTCAAGAGATATTAGTGATCATCTACATAAACTAAGTGAATCAAGTGTAAGAAACCCATTAAAGTTCATCCAAAGCAAGAAATCCAAGTGAAGGTGAAACTAGGGTTTTTCTCAAGTGAAGTGTTTGCACCCAAGGTTCATTCCTACACCATCTAAGGTAAGTTTTATTACATTTCCTTGTTGTGTTAAGGTACTTGAAAGTTGAAACACTTGGATTATATGAGGAAATGGGAAATGGGTCATGAATGTGGGAATAGTGTCACTTTTGAGTAAATGTTTGGATTGAGTTATGACTCTTGATAAATTATGATTATAATCATGTTATAAATAACATTGAGAATGTGGAATAGAATTTGTATGTGAATGAACGAAATTCTGTGATATGACCATGAATATGGATGAATTGGGGTTAAATGAGAAGTAAGGATGATGTAGGTGAAGAAAGGCTATTGTGATGATATTGTGAATATTATTATTGATGTTTGGGAGTTGATATATGATATGGAGGAAGTCTTATAAATAAAGAAGATGATGTCCAATTTTCCCTAGCTTTAGTCATGAATGCTAAGCTATCAATTCTCTAATGTTAGTATGCACTCTAATGAAGGTAGAAACGTGAGCATTGAAGAAGCACGTGCAAGTGATAGAATAGTCGAATGGAAAGGTATGTAAGGCTAACCCTTTCTTTCATAAGGGTTGGTTCTTTGGCCAATCATCTAAATCCTCTATAAGTCTATGACGTATTCCAAAGGATTCTATCTTCAAAAGCTACTAAGCTTATGACTCTCGATATGTATTACGATTGTACTAAGTTCCTCATACGACGAGTAATCATTTAAGGATAGATGTAATGAACGATGACGATAATGATGACGATAATGATAGTGATGATAATAGTAAGATGCTTATGAGCTATTATATATGTGTATCTATGTATGACTATTATGGAACCCCGAGCTTATGAGGCCGGGTAGGATATGTATGTATTTACGTAATGCGCGCACACCTCTACAGATTGTACGGATAACCCTAAAGCCTTGGTAGGGCCAGGTATGCATAACCTTGAGCCTTGGTTGGCCAAGTATTTATGAAACACCGAACCTTCGTGGTCGGGCATGGTATGTAAATGTTATGTATATGCCATGGATATGTATATGATATAGATATGAGTATGAATACGAATATGAATAAGAATATGTATGTGAACATGATTATGGATACGAAATGTAAATGAGTACAGATACGGACATGGATGTATGTACACGAATACACGATAGAAATGGGAGGTTCCTATGAGAAGCAAGTAAGTGCTCATGACGATGATACGACTATCTCCCATCTTATGCTATTTCTTATATTGCTTATTATGCTTCTATATTGATTTTGATCATGCTTTACATACTCAGTACATTCTTCGTACTGACGTCCTTTTGTTTGTGGACGCTGCGTCATGCCCGCAGGTGCACAGGGAGACAGACTTGATCCATAGCTACATTCTCAGGGACTACATAGCGGAGCTCCATTTCATTCGGAGCTATAGCTTTTGGGTACTTATTCTTTTGTGTACATAATTATGGGCATAGCAGGGTCCTGTCCCGCCTGTATGATGTGACATACTCTCCTTAAAGGCTCGTAGACATGTGTATATGTTTAGATATGTTTGGCCTTATCGGCCTATATTTTGTATATCATTTTGTAGCCTTGTCGGCTTATGTACATTGGTATGGCATAGATGCCAATGATGATATAAAGGTATCGTTGTCCAATGGGACTCGTATGATTGATGAATAGGAATGTATGTTTAAATATGTGGCTCACCTAGACGTAAGCGTAAAGGTATGCTAAGGGGTGCCCGGGTGGGCTAGCACCGGGTGCTCGTCGCGGCCCCTAGTCGGGTTGTGACAAAAGCGGTATCAGAGCAGTTCAGTCCTAGGGTGTCTCTACGAGCTGTGTCCAGTAGAGTCTTGCTTATGGGTATGTTGCGCGCCACACTTATAAACAAGAAGAGGCTGCGGGCATTTTAGGAATAAATGACCTTCTTTCTTCATAAGGATCATGCGATAAAGCTATGATATAAGAACTTCTTGTTCCTTAACTGTGTGCTGTGTATTTCAGAGATACCTGTAAAGAGAAAGGCTACAGCAGCCCAGAAGGGCAAGACGGTGGCAGAAAAGCGGGCTGAAAGAGCACCGCCATCGGTAGTAGAGGAAAGTGAGTCCCAGAGTGCGGCTCAATCTCAGTCTTCTAGTTCTGTACCTATATTAGAGGAGCGTGAGGGATCCTCAGCCCCAGCTTCAGCACCTCCGGCTCCTCCACCGGATGCTTCAGGCCAAGATGTAAAAGAGGCCATACATTTGAGTACTCAGTTGGTTGCTGCCCAGACTCAGCGGCAAAGTACAGGGCAAGGTGATAGGGCTGTTAGTGCAAGGGCCCGTGACTTCATTAGCTTAAATCCTCCAAAATTCTTTAGATCAAAGCCGGATGAGGACCCTTAAAATTTTATTGATGGTATGTTGAGGATGCTTCGGTTGATACATGCATCGGACACCGAATCGGTGGAGTTAGCATCATATAGATTGAGGGATGTCTCGATCCATTGGTACACGGTATGGATGGCTTCACGGGGAGCCAATGCGCCTCCCCCGTTATGGCAAGAATTTGTTGATTATTTCCTCCGACATTATATGCCTCTAGAAGTTCGGCGAGCTAGAGCCGATAAGTTCTTGAATTTGAGGCAAGGTATCATGAGTGCTTTAGAGTATAGTCTCCGCTTTAATTCTTTGGCTAGGTATGCTTCGGCCATGGTAGCGGATATGGGTGACCGAGTGCACCGATTTGTGAAAAGCCTAGGGCCATATTTGATGGATAGGTGCTTTACTGCGTCCCTTCAGGACAACATGGATATTGTACCCATTCAGGCCCATGCTCAGAATTTGGAAGAAAGTTTACAACAACAAAGAAGTGAACGCGAGCATGATAGGGGACATAGCAAGAGGGCCAGATCTTCAGGTCCGATGAGTGAGTTCAGCGGTGGGCACAGACAACAGTTTTCTAGGCATTCAGGCTATTCTTTGACCAGTGCACCTCCACGGTTTTCAGGCCAGAGAGTTGATAGATCCACTCATTCCGGGCCGAGTCAGAGCTTTTCGGGATCTCAGTTTAGAGGTGATTCGGGTCAAGCGAGGCCACCCGTGCCACGATGTTCCTTGTGTGGGAAGTTACATTGGGGTCCATGCCGATCGGGTTCAGGTGTTTGCTATTCATGTGGTCGACCAGACCATATTATGCGTAATTGCGCCTCAGTTCATGGTAGAGGTAGGACCCAGCCTTCAGGGTCAGTAGCCGGATCTTCATCTTCTATGCGCCCTATGGGGCCAGGTTCACATGCGCCAGTCGGCCATGGTAGAGGCAGAAGGAGAGTCCCCAGTTCTAGCGGTCCTCAGCACTGTGTTTATGCTTTGGCTGGACGCTAAGATCTTGAGTCTTCTCCTGACGTGGTCACAGGTATATTATCGGTATTTTCTGATGATGTATATGCTTTGATTGATCCGGGCTCCATATTGTCTTATGTTACTCCGCATATTGCGTGTCGATTTAGAGTCGAACCAGAGTCGATCAAACCTTTTGGGGTGTCTACACCCGTTGGTGAATCGGTAATAGCTAGCCGAGTATATAGAAACTGTATAGTTGTGATTTGTGACCGTCGTACTATGGTTGACTTGCATGAGCTAAAAATGGTAGACTTTGATGTCATTATGGGCATGGATTGGTTGGCTTATTGCTATGCCAATGTTTCCGGAAGAGCTTCCAGGCCTTCCTCCTGAGCGGGAGATTGATTTTGCCATTGATGTGCTGCCAGGCACTAAGCCCATTTCTATTCCTCCTTATAGAATGGCTCCCGCATAATTAAAAGAGTTGAAGGAGCAATTGAAAGACTTGCTTGAGAAAGGATTTATTAGGCCTAGTTCATCCCCGTGGGGAGCACCCGTATTGTTTGTCCGAAAGAAAGATGGCTCCTTGAGAATGTGCATCGATTATCGGCAATTGAATAAGGTGACGATTAAGAATAAATATCCTCTTCCGAGGATTGATGACTTATTTGATCAATTACAAGGTGCCAAATGGTTTTCAAAGATAGATTTGAGGTCCAGGTATCACCAAGTGAGAGTTAGGGAGAAAGATATCCCTAAGACAGCCTTCAGAACAAGATATGGTCATTTTGAGTTCCGGGTAACATCATTTGGGCTAACTAATGCACCAGCAGTATTTATGGATCTGATGAATAATGTGTTCAGGCCCTTCCTAGATCTGTTTGTGATTGTATTCATCGATGATATTTTTGTGTATTCTAGATCCGAGGCGGAACATGCGGAACATTTGCATACTGCCCTTAGAGTTCTTCGAACTCAAGAGTTGTTTGCAAAACTTTTCAAGTGTGAGTTTTGGTTGAACCCAGTGACATTTCTGGGGCACATTGTTGCAGCCGACGGTATTCAGGTAGATAGCTAAAAGATTGAGGCTGTGAAGACTTGGCCAAGGCCCACAACTCTTACGGAGGTTCGCAGCTTTCTGGGCCTAGCAGGTTATTACAGGAGATTTGTTGAGGGGTTTTCTTCTATTTCTGCACCACTCACAAAGCTGACCCAAAAATCAGCAAAGTTTCAATGGACAGATGCTTGTGAACGTAGCTTCCAAGAGTTAAAAGGCAGATTGACTTCTGCCCCAGTCCTGACACTTCCAGGGGGATTGGAAGGATATGCTGTTTATTGCGATGCTTTAGGCGTTTGGCTAGGCTGTGTGTTGATGCAATATAGTAAGGTAATTGCGTATGCTTCAAGGCAATTACGGAAACATGAGAAAAATTATCCAACCCATGATCTAGAATTGGTTGCAGTGGTCCATGCATTAAAGATATGGAGAAATTATTTATATGGTGTCCATGTGGATATTTATACAGATCATAAGAGTCTTCAGTATATCTTCAAGCAGAAAGAGTTGAATTTGCGGCAACGACGATGATTGGAACTGCAAAAGGATTATGATGTTGATATCTTATATCACCCTGGAAAAGCGAATGTTGTGGTTGATGCTCTTAGCCGTAGATATATGGGAAGTTTGTGTGATGTTCGATCAGAGAAAAGAGAAATGGCTCGTGAGCTCCAGCAGTTAGTTAGCCTAGGAGTTCGAGTAGTGGACTCAGGTAACAAGGGAACTACTATTCAGAATTCAGCAGTCTCGTCGCTAGTAGCGGAAGTGAGAGAGCGGCAATACAAAGATTCCATGCTAATGCATTACAGAGATACACTCCCTCAGAAGGAGGAGTCATCATTTGAGCTTTCAGAAAACAGAGTTCTTCGATGCCAAGGCAAATTATGTGTCCCCGTTGTGGCAGGTCTACGCCACCAAATATTGAGAGAAGCTCATTGTTCCCGTTATTCTATCCACCTCGGAGCAACGAAAATGTATCATGATCTTAAGTTTATATACTGGTGGAATGGGATGAAAAAGGATATAACAGAATTTGTAGCTCAATGTCCCAACTGTCAACATGTAAAAATCGAGCACCAAAAGCCGGGCGGATTGTTGCAAGCTATAGAAATCCCAACTTGGAAGTGGGAAGTAATTAACATGGACTTTATTACAAGCTTATCCCGTTCTTGACGTAAGTATGATTCTATATGGGTGATTGTAGATAGACTCACTAAGTGAGCTCATTTCTTACCAGTCAGAACGACGTATGTGGCAGATGACTATGCAAAGCTCTATGTTAAAGAGATAGTGTTGTTACACTCCATAATAATCCGTGCTACTTGAAGTAAAACAAGAAAAAAATGAGTTATGAAGGTTCAAGGAAAGTTAGTCGAGTTAGTAAGAATATCGTTATATATATATGGTTGCCTTAAGTATCCCGAGGTGACATGGTAACCTAAAGGATTTGAAATCATGTTATGAGTATGTATATGAGTGTGTATATGTATGTATAAGAGGTTACATGAGGTTGGAAAAGGATTAGAAGTTAAACGAAATGAATCGGAACAACTTCAGTAAACATTTCGGACCCGATTTTAGCCTATATTATTACCGAGTCCCTCATTAAAGGGCCGGGACACGTATATGTTTATGTTTATGATGCTATGACTATATTCACCGAGTCCCTCACTAGAGGGCCGGGACACGTTATATATATATGATGATATGATGATGTGATGATATGATGATATGGAGATGGTGGCCAGGAGGGCATATATATTCCTTATTACCGAGTCCCTTACGAAAGGGCCGGGACACGTCTATGTGCATGTTTATGATACTATGATTTTAATTACCGAGCCCCTCACTAGAGGGCCGGGACACGTATACATGTTATATACAGAATGATTATGCAACTTTGATTACAAAACACTATATTGACATTGATATGAGAATGATACAGATGAAATATGTTCAAAGGCAAGTCTTTATGAAATTCTGTTAGTTGCATTGAGTCCTATACATCTTATCTCAGTATGAGTCTATCACTATGTTTCATGCTTTACATGCTCAGTACATATTCCGTACTGACCCCCTTTCTTTGGGGGGCTGCGTTCATGCCCGCAGGTACAGACGTTCATTTCGGAGATCCGCCAGCTTAGGACACTTATTCAGCTATTTTGACTGCTCCTTTGTTCTGGAGCCTAGCTTATGGTATAACTCCCTTATGTTGAATTCATATGAGTTTATTTGGGTACGGCGGGGCCCTGTCCCGCCATATGATACGGTCATTACTCTTAGAGGTCTGTGGACATTTGTGTGGGTCTGTTTATGGTTGTTGACGCGTTTTATGATTATGACATATGTTTGGGGCGTACCCATTCGTAATGGCAGCCTTGTCGGCTTGCATATATATGTATGTTTGGTATGTTGCATATCGTGGCAGCCTTGTCGGCTTGCGTAGGAATATATATATGTTGTTGTTTAAAATTTTTAATTATTCAGGAGACAGGTGCCTACGACATACAAAATTTTGACAGCCTTAAAAATAACACCCTACCTGTTTATACAAATAAGTTCGTGACATGCTAGTGATAAATGATTACAGTTAACAGGCAATATGAGTGTCCAAATCGGGCACTAGTCACGGCCTACGGGGTTGGGTCGTGACAAGTGCGACTTCACGGTGTTCCAGTATCTATTATCTCAGACAGAGGAACCCAGTTTATGGCTAATTTCTGGAAGTCCTTCCAAGAGGGTTTGGGGACTCAGGTGAGTCTTAGCACGACATTTCACCCGCAGACTGATAGACAAGCCGAACGTACCATTCAGACTCTTGAGGATATGTTACAGGCATGTATGATAGATTTTGGAGGTAATTGGGATGATCACTTGCCACTCATTGAATTTGCTTACAACAATAGTTATCATTCTAGCATCCAAATGGCACCGTATGAGGCTTTTTATGGGCGAAAGTGTCGATCCCCAATTGGGTTGTTCGAGGTAGGAGAGACTAAGTTGATAGGGCTAGACTTGGTCCAGCAAGCCATAGAGAAGGTTAAGCTCATACAAGATCGGTTGTTAGCAGCCCAAAGTCGTCAAAAGTCCTATGCGGATAATTGTCGAAGGGACTTAGAGTTCCAAGTTAAAGATTAGGTATTCTTGAAAGTGTCACCAGTGAAGGGTCTAATGAGATTTGGCAAAAAGGGGAAGCTTAGTCCCTGGTACATTAGGCCTTATGAGATTGTGCGCAAAGTAGGCAAAGTGGCTTACGAATTAGATCTACCTCCTGATTTGGAGTCAGTTCATCCAGTTTTCCATGTCTCGATGCTTCGTAAATGTGTTGGAGATCCCACTAGGTTCGTCCCAGTAAATGATGTTCAAGTGACAGAAAGGTTAACTTATGAAGAAATACCCATTGCCATATTAGATAGGCAAGTACGGAGGCTTAGAAACAAAGAAGTGGCATCAATTAAAGTTTTGTGAAGAAATAATAACCGAGAAGAGATGACATGGGAAGCGGAAGAAATCATGAAATCCAAGTACCCACATTTATTTCAACCCCCAGATGAGACATCAAGATCATAAGGCATGTATGTTTTCCCTTTTTATGCATTTGGGTCGTGTGTGACCAAGTTCCATTGCTATTATGTTGTGGCCCTGTAAGGCATTATTATTGTGGGTTGTTGTGACAGGATGGTGGTGCCATATTATAGGGGAAAGTATGGCGAAATTTTCGTAGAATCCCCGAGCGCTTAACATTCGAGGACGAATGTTCTTAAGGGGGGGGGGGGGGGGAGAATGTTACACCTCGGAAAAATTTCCCGTCGATGCATAGTGAATGGGCTAACGAAGAGCACGAAGTGTATGGTATTTCAATAAGTAAATAATGACATTTGATGACCCCAAGTAAGATTTCAAGACATCCGATGTTAGACAAGAAAGTTGCCAAGAGAAGGCAAGGCATGCGATAGGTATCGGACGAGGATTATGAGTAACAAGTTCATGACGACTTAATGATTTTTTGGGGAAGAGTTATAACGCCCCTTAGATTGTTAATGAAGTGTTGAACAATTGCTAAGAAGATCCCATAAGTATTGGAGATCAAACGAAGTAGCGAGAACAAGTTCAGTGGACTGATGGGTTATACGGCTCACTATACGGACCGTATGATGTTATATGGACCGTGTAATGGACCGCAGAACCCTCACAGTGAAGATCACTCACTGGTGGGATTACACGGTCAGTTATACGGACGACATAATTTTATACGGCCCGTATAATGGACCGTATAATGGTCACCGAGACGAGTGAATGAAAGGTCCATTTCACGGTCATTTATACAGACAGTATAAGATTATACGGACTGCATAAATATCCGTATAATGTCCCGATAGATCAGATTTTTGGATTATTAAAAAGGGGACCAAGTTCAATGTTTCATTTCCACATTTCACCCCTTCTCTCTAAAACATCTCTCTACATTTGTTGCACAAGGATTGAAGAGATATTAGTGATCATCTACATAAACTAAGTGAATCAAGCGTAAGAAACCCATTAAAGTTCATCCAAAGCAAGAAATCCAAGTGAAGGTGAAACTAGGGTTTTTCTCAAGTGAAGTGTTTGCACCCAAGGTTCATTCCTACACCATCTAAGGTAAGTTTTATGAAATTTCCTTGTTGTTTAAGGTACTTGAAAGTTGAAACACTTGGATTATATGAGGAAATAGGAAATGGGTCATGAATGTGGGAATAGTGTCACTTTTGAGTAACTTTTTGGATTGAGTTATGACTCTTGATACATTATGATTATAATCATGTTATAAATAACATTGAGAACGTGGAATAGACTTTGTATATGAATGAACGAAATTGTGTGATATGACCATGAATATTGATGAATTGGGGTGAAATGAGAAGTAAGGATGATGTAGGTGAAGAAAGGCTATTGTGATGATATTGTGAATATTATTATTGATATTTGGGAGTTGATATATGATATGGAGGAAGTCATATAAGTAAAGGAGATGCTGTCCAATTTTCCCTAGCTTTAGTCATGAATGTTAAGCTATCAATTCTCTAATGTTAGTATGCACTCTAACGAAGGTAGAAACGTGAGCATTGAAGAAGCACGTGCAAGTGATAGAATAGTCGAACGGAAAGGTATGTAAGGCTAACCCTTTCTTTCATAAGGGTTGGTTCTTTGGCCAATCATCTAAATCCTCTACAAGTCTATGACGTATTCTAAATGATTCTATCTTCAAAAGCTACTAAGCTTATGACTCTCGATATGTATTACGATTGTACTAAGTTCCTCATACGACGAGTAATCATTTAAGGATAGATGTAATGAACGATTACCATAACGATGATGATAATGATAGTGATGATAATAGTAAGATGCTTATGAGCTATTATGTATGTGTATCTACGTATGACTATTATGGAACCCCGAGCTTATGAGGCCGGGTAGGATATGTATCTATTTACGTAACGCGCGCACACCTCTGCAGATGGTACGGATAACCCTGAAGCCTTAGTAGGGCCAGGTATGCGTAACCTTGAGCCTTGGTTGGCCAAGTATGTATGAAACACCGAACCTTCATGGTCGGGCATGCTATGTAAATGTTATGTATATGCCATGGATATGTATATGATATAGATATGAGTATGAATACGAATATGAATAAGAATATGAAAATGAAAATAATTATGGATACGAAATGTAAATGAGTACGGATACGGACATGGATGTATGTACACGAATACGCGATAGTAATGGGAGGTTCCTATGAGAAGCACGTAAGTGCTCATGACGATGATACGACTGTCTCCTATCTTATGCTATTTCTTATGTTGCTTATTATTCTTCTATGTTGATATTGATCATGCTTTACATACTCAGTACATTCTTCGTACTGACGTCCTTTTGTTTGTGGACGCTGCGTCATGCCCGCAGGTGCACAGGGAGACAGACTTGATCCATAGCTACATTCTCAGGGACTACATAGCGGAGCTCCATTTCATTCGGAGCTATAACTTTTGGGTACTTAGTCTTTTGTGTACATAATTATGAGCATAGCGGGGTCCTGTCCCGCCTATATGATGTGACATACTCTCCTTAGAGGCTCGTAGACATGTTTATATGGTTAGATATATTTGGTCTTGTCGGCCTATATTTTGTATATTATTTTGTAGCCTTGTCTGCTTATGTACATTGGTATGGCATAGATGCCAATGATGATATAAATGTATCGTTGTCCAATGGGACTCGTATGATTGATGAATAGGAATGTATGTTTAAATATGTGGATCACCTAGACGTAATCGTAAAGGTATGCTAAGGGGTGCCCGGGTGGGCTAGCACCGGGTGGGCTAGCACCGGGTGCTCGTGGCGGTCCCTAGTCGGGTCGTGACAGATAGGGAGAACAAGTAGTCCTAGTTTTCCATGATCTGAGTATGTATTTGATTGTAGGGAAAAGAATATGTACTTGAAGAATTGGCTAACCATATGCAATATTTGATTTCAGGCCTGCTTTTGTGACAGTCATAATGTTAGACTTAAAAAGTTCATGAATCTATTATGGTATAGGACATATAACTAAATGTACAAAACTAAGTAACATATTCTGATTACTTTGAAGAACCACACAGTTTGAGACAACCTTCCTAGCCAATTTTTAAGAAGCCTTTGTGCAACTTTAATCATTCCCAAAACCAACATAATTCGTTCTTTTATAAGCCATTTGGGAAGACTTCTTCAATTTTGTCAGCCACTGGGATTAATCTACCCCCTTTTAGTGTGTCATGCCACTTTGAGCTAAGTTGGAAATCTAGCGTTATTGACATTTATTTCTATTTCCCAGGGAATGAACATGCTAGACTACTTACTTTTGGCCATAATAAATGCTAAGCATAGTGCAAGACCTGACCACAAGTTTTTTTCCTTTACCAAGAATGTGCCCTCCGGTTTTTCTTCCTTTGTGATCCTTAATTTTAGCCCATATTCTTAACAGTGGAAAATACCTGTTCCAGTTGGGCATCTTCTTTTATTCTGTGGAACAGGTTCCTAAACCTGTTTGATTGATGCATGAGTAATCGCAATTCTGTTGATCCTCTATTTTGCTCACGTGGACAATTGTTTTATCCCTCATTATTTGAAGCTTGTTCCTTGTTGGTATGACTCCTCCTATGTCTTTCATCCTTGACCATTCATATTCTCTTGTAAGTGTTGCGACCTAGATTGGTTCCATAGTGCCTACATCAGATGTTCCCTCTATCTTCGTGCAATGTTCTTTCTTTATAAGAGGTGTTTTCTTCATCTTAAATTTTCACTTGAGGACCTTCTTGAATGTTTTGCTGGTTTTCCAGTGGTGAACCTGGTTTACCTACTTGTTTCATCTAAGGTTCCCCCACTGTGATTTCCTTCTCGTTTAAGTGGGCTGAATGAACTTCTTTTCCAACATTCTTCTTTTCTTTATTCCGAGAGTGGGCAGAATTAATCTTGTGACTCTTTTTCTGAATTAAGTAAGCACTAGTCATATATCATTTGAGCTTGCCCTTTTGTGCCTCTTACCTGCAAAACAATCAAGACTAGTTTTAGGCACCTATGCAAGCTTGGGTCCCTTTCCTTTGATCATCTGATGGATCAACTCTTTCTTTGTCCATTCAAGAAGAGACCAAGTGAACTTGTTTCCAACACCAGTTGCACCCTTCTTAATTGGCTTGGTGGTTCTAGTCGCAATCTTCATATTTCTCTCCTTGTATCTTGTGTTCACTGGACACTTAATCTTGTAATGTCCCAACTTCCCTATCACAACCCAACCCGCCATAACTGGCACCCAACAAAATCCTAATGGGCGAACCAACACACAAGATATCTATTCGTTCAAGTCTGATTTTATATTAACCAAGTCAAGCGATTATACTCATTCACACATCGAATAAACTAAATAAGTCATGCCATAAAATACTGAAATAAGTGCGGAAGTTCTAACTATTACAAAATCCGTAAAATCCGAAAGTCATCGTACATGACTCTAATCTAAAACATGTCTAAGAACTGAAGTCTAACAAATAAATAACCATAATGTCCAGAGTACGAAAAGACATCATAGCAAGAAGATCTTCGGGCGGCCTGGCATGAGAAGAAGCTCACCCTAAAATCTATTAGCAATGTCTTCCACGCTAGATGTGAGGGCGGGTAACGGTCTCTGTATCACAATCTGCACTAAAAAGAATGCAGCAAGGTAGTATCAGTACTAACACTATGTAACGGTAGATATCATATGCTGACTAAGATTAGTATCATGCATATTTCATAAAATCAATAGAATAAAACAAGCCAGTCAACAGACATGAATATTAATAAATCACAGTAGGTCACCCAAGGAGAATCACAACCAAAACACCAAGATATTAAGCGTCACAATCACGTAAGCCACAACAGTATTAAGTTTACCACAATAACCTCACTCACTGTACACACATGCTAACTGATGTCATTGCTCAGTAGTCATGACCTGCAGAGGACCCATGGTTTCCATGTACCACTCATTTCGGATCCACTCCTCGGACTCGAGCACAAAACTCCGCTCCGGAACAAACCTCGGACGCGGGACATATCAATGTACCTTTCATTTCCGGAACTAACCTCGGACCGCGAGCCCATAATCTAGGTCACGTATGTGCCTTTCCATACCTCTTACAGAACAGTGCTTCTTACCTTTTAGTATCAATACTCAACTCCCTATTTCATATCACAATACCATCAAGAATAATATATTAGCTTCTCATCACAATACATCCACTGTAGATTCAAGTCACTCTACTATATCCTTTCCTTTCTTTAAAGCCTCAGAACGCTCAAAGTCTAGAAATAGAAGGCTAAATGAGTCACAATACTCAATTCACAAGTACCAAGCAAGAATACCCTTCCCTTACCCTATTCCAAGGGGTGGATGATTTTCTAGGTGATAAACAACCTATCAAGGCCCTCAGTAATCATTAATAATCATTTTTTATCAATCTTCTATCAAAATTCCCATTACAAACAGTTTTCATGGTAAAAATACCATTTTTATAGAACCCTAGGTCTCCAATCACTTAGTTTATGTCTCTAATCGTTCAATTTATGATCAAGAGAAATTAACCAATGCATTTAGATGATAACTAAGCGATAATAACCATAATCCATCATGTTTAGAAGGTCTATTGACATTTTAGGGTTTCTACTTCAATTTCACCATTAAAGACCCATGAAGATGATTACAATAATGAAGGAGAGGGGAAATGACAGAATCGAAATCAATTAACTTACCTCACAAATTTATCTTGCCCTAGCTTGAAAATTCTTTGTAGGTGCTTGTTGGGAAGTGTAGTGTGTTTTGGTGAAAAGAGAAAATAAAACTGAGGTCATCACACCGCTGCAATGGTACTGCTATAGCGGTTAAGTGACCGCTATAGCGGTCCACCACGATTTCCCCGTGACCGCTATGGCGGTCCAGCGGTGCCTCCATAGAGGTACACTGCCCGCTACAACGACCACCAAGGAAAATGGATGGCCGCTGGCAGCGGTCCATGTACCCCATAGCGGTGTCGCCGCAACGGTACCCCTATTGCTACTGTGGTACATTTTGAGCAGTGAGCTTGATCGTGTCCAGTTTTTTCCCCTATCACCCCACATTTCATCTAAGGCTTCAAAAACATAACATAAAACATGCACACATGCAAAAAGACGCCTTACGAATCCACCCGCGGCCTCAGAATTCCTAACGGAGTCCTAATTTCCCATAACGACTGGAAGGGTCGTTACATTCCCGCAGAGAGTGCACCATCGTCTCCTGATACTTCTTGCATGGTAGTTCTTTCAAATCCTAGTCCAGTAGTGATATTATGGGTTTGACTGGTGAGACTTGAGAGCAATTGAGAAGCTTGAGTCCAACGGTTTACCCTTTCAAGATCATGTTCTATTTTAAACAGCTCTGAGGTCACTGGATATTTGCTTCTCTAGATGTGGCTCCCTTTTCACTCTTTGCAGTTCAAACTCAAACTCACGTGGCTCACTACTCGGTCCACATTCTCTTGGTTTACTAGTTTGCTTTAGAACTTCAGATTGGAAAGCCAGAACTGATGAACCAAGTTGAGCAACCTGTTCTTTCAATAGTAAATTCTCCCTTTCAATTATATCTTTGGAGGCTTCATAATTCAAAATCTAATCCTGTAGGCTTGTAAGTTCACCATGTAGCTCAACTCACTTTGTGCTCATCTCTTTGATATTCATAGATTAGGGTATTCAACAAGGTCATCAGTTCGTCCTTTGAGATTTAATCTATCTTATCTTTGAGACCATAAGTAATCAACTTGATGTCCTTCTCTGTGTTTGAATGATCAGCAGCTATGAGAGTAGTGTGGTCAACCTCTTTATCAGACTCATCATCAGATCCACAGGCGTCTACCATGGCTTTTGAGGGTTTCTTGTTCTTCTTTGCCTGCTCTTTGTTTTCCTTTTCTTCCCTTTCTCTTTTCCATTCAACTTCCATAGTGGACAATCTTTGATCTTGTGATCAGTTTTTTCACACTTAAAATATCCACCTGTCTGGACTTTATCAGAACTTCTAGCCTGTTACACCTCGAAAAATTTCATGTCGTCATGTGGTAGATAGACTAACATAGGGTAAGAAGTATATGATGTTTCTAAAAGTAAGAAGTAGTACTACACGGTTCAAATCAAGGTTCCAAAGACATTTGAGGCAAGAGAAGAAAGTTCGTTGAAGAATATAAGGTATAAGTCGGGTTTTGGAAGGGTTTTGCAAAGTACCAAAATAGTGTTCACTTAATGATGTCTTGAGGAAGAGTTATAATGCCTGTTAGGTTGTTAATGAGGTTTTAAACAAGTGCTAAGAAGGTTCGATAAGGATTGGATATCAAAAGAGACAACGGGAACAAGTTCGGAGAAAAGGTGGATTATATGACCATTTATACGGTCCGTATAATGGTCTGTATAACCATTACAGTGAAGGGCCAACACTGATGAAGTTACACGGTCACTTATAAGGACCGTATAATATTATACGGACCGTATAATATTATATGGACCGTATAAGGGTCCGTATAATCCCGTCGGGCAGTTTTAATTTTTATAAAAAGATGACTTCTAGGTCTTATTTCTTATTTCTTATTTTCTCCACTTCTCTCTAAACCTCTAGAATATTCCACACACTTCATTTACATAAGTTCAAGGGAAATCAAAGATCAAGTATAAAAAACTAGTAGAATCAAGTGCAAGAATGCTAACTAGGGTTGATGGAAGCTAGAAATCGCTTTGGAATTTAAGTTAGGGTTTTCTCCAAGTGAAGTATTTCCATCCAAAACCCATTCCTTCACAATCAAAGGTGAGTTTTATGTTCATTTCATGCTATTAAGAGTATTTAATGGTTGAAAGACTTGGATTATGGAATAAAGTAGAGAATGGGTTACAAATATAACAATAGTGGTATTCTTGAATAGTAGTTTGACATGAATCATGATTCTTGAGATGTTATGACTGAAATCATGTCGTAAAGGATACAAATGATGTTAAAGGGGCATTATATGAGAACGAATACGATGTTATGCCATAGCTATGGTCATGAATCATTTTGGTAGGGAATTGTGGGAATTGGATAATGTCGAACTTGACAAAGTTATTGATTATGATATTATGAATATTTTTATTGATGTTGGGAGTTGTTATAGCATATGGAGGAAGTTGTATAAACAAAGGAGATGCTGCCCAATTTTCGTTAGCTTTGGCTTAAGCTTAAGTATGTTTCCGATTATCTAATCTTAGTACGAATTTTCTTAAATCTAGAATCGTGAACATTGAAGGAAAGTGTTTAATTGATAAAATTGGAGAAACATAAAGGTATGTAAGGCTAGTCCCTTCTTCTCTAAGGCATAATTCCTATAACGTGACTTGCTTTATCTTTCCATGATTCTCTTATATTCCGGAAACTACGAGTCTATGATTATTAAGAACTTCTCATGAAACAAAGATGAGAGATGCGCTGTGAATATGAAGATGATGATGATGAGTCTACGTCTAAAGATTCCAAATCTTATGATATGATATTCTTATGAGTCTAATGATTCCTTGATGTTATTCATTGTTGCTAGACTCACCTTATAATACTAGTCCCTTCAAGGTGAGGCATGATGATCATGAATACACCATAATGGAATCCGGGGTTCTCGACCTTACGTCACCCCAATTGAGTTATAGTTTGTACTTGAGTTCTAATACATGCTTTATGATAAGTATATGATGATGAGATTACATCGTGCCTATATGGCCGGGCAGACATCACTAGTGGGCGGCATGAGATGGTTACCCCGGACACGGGAGGCCTGGACGCGGGCTAATGATGATCACACCGTACCTATATGGTCGGGAAGCTTATATATGCATACTTGATATGATGTTGTTTATGATGTAAGTCAGCATGCATTATTCTTTCTTAAGTGACATTCAGTTACAAGTTGTTTCCTTACTTGATGTTTCCTTATCTCTTCGATATGTTATTATTATTCATGCCTTACATACTCATTACATTGTTCGTACTGACGTCCTTTCTTTTTGGACACTGTGTTCATGCCCACAGGTAGACAGGGAGGTGGCCCAGATCCCTAGGAGCTACTCAGCAGATTTACAGGAGCACTCCACAATTCCGGAGGTTCCATTTTTGATAAATTATTTTGTGTATATATATTTGGGCACGAACGAGTCCTGTCTTGTCCTTATGTCTCAGTACTCTAGTAGAGGCTTGTAGATACGGATGCGTGGGTGTTAGTTGTCTCATGGATACATCAGTGTATATTCTTGTATATCATTTTTGCAGCCGCGTGGGCTTATGTATATTTATGTAATGCCTTGGAGAGTATATGTGTTCAGGTTGGGTATGATGATTAGCATTATGAGTGGTGCTCGGTAGTCAGCTCCGGGTACCCGTCATGGCCCCCTATTCGGGTCGTGACAAAAGTGGTATCAGAGCAATTCCGTCCTAGGGTGTGTCTACGAGCCGTGTCCAGTAGAGTCTTGTTTATGGTTGTGAAGCGTGCTACACTTATAAACAAGAGGCTGGAGGGCATTTAGGAAAAATGACTGTTCTTCTTCTTATTAGATCGTGCGATAGAGCTATGTTATAAGTTTCCCTTTTTCTTAATTATGCGTTATGATTTCAGCGATGTCGGTAAAGAGAAAAGCCACCGTCACCCAGAAGGGCAAGGCTACTATAGCGCGGCGAATGGAAAAGGAGCCGCTAATGAATGTAGAAAAAGGTGAATCCCATAATGAGGCTCCATCCAATACCTCTCACACCCCGCCTATCCTCGAAGAGCACGGAGGGGCTTCAGCTCCAGCTCCTATACCTCCAGTTCCTCTACTGGGTGCTTCGGGTCAACAAATGACCGAAGCTATTCAGCTATTGACACAGCTAGTTGCCGCTCAGGCTCAGCGGCAGAGTACGGGTCCAGGTGACAGGGCGACTAGTGTTAGAGCCTGTGATTTCATGAGTTTAAATCCCCAGAATTTTTCGGGTCAAAGCTGGATGAAGACCCGCAAGGTTTTATAGATGAAATGTTGAGGACGCTGAGAATCATCCATACCTCCGATACTGAATCTGTGGAGTTGCATCTTATTGACTCCGGGATGTAGTGGTCCTTTGGTACAATAATTGGATTTCTTCAAGAGGAGAGGATGCACATCCCCCGGTTTGGCAAGAGTTCGTAAAAGCTTTCATTTATATTTGCCACTAGAGGTTCATCGGGCTAGAGCTGAAAAATTATTGAATCTTAAGCAAGGGAATATGAGTGCCTGGCAGTATAGCCTTCACTTTAATTCATTGGCTAGATATGCTCCAACTATGGTGGCTGACATGGGAGATAGAGTACACAGATTTGTGAGAGGGTTAGGGCAACATTTGTTCAAGGATTGTCTGACGGCTTCATTACAGGAGGGGATGGATATTTCCCATATTCAGGCCTATGCCCAGAACTTAGAGTAGCAACAGCAGCCGCGCCAAGGCGAGCGTGATGTTGATAGAGGACAGAGCAAGAGGGCCAGATCTGCTAGCGGTGAGTATAGAGGGGGTTAGCAACAATATTCCAGATACTGGGGTCAGTCCGCGATGAGTTCACCTCCTCGATTTGTGGGCAGAAGATTTGATCGCCCTATTTATTCTGGTCCGGGTTAGAGTTCGAGACCATCGGTGCTACGGTGTAGCCAGTGTGGTAGATTACATTCCGGTCAGTATTGCCGAGGTTCAGATGCTTGCTATACTTGTGGTCAGGTTGGGCATAGGATGCGTGATTGTCCATCGATGGGTGGTAGAGTTGGGGCGCAGCCTACAGCATCAGCAGCTGGTTCTTCCTCGTCTGCGCGCCCGATAGGGCAGAATCCCCACGCTCCAGCAAGCCGCGGTAGGGGCAGAGGAGGAGCATCCAGTTTAGGTGGCACCCAGTCCCGTATTTATGCTTTAGTTGGACGTCAGGATCTTGAGTCCTCCTCGGATGTGGTTACAGGTATACTATCCATATTCTCTCATGACGTTTATGCATTGATTGATCTGGGTTCTACACTATCTTATATTATTCCTTATATTACTGGCCACATTGGGGTGAAACTCGAGCTAATGAAACCTTTTGAGGTGTCTACTTCGGTTGGTGATCCAGTAATAGCCAGACAAGTGTATAAAAATTGTGTGATTGTGGTATATGATCGTCAGACTAAATTCGATTTGGTAGAGTTAGAAATGTTGGATTTTGATGTAATTATGGGCATGGATTGGTTGGCCTCTTGTTATGCCAATGTTGATTACAGAATGAAAATTGTTCGATTCCAATTCCTGAGAGAAGCAGTGCTTGAATGGAAAGGTAATACAGCGTCCCTAAGAGGTAGGTTTATTTCCTACCTCAAGGCGAGGAAGATGATCACCAAAGGTTATATTTATCATCTAGTCTGAGTTCATGACACCGAAGCAAAGCCACCGACTTTTCAATCCATTCCGATAGTAAATGTGTTTTCGGATGTATTTCAGGATGAACTTCCAGGTCTTCCACCAGAAAGAGAGATTGATTTTACTATTGATGTGCTATCGGACACTAAACCCATATCTATTCCTCCTTACAGAATGACTCTTGTAGAATTGAAAGAGCTAAAGGCACAACTGAAGGATTTTCTTGAGAAGGGATTTATTAGGCCCAGTTCATCGCCATGAGGAGCACCTGTCTTGTTCGTAAAAAAGAAAGATGGTTCCTTGCGAATGTGCATTGATTATAGGCTATTGAACAAGGTGACAATAAAGAACAAATATCCGCTTCCGAGAATCGATGATTTGTTTGATCAATTGCAGGGTGCTAAGTGGTTTTCAAAAATAGATCTGAGATCAGGATATCACCAGGTGAGAGTTAGGGAAGAAGTCCTCCCGAAAATAGCTTTCCGAATCTGATATGTCCATTATGAATTTCGGGTAATGTCGTTTGGCTTGACTAACGCCCCAACAGTGTTCATTAATTTGATGAACAATGTATTCAGGCCTTTCCTAGATCTATTCGTAATTGTGTTCATCGATGACATTCTGGTGTATTCTCGATCTGAGGTAGAGTATGTAGAACATTTACGCACTGTCCTTGAAATTCTTCGAACTTGTGAATTATATGCCAAATTTTCAAAATGTGAGTTCTGGCTGAATTATGTACCTTTTCTGGGTCATATTATCTTAGTTGATGGCATCCGAGTGGATACTCAGAAAATTGAGGCCGTGAAGACTTGGCTAAGGGCTGCAACATCTACAGAAGTCCGTAGCTTTCTGGGATTAGGAGGTTATTACAGAAGAGTTGTAGAAGGATTTTCTTCTATTTAAGCACCATTGATGAAGCTAACTCAGAAATCAGCAAAATTTCAATGGACCGATACTTGTGAGCGTAGTTTCCAGGTGTTATAGCCCGTATTTTGTACATTCGGATATTTCAAGGTAGTCGTGGTAAGTTAAGGGCAAGACTATTTTCCAAAATTATTTTAATGTACAAGTTGTTTATTAGTATGGAAATATTGAGAAAGGCTAAGGGTAAAAATGGAAATTCACAAGATGGTTCATGGTAATATTGTGGAAGGCTAGGGGCAAAATGGAAATTTCACAAGAAGTTCAAGAAAGTTCATGAAAGGGCCATGTGGCCGTCCAAGTGGGGTGGGCTTTGGCCCACATGGATGTATAATATATGTATATATAGATGACTTATTAGTCATATTTATTATCATCTTCACCTTAGAAATTTCAAGAAACTTGGAGAGAAAAAGAAGAACAAGGACATTCGGCCATGGTTCCAAAAGTTTGGTCCATGGAAATTGATCAAGAAAAATTATTTTCTTCTAGTATTCCAACTAATTTGAAGGCCCTAATTAACGTGAGGTGGTTGTTGAAGCAAGCAAACCTTTCATTTGTGCAAATTCCAACCCTAGCCGAGCAAGAGGATGAATGGAAGAAGGTAAGGTTTAATCTTCTCTCTCATGTGTTATGGATGATTTGTGAATTTTATAGTAGGTAGAAATTGATGAAATTCATGAAATATGTATGTGTATAGTGAAGCCGTGTGGGAGTTGCATGGTATTGGAGGTGATGAACTAATTTTATTTATTATTTTAATTGTTGTTGTTGTGGATTCCATAATAAAAATGAAGGTTGGGTGGTTTGAAATGAAGTTGTAATTGTTGTGGGATTGTTGAAGAAGTTAATTGACATTAGTATGGTTTCTCATAATTATGAGAATGAAGTTGTTAATGTATAGATTGTTGGTGTAGTTTATGAATTTGGAAGGAAAGGAAATGTGTTGTTATTGTTCTTGTTGAATTCGGAAGGTTTCGGGTGAAGTGGTACGTTGGTTGGGTTGTTTTGAATATTATGTAAATTGTTTGAAGTGTTCTTGAACCATGTTAGAATGATTTCGGATTAACACTTGGATGTGAGATCATTGGTGTTAGCTTGACTATATGTGATTAAATTGAATATAAATGAAATGCCGTTGAATTGTGTGACAAGGGTTGTTAATGTTAGAATACATTTTTGATTGATTGTTGAAGTTGTTAGTATGATCGTTGGTATTGTTGTTAATAATTTGGCCGAGTTGAATTCTCAGATTATTGTTGATAATTTGGCCGAGTTGGATTCTCGGGGATGGTTGTATTTACAGGGGAAATGCTGCCGAAATTTCGGCAGATCATAAATGAATTTATTTGAAAGACTAAGACAAGTGTGTGACGATGTGTTTGATGATTGTGTAAATCTTCTTGCATGTAGACTAGCGATAGCGAGCTTGGACAATTAAGCGTAGCTAATAGGACGTGGAGCAGGTATGTAAGGCTTACCCTTTCTTTCTTTTGGCATGATCTTTGTGAAACAAACAGACAAAGTATATGTATGATTTCAAAGAAACTCCTATTCTTAGAGCCACTAGGATGGCTAATATTCTTGATTTCTATAAGCTACTTCATATGGTTTTGATACGTATCTATGATTTCCGAAGCTCTATTTGATATGTTTCAGAGTTTGTCTATGATTCTCACTCACTTCTTGACATGAGTACGTGCGGTATAGTTGAGCTTACTGTATGGTCGAATAATGAGTAAAGTATAAAGAGTTCATGTCCCTAAAAGGGTTCTGTAAGTATTCATGTATCTAACTTTTGCATACAGTCTAAGATTGCTTTGGAAACGTTCGTAGAGGTTCTGTGGTAAAAGTGTCCATAACTTTCTCATACTGAACCGGATTGACTTGAAACGTGTTTATAATTCTCAAGCGTCGATTTGTGTACTTATCTATCGAGTCTTGATTTATATGCATATAGTTTCTCACTACTCTGCTCGTGCATGCCTCAATGTAACTTTCACTGAGTCCCGAGCCAGGATACGTTCTCGTGCGTACTCCATTGCATTGTTCACCGAGTCCCTCTCACTTGCGGGCCGGGACACGTTATATGTATATGTATATGATGATATGATGATACGGGGATGGCGGCCAGGATGGCATATGATGACTTCATTCACCGAGACCTGCAATAGAGGGCCGGGACACGTTATATGCATATAAGATGTATGATGTTGACATGCATGATTTTATCCACCGAGTCCCTCACTTGAGGGCCGAGACACGTTACGCATATATGATATATGATGTGGACATGTATGATCTTATCCACCGAGTCCCTCACTGGAGGGCCGGGACACGTTATATGTATACATGATATATGATGTGGATATGCATGATTTTCATTCAAAAAGACAAGTGTATTGATGTTTTAAAAGTCATGTTTGTTCTGGTAAATCTCAGTCTCAGCTATGATCCTCTTTACTACATTTCATGCCTTACATGCTCAGTACATATTCCGTACTGACCCCCTTTCTTCGGGGGCTGCGTTTCATGCCACGCAGGTACACCCAGATGAGTAAAGGACATTGCTAGAAGATGCTTCAGCTGGATTGGCGAGCTCCACTTCCTTCCGGAGTGTTGCCGAGTCAGAGTATATATGTTATGACCTCTGATAGATGCTAGAGACTTTGCAGACAGAGTCGTAGGAATAGAATGTCAGTATTGTAAGCGGCTCCACCAGCCGATGTGTCATTATGTTTTATGTTACAAGTTTCATTGATGACAGATTCTACTTGATTTGAGCACGATGAAAAAAAAGGGGTTTCTGAAAGCCTTTACTATGTATTGCATGCTTATTTGATTTAAAGGCCCAAGGAGATCATGTGTGTACCAAGAGTCAGAGGGTTCGCTCGGCCCTAAGTAAGGGTCGGGTGCCCATCACACCCTAGCGAGATTAGGGTGTGACCCCAGGCAGTTGCGGAAACATGAGAAAAATTATCTCACCTATGATCTTGAATTAGCTGCGGTTATTCATGCACTAAAGATATAGAGACATTATTTGTATGGGCTACATATTGATATTTATACAGATCACAAGAGTCTCCAGTACATCTTCAAGCAAACGGAGTTTAATATATGGCAGAGGCGATGGTTAGAGCTACTGAAAGACTATGATGTGAGTATTTTAAACCATCCCAGAAAGGAATATGTGGTGGCCGATGCTCTTAGCCGTAAATCTATGGGCAGTCTATGTGATGTTCAGCCGGAGAAGAAAGAATTAGTCTGTGAGCTCTACCAGTTAGCTAGCTTAGAAGTCCGCTTAATGGACTCGGGCAATGTAAAAGTTACTGTTCACAATCCAGCTATTTCATCCCGAAACATAAAAGTGAAAATACGCCAATATGAAGACCCCAAGTTGAGTCATTATAGAGATACACTTCCCCAAAAGGAGAAGTCACCATTTGAGATTTCTGCAGATGGGATTCTTAGGTACCGGGGCAGGCTATGTGTTCCAAATGTTGTAGGGCCACGTCTTCGGATTCTAGAAGAAGCTCATTACTCCCGGTATTCCATTCACCCAGGAGCAACCAAGGTGTATCACGATCTTAAGTTAATGTATTGGTGGGATGGAATGAAGAAAGACATAGTAGAATTTGTAGCTCGATGTCCAAATTCCCAACAAGTGAATATTGAGCATCAAAAGCCAGGAGGATTGTTACAAGACATGGAAATTCCAGCCTGGAAATGAGAAGTAATCAATATGGATTTTATTGTAGGTTTGCCTCGCTCCCAATGCGGGTATGACTCCATATGGGTGATCGTGGATAGACTGATGAAATTAGCTCATTTTATTCCAGTCAGAACCACATATTCAACAGCGGATTATGCAAGGTTGTATCTTAAGGAGATAGTGCGACTTCACAGTGTCCCGATATCTATTATCACAGATAGAGGAGCGCAATTTACAGCTAAATTCATGAAGCCTTTCCAAGAAGGTTTGGGTACACAAGTAAGGCTTAGCACAACGTTTATCCACAAACTAATGGCCAAGCCGAACGCACTATTCAGACATTGGAAGATATGTTACAGGCATGCATGCTAGATTTTCGAGGTAGCTGGGATGATCACTTGCCTCTTATTGAGTTCTCATACAACAACAACTATCATTCCAGTATTCAGATGGCCCCATATGAAGCTCTATATGGAAGAAAGTGTAGATCCCCAATTAGGTGGTTTGAAGTAGGAGAGATGCAACTAATAGGTCCGGATTTGATTCAACAAGCGGTGGAAAAGATCAAGGTTATCCGAGATCGATTGTTGACAGCTCAAAGTCGCCAGAAATCATATGCGGATGACCGTCGGCGAGACTTAGACTTCCAAGTTGATGATTGAGTATTCCTGAAGGTATCACTAATGAAAGGCGTGATGAGATTTGGCAAGAAGGGACAATTAAGTCCTCTATACATTGGACCTTATAAGATTGTCCGCAAGATAGGCCAAGTAGTTTATGAACTGGACTTACCTCCAGAACTTGAATTAGTCCATCCAGTTTTCCATGTATCAATGCTCCGTAAGTGTGTCGGAGACCTTACTAGAATCGTGCTGGTAGATGATGTTAAAGTTACGGAAAAGTTGGCTTATGAGTAGGTACCCATTGCCATACTAGATAGGTAAGTACGAAAACTTAGAAATAAAGAAGTAGCCTCAGTTAAGGTCTTGTGGCGAAACAATTGTTACACCTCAGAACTTTGGGTTGCTAAGTGATGAAGGGACCAACGTAAATTTTTAGAGAAGTTAAAGACAAGGGAGAAAAGTCCTTTAAATGACACTTCAGTGTAGTCCTGCGAAGAGGGGGTTCGACGGTCGCCCTTTGTACCGTCGAACAAGTCGACGCCCCGTCGATGGCTCCGTAAAACTGAGATGGAACGAAGACCATTCAACGGATGGGTCGACGCTCCATCGATCAGTTCGACGGAACGTCCTTCTCACCGTCGAATGAGGAGAAATAACAGATTGTTCACTGGAAATTTGACGATATCGACGGTCAGATCGACGCCCCGTCGATCCAATCGATGCTCGGTCGATCGCACCGTACATCACGGATGGGACTGATTTCATGAATTAATATAAGACCCCTCCTCCATTTTTATTTCATTTCATCTTCCACTCTCCTCTCTCTAAGAACTCTTTAGAACCTTCTCCACCATTCTTCCACAATAAATCAAAGGAAATCCATGGTCAACTACAAAAAATACATGAAATCAAGTTTATGAAACCCATTAAAAGTTCATCTAAGCCAAGAAATCTCAAGAAGAGTAAGTTAGGGTTTTGGTGCAAGAAGAGAAGTACCATTCAAAGGTTGTTCATCCATCATTTAAGGTGAGTTTTATGACCCTTTTTATATGGTTTGAGTGGTTGAAAGTTGAAACACTTGAATTGTGGAAAGACATAGAAATTGGGTCATGAATGTGTGAATAGTGATTGATGTGAATTATGGATGTTGGTATGCTATGATTGTGAAAATGTTGTAAGTGAGATTTAGACTATGAAATAAGGATTATATATGAGAAAACTCGATAACGAGTTATAATCATAATTGTGGAGAAATTTAAGAGAAATGGTGAATTGTGGTAAAAGTAGATAAAAGATGATTGTTGTTGCTATTTTGTGGATGTTGTTATTAACGTTGGGAGTTGATATAGAATGTGGGAAAAGTAGTATAAACAAAGGAAGTGCTGCCCAATTTTCGCTAGAAATAGTGAAATGTTCTTATAGTTGAGTAACTAATGTTAATGCGATTCCGTTCGAAGGTTGAAATACGAGCATCGAAGGAGGACGATCAAGAGATAAGATAGTTAAATGACAAAGGTATGTGAGGCTAGTCCTTTCCTTCTATGGCATGAATCCTATAATGTAACTTTCTTTCTTCTCCATGAATCTCTTAAGTTCCTAAAGGATACGAGCGGATGTCCCTAATTTGCTACACAAGGTAATGAGTTAGAGTATAGGAGTTCTAAATGTTCATAATATGATGTCGTTATTTCTTACACTCACCTCATATACTATTCCCTTCAAGTTGAGGCAGGATGTTAATGAGTGCCCATAATGGAATCGGGGATCACGACCTTACGTCACCCCGATAAAGTAAAGTTGTTCCTAAGCCTTATGCATGTATTATGATAAGTATGTTACGATAAGCATATTATGATGAGCATGTATGATGATGATAAAACACCGCGCCTATTTGGCCGGGCAGTCACCGCTAAGGCGGGTAGCTATACTATACACCATGGCCAACTGGCATGGGCAGACACCACTAGTGGGCGGCAGGAGATGATACCCCAGACGCGGGAGGCCTGGACGCAGGCTAATGCTAATGATTATCACACCGATCTGATATGAACGGGCAGTTTATATAATTATGCTTATATGATATGATGATGACTATGAGTAAGCCAGCATGCATCACTCCTTTTCCATTTGACAGTCAGATACAGATGTTCCTTATTGATGCTTCCTTTACTTTGTTGATGTGATATTATTGCTTATGCCTCTCATATTTAGTACAATGTTCGTACTGACGTCCCTTTTCTTTAGACGCTGTGTTCATGCCCACAGGTAGACAGGGAGGTGATCTTGCCCTAGATTTGTAGGAGCTGTCAGCTGTTGAGAGCACTCCATTGTCCTGGAGGTGCCTATGGTTATTCCTTTTGTGTATATGTATGTTTTGGGCACGATGGGGCCTTGTCCCGTCCATATGTCTAGTACTCTAGTAGAGGCTCGTAGATACGTAGTGTGGGCGTTATGGTCTCACGAGGTTGCTACTACGTGTATATATATATATATATGTGTGTGTGTGTGTGTGTGTATTTTATTTCAATGACCAAAAGGCATGTGCATATAAAAGTGTTTATATTTTCAAAGGAAAGATGATTTTCTGGTAACCTGAGTATAATATTGATAAGAGCATTAGATGAGGGTAATAGGTGGTAGAATGAGAGGTGCTCGGTGGTTAGCCCCGGGTACTCGTCGCGGCCCCTGGTCGGGTCGTGACAACAATAATCGAGAGGAAATGACTTGGGAAGCGGAAGAAATCACAAAGTCCAAATATCCGCAATTGTTTCCACCCCCGGAAGAGATTCAAGATGAGACATCAGTATTATGAGATATGTAATGCTTTTGGTCGTGTGTGGCCATAATTGTTGCTATTGTGTTGTAGCCCTGTGAGGAGATATTATTATGGGCTGTTGTGATAGTATGGTAGCGCAATATTACAGGAGAAACTGGCGAAATTTTTGTAGAATTCCTGAGAACATAACATTCGAGGATGAATGTTTTTAAAGGGGGGGAAGAATGTTACACGTCGGAAAATTTCATGTCGTCATGTGGTAGATAGACTAACGTAGGGTAAGAATTATATGATGTTTCTTCAAGTAAGAAGTAGTACTTAACGGTTCTAATTAAGATTCCAAAGACATTTGAGGCAAGAGAAGAATGTAAGGTATAAGTCGTGTTTTGGAAGGGTTTTCCAAAGTACATAAATAATGTTGACTTAATGATGTCTTGAGGAATAGTTATGACGCCCCTTAGGTTGTTAATAAGATTTTAAACAAGTGCAAAGAAGGTTTCATAAGGATTGAAGATCAAACGAGACGACAAGAACAAGTTCGGAGAAAAGGTGGATTATATGACAATTTACACGGTCCGTACAATATTATAAGGTTATAATCGTCCGTATAATCGTTACAGTGAAAGGCCATCACTGATGGAGTTATACGGTCACTTATACAGACCGTATAACGGTCCGTATAACTCCCGTCGGGTAGTTTTAATTTTTATAAAAAGATTACTTCAAGGTCTTATTTCTCATTTCTTATTTTCTCCACCTCTCTCTAAACCTCTAGAATATTCCACACACTTCATTTACATAAATTCAAGGGAAATCAATGATCAAGTAACAAAAATTAGTAGAATCAAGTGCAAGAATGCTAACTAGGGTTGATGGAAGCTAGAAATCTCTTTGGAATTGAAGCTAGGGTTTTCTCCAAGTGAAGTATTTCCATCCTAAACCCATTCCTTCACAATCAAAGGTGAGTTTTATGTTCATTTCATGCTATTAAGAGTATTGAATGGTTGAAAGACTTGGATTATGGAAGAAAGTAGAGAATGGGTTACAAATATAAGAATAGTGGTATTCTTAAATAGTAGTTTGACATGAATCATGATTCTTGAGACGTTATGAGTGAAATCTTGTTGTAAATTATACAAATGATGTTAAAGATGTATTATATGAGAACGAATACGATGTTATGCCATAGCTATGGTCATGAATCATTTTGGTAGGGAATTGTGGGAATTGGATAATGTCGAACATGAAAAAGTTGTTGATTATGATATTATGAATTTTGTTATTGATGTTGGGAGTTGTTATAGCATATGGAGGAAGTTGTAGAAACAAAGGAGATGCTGCCCAATTTTCGTTAGCTTTGGCTTAAGCTTAAGTATGTTTCCGATTATCTAATCTTAGTACGAATTTTCTTAAATCTAGAATCGTGAACATTGGAGGAAAGCGTTTAATTGATAAAGTTGGAGAAACATAAAAGTATGTAAGACTAGTCCCTTCTTCTCTAAGGCATGATTCCTATAACGTGACTTGTTTTATCTTTCCATGACTCTCTTATATTCCGGAAACTATGAGTCTATGATTATTAAGAGCTTCTCATGAAACCAAGATGAGAGATGCATTGTGAATATGAAGATGATGATGATGAGTCTACATCTAAAGATTCCAAAGCTTATGATATGATATTCTTATGAGGCTAATGATTCCTTAATGTTATTCATTGTTGCTAGACTCACCTTATAATACTAGTCCCTTCAAGGTGAGGCACGATAATCATTACTACTCCATAATGGAATCGGGGGTTCTCGACCTTATGTCACCCAGATAGAGTTATAGTTTGTACTTGAGTTCTAATGCATGCTTTATGATAAGTATATGATGATCAGATTACATCGTGCCTATATAGCCGGGCAGACACCGCTAAAGTAGGTGACATATACACCATGTCTAGATGGCATGGGCAGACACCACTAGTGGGCGGCATGAGATAGTTACCCTAAACGCGGGAGGCCTGGATGCGGGCTACTGATGATCACACCGTACCTATATGGTCGGGCAGCTTATATATGCATACTTGATATGATGTTTATGATGTAAGTCAGCATGCATTATTCTATCTTAAGTGACATTCATTTACATGTTGTTTCCTTACTTGATGTTTCCTTATTTCTTCGATATGTTATTATTGTTCATGCCTTACATATTCAGTACATTGTTCGTACTAACGTTCTTTCTTTTTGGACACTGTGTTCATGCCCACAGGTAGACAGGAAGGTAGCCCAGATCCCTAGGAGCTACTCAGCAGATTTACAGGAGCACTCCACTATTTCGGAGGTGCCATTTTTGATACATTATTTTGTGTATATATATTTGGGCATGACGGGTCCTGTCCCGTCTTTATGTTTCAGTACTTTAGTAGAGGCTCGTAGATACAGATGCGTGGGCATTAGTTATCTCATGGATACACCAGTGTATATTCTTGTATATCATTTTTGCAGCCATGTGGGCTTATGTATATTTATGTAATGCCTTGGAGAGTATTTGTGTTCAGGTTGGGTATGATGAATAGCATTATAAGTGGTGCTCAGTAGTCAGCTTCGAGTACCCGTCATGGCCCCCTATTCGGGTCGTGACATAGCCCTCTGAAGGGTTGCCTTTTTTCCAATCATTTTCTTATTTTGGGGACTTCCTGAAGTTTCTCGTAATCAGGTCCATGTCATCTTCATCCTCCCTATCTGTGGCTTTGAGTGCTAAAAATCTTCCTGAGCTTGCTTTATCCATCCTAGCATTTTCCTTGTCCATATCATAGGTCTTTAGATTTCTGACTAGTTCATTTAGACACCTCCTCTATGGTTTTTCCTTCCCTGATGGCCGTTTATCTTGAAGGATTTTGGCAGGCTTCGCAAAATGTTGTCTACTGAATCCACAGTGGAGATGACCTTTCCAAGTGAGGTTAACTCATTCACAATGGCGGTGCATCGAGTGAACATCTCAGTAATTGTCTCTTCTGGCTTCATTATGAAATTTTCATAATCAGTGGAGAGCATAGCCTTTCTAGATTTCCTTACTTGGCTGGTTCCTTCATGAGTTATCTTTAAGGAATCCTAGATCTGTTTAGCCTTTGTATATTCTAAGATTCTGCTGTATTCCTCATGTCCAAGACCATAGATTAGAGCGTTCTTGGCCTTTGCATTCTTTTCAAGAATCTTGTAGTCCTTTTCATCATATTCCGCCTTTTCTTTCTTTAACTCAGTTCTATCTTCTGTCTTTTTTGTGGGATATTTAGGTCCCTCGATTACCTTTTCCCATAACTCATAAGCCTCAGCTTGCAAGTGATCCTCCATGCGAGCCTTCTATCTTTGATAATATTGTCCATTGAATAGTGGTGGCCTTCTAGTTGATTGACCTTCAGAGTGCCCTGTAGGTGGTGAAGTCTTCATCATGATCTTCTCCTAAGGTGTTAGCCTTTTTTAGGAGAACTTGCTATGATACTACTTGTTAGGTTGCACGACCTACTTCTAATCCCATGCGGTATCCAATTATCGCCTAAATGATGGAACATGTTACTCTACCAGTTCTATGCTAGCGTCTTGCAGAATATAAATTACAGGTAAGTAAAGAACACAATTATTTTTACGTGGAAACCACCCGACTTACAAGAGTGATAAAAACCATGACCTACATTTTTGTAGGATTTACCCCAACCGCCACCACAACGGTGAACTTTTGCAAATTTATGTTACAGACTCTATAACCTAGGGACTAACCTCTAATCCCTATCTCACTAATCTCCCTAGACTAGTAAGCAACCTTCAAGTTGATCCCCAACTAGAAGTTGAATTTACAATGTTTTTTTACTTAACTATATGCTTCTATGAAAGCGGATAAAGCACAACTCGATAAACAACCTAATACAAGAGTCTAGACATAAGAACTGGAACACATTATATAGTAGAACAACTCCTTCAATATTTCTTGTTGTACTACGGACGCACGCCTAGATTCTAAATATTCTTGATGTCTCCTTTGATCGCTCAATATTCTGAAATCTCTCTTTGTGGATGCGCAAACCTTATTCTTGGTAAGACTTGTATGTATATAGCATTGAGTCATGTACAACAGGTCGGCAAACACAAAACCCTCTTTGAGTAGGCCCATAAGATATATTAGGGTTTGTGTTGAATTGGGATTCTTTCCTTTTGAATCGACTTCATTGTCCTTGTAGGAGTCTAAAGAACCTTGTTTAATTATGGCAAGGAATCCTATAACTTGACCGCCAAGTCTTAACCGTAAATCTGCAAATCCTAGTTGTTGTAGGACTTGCACAGGAATATGTTCACGAACCTCTTTCATCCACCCGGTTCGTCTGCCTCTGAATCTGTGCATTATGTGACATGGAACATGTTCAAGAACCCATTTCATCATCCCCTTCTTCTTCATTCATGCAACTCTCTCTTGACCATTCTTTTGTGATGGATGATAGACTATGTTGATAGACTTGTTTTATAGCATCATGCTCTTTGCTCTGTGTCTGTGTTTTTTCACTTAGATTTATTCATTGCTGGAATAAATCATGTCTTCAGCCTTGTCTAACTTTGTTAATTTGATCATGTTCTTGCTCTGTGTTGGAACCTGTTTGCAGACCTGGTTTATGTGTTTTGTCTGCAACTCTCTGTATTCAAACAAAATAGATTTGAATCATCTTCACCTTTTCTCCTTTATGGTCTCTTCTCTTTTGATTCATTCAACAACTACACTTTGATGACTTCTTGAGATAGAGCATGCTTACATTGCTTGTATCATAATTGAACTGCACTTGTCTAGATCTGTCTCTGTGCGATAAATCGTGTCCTTTAGACCAGTTCCATTCACACTGTGCGGACATATCATTATGTTTGGAACATCTTCTGAATCTCAACTATATGTCTAGCTTTGTTCCAATACTTTGTTTTCCATGTTTCTAGACCTGGTTTATTCACCTTGTATGTTCATTCTGTTCACTTTGTCAATCATCAAAACTTCAGACATGGCTTTATGCCAACAAGTTCCCCATTTTTGATGATAATAAACCTTGTTCTCTTTATTCCATGTACAACCTGTTCCAAACATCTCATAGCCTCGAATTTGAACTAAGATTAAACCATGTTAACATATGAGTCATAAAGAAATTAAGCATAGTGTTCATCTTCCCCCTTTTGCATCATTAAAAAGTTAACTCAGATTTGGCCAGTAAACTTTAATCAATATTGAGCTAATGGCCAATCGGGATATCGTCTATACACAAGATATGGACATTTACTCTTTTAAGTAAAAAACATTCATGTCACATAATTAAGGCACTGATTTGTAAGCTTTGCAATATTTTTTTCTCCATTAACTTCAACAAGTAAAATTCAAGTCCCTTGGATACAACCATACATAATAGATAATTGGAACTAGACTAGGATTTATACATGGACAAAATTATAGAGAACCTAGTCACTTGAAAGTGAATATGACCAATGTGGAGGTTACAACCATACACAAGATAGCTGGGAGGTGTACAATGATTTTGGTTAGACGGGGAGGATATATCTTCATCTATTTCCCCGTAATCTCAATTTGAATCAGTCCCTTATCTTGGATAGATCCCCCATCTTTGTCCACCCTTTTACCCCAAGAAGACCCATCATTTTTTTTCCATCAGTTTTTGTCCATGAGGATTAAGATCCGGACTGCTATTCTTTCCTAGATGGTGGAGGGTTCTTCTATGTTTTAGCCTTCGATACTTCTCCATGAACCTTTATGTCTCCATAGCTCCTTCTTCGTAATATCCTGATTGTATTATTTTGAGATGAGATAGCGGTGTCAAACAACCCATTTTTTCAAGGAATTATTGTATCATTGATCTTTTCCATATTCTCCCTATGTGTTTTTTTAATGTATTCCCCCTTTCTATGAACTCTAACCCATTTTCTTTTTCCTTTCTCCTTTCCAGTTGGTGTATGTATTCATATAATAAGGAAGGTGGGGATAATGAGGGTGAAGTGAAGAATATAATATGATTTTGAGGAATCAAGGGAGTCTGTGGAAGGGAGAAGTTGATTGGAACCTGAGGAGGAATCAGACATTTTGTCTTTGCTGAGGGAGTGTCGTGAATGAGACTTAGATGAGCTGTAGCCGGTTAATGTAGTGATGAAAAGGGAAAGTGAAGAGCCTTTTTTGGAAGAGAGTGATTTGATAGTGGTAGCTTGTCATGCCCCAAAACCCACCCTAGGCGCAACAGGCATCCGTTGCTATGAAAAACACCGGAATCACCTTATAAAATCAATAAACATCTATTCTATTTCAATGGTCTTTAAATATTTATTAAAAAAACCATTTATGGTTAAATTGAAAGCATACTCATACTTATAAAAATCAGCAGAAGTTTAATATGAATAATCAATTATGAAATGTTGCAAACGCCTCCATAAGTCGAACGAGACTTCAAGAACTACCCACAATCCGACAGCTATCTGTGGCGCTTCTAAGATAAATAAATGAATGAACTAACTTCAGAACCCAGCCCGAAAACTAAAAGCAATAAATTTATATAGAGGGGTGTCTCATGAATGAACATGTGGGCTCACCAATAAGCCTGGAAAGTAGCAAGTTCTCCTAGTTCGTACGCCTACCACGAACCTACTTTTTTCGTTACCTAACACACCATAATAAACAACAATGGTATGCATGAGTATTGGGTACTCAACGAGTGTCTTCGGGACAATAGTTAAAAGCAAAAATACATGAGTAATAAGTATAATTGCACATTATTGAGAAAGAGTTCAAAAGAAATGATAACATGCCGCGAATACCAATGTAAGACAACGATAAAAACTAATCACTTGAATATGTAAGTCATTCTTGTTACCTTGTATTCTTTCAAAATAGTTTGAAATCCAAAGATAGAGTATGCTAGTAACCTTAGTAAAATCACCACTAAGAGCTAATAACACAGGAATAAATCAAGTTCAACTTATTGTACCGTTTATCACGTTAAGTCTTCTCACTAATGAATTCAAGATCATTAAAAAGCCACTCATAGGCAACAAAAGTATAACACATGCCAATACAGGCCCAAATAAATATAACGAAGGGACGACCATTTAAGGTTCCCTAAGCTGCATAGGAGCACCATATCGAGGTTTGTCACCCTCGACGACTATCCTTCTTCCTAAATAGCTAGGCAAAACCACATCAGGGTTATGAACCCTCAATGGCTATCCTTCCTCTCGAATAGCTAGGCAAACCACATCGGGGTTATAAACCCTCAATGGCTATCCTTCCTCCCGAATATCTAGGCAAAAACACATTGGGGTTATCAACCCTCAGTGGCTATCCTTCCTACCGAATAGCTAGGCAAAATCACTTCGGGGCTATTGACCCTTGATGGCCACTCTTCCGCCCGAATGGCTAGACACACCCCACTATATTCCATAATGACTATCCTTCCTCCCGATTATCTAGGCGAAACACGAAGAATAGAATCAATGCAAAATAACTGAATCACAAATAATGGCATAGAAGTCGAATCTCAAATCATATAATGATAGCCGAATTGTTAATTATGGATTATGTTCATCATCCCATTAATAGGGGTATTCCAATATCATTAACTGATTTAGAAATAAAGTTCAAATCATTATTCAATTTCAATTCGACGAAGCCCGTTCATAGGGCAAATCATATGAAATATCCAAGCTTTCCGAAATCAAGTTTAAGCATCCCTTGTGGGGTAATCCATGTTCAAAGATTAAAGCTTTATATTTAAATTCCAATCATCCTTTAATAAAGGGAAAATCATGTATACATATATATAATATAATACACATAAAGATTAATGCGGGTTTGTCCCTCACACACACAAACCTTTCCAAAGAATCACTTTAAATGTATGAAAAAGTATGCTCGAAAAAGAGACATACCTCAATTACCATTATATCGCTACCAAACAAATTTTTCGAAGCTCAACAATGCGGATACAATTGATTTAGATGAGAAAGATTAGAGCTTTACACTTTTTCTCTTGAATTCCTATCCTTTTTTGAAAACTAGGGTTTCTAAGCTGATTTTCGTGTTCTTGCTTTCATGAGATTCACCCATGGATTCTAATGATATATAAACACTGTATAATCCCCAAACGATACGTATAACTATACTTGGATTTCATAAACTTACCTCATGACAAATTCCCAATAATTCGCCTCTTCAAACGTTCTTGAATCGAATTCTCACAATCTATGGAATAGGTGAGGTTTCTAGCCTTAATATTTTTTAGATTGAGGTAATAATCACTGGTTTTGAGTAAGAACTTGCCTTATAGGTTTGGGGAGGCCTTAGGTTTGTTTTTTCTCCAAAATACGATTTAGAACGAAGTCTGTAATGTGAAAAATGACATAAAATCGTCCAAGGGTCGTATTTATTGGCCTGGACATTTTGGATCTTATACCTCGCTGAACGAAGCCTATGGCGAGCTCATGTATCGATTTGGAGAGCGCTCCCCTAACCATTTCACACTTAGCCAAAATTTTCGATTATCGACTGTGTCGACAGTGTTCAGTGAATTAGGCATAACTTCTAGTACAGAACTCCATTTGAGCTCCACAATATATGATTGGAAAGGTATTTCAAACGGATACAAATTTCATGTTTTAAGTTTTCTCAAATTGCTTACATATTTTCATGTGAACAGGCTGTAAGTCAGGTCTACCGAAAACTTAGTAGATTCTATCGAATCTTACGCACCCCACTATTCGTGTTCCCAAACCAACTATATCCACCCAAACTCATCCCGATAAGACTTCATATAGATAAAATGTTTCTTTAATACAGATTTATCATATTCACACTTAACCCGGGTTTATGGAGTGTTACATTATACCCCTCTCTAGATCATTCATTCTCGAATGAGAGTTATGGCCTAAGATTTTCACTAAACCTCAAGTCTTAAAAAAAAAGTTCTGCTATAGTTCCTTTGTACTGCAAGCTATCTGAAATAAAAATTCAGCTAATGCTCTAACAATAACCATATGGTCCTCACAGGGGGCCCCACAACTACCACATACAAGCCGAAACATGAAATAAGGAATTCACACCTTTGGTCTACGCTTTCGCTAGGATTCAATAACTAGAAGGTTCAACACATACCTGGAATAGGGAATAAATGAAGGTATTACGGCTTGAGTGTCATTAACGACAACTAGATGGTAACTACAGCCCTGCGACTTCAATTTTGTGAGTCTTAAGGTAAGAAATAAGTCTACCTCGATGTTTAGCAATATTACTGTTCCACTTTATAACGGGTTCATCAGGAAATTCAAGCCTACTAGTTCTGATTGACAACATAGAGTTTCATAACACTTGGATAGTCAGTCTATTCTCATAATCACATCAAGGTTCACCACCTCTCATTCAAACAAACCACCAGTACTCTCACGACCCTTAAATAAACTACACAGTCTCTATAGATTCTAGAAGTAATAATGAAGACACTAGCCGGGGTATTCGTAGAAAAGGGTTCTAACAATTGTTCGGGCGCTACACCAAAATTAAGGGCGAAATACGGAGTAACATAAGAAATATTCGAACTGGGATCGATCAACGAATACACATCAAGAGGACAAATAGTTAGAATACCTATCTCAAAACATCAACAATCACACCCTACAATCACAACCAAAACCATACTACAGAATTCCATGCGATTTTGTACCATCCATCAAAGTGTACATAACGACTAACATGCACTTAATAGCACCATTGTTCGCTAGATTAGAAACTACAACATGAATTAATTCCATCTCCATGAGGCACGAATTAACGAACACGTCAGAACGATCCTAAGGAGAAGTTCAGGCTCTATAGCACAATCTAGAATCAAGAAGAATGAGAAACACCTAAAATGTCCTGGTAGGCACACATCCATACCGATGGCCAGTCTGCATGAATAGGACTCCACTAGACACATCTCCACAGACAAATCCTAGGACAATTCTAAACCTAGGCTCTGATACCAAGCTTGTCAAGCCCCAAAACCCACCCTAGGCGCAACAGGCATCCGATGCTATGAACAATACCGGAAGAACCTTATAAAATCAATAGACAACTATCTATTTCAATAGTCTTTTAATATTTATTTAGAATAGTCATTTACGGCTAAACTGAAAGCATACTCATACTTATAAAAATCAGTGGAAGTCTGATATGGATAATCAATTATGAAATGTGGCAAACGTCTCTATAAGTTGAACGAGACTTGATGTCACGACCCAACCCCGTAGGCCGTGACTAGTGCCCGATCTGGGCACCCAAACGCATTCTAGTATATGGCAGAATCCGACAAGGCTTTATTTCAAATTTAGATAATTTCCAGAAAAATTTTTGGCAGAGTTTCCTTTGTTTTACGGACTATCCCATATACCCTGCACGCAGAAAATACCAACAAAGGCCACACAGGGCCAACAAAGCAACATTTAAATATATGCGGACCGGCCGCCGCGGCGAATGGGATCGCCTAAACACAACATAGGCACACAACTGTACAGAAAGACCCCAACCCACAAACATGTCCACAGACCTCTAAACAGACCGACAGAATCATATGACGGGACAGGGCCCCGCCGTACCCATGAACGAGAATATACATATATAGAAGTGGTAGACTGTACCAAAAGATGGCTCTGAATAAAAGAGCACTCCAAATGGCAGAAAAGATATCCTAGACAGACGGATCAGCAAACCTGTCGTCGGTACCTGCGCGGCATGAAAACGCAGCCCCCGAAGAAAGGGGGTCAGTACGAAATATGTACTGAATATGTAAAGCCTGAATTACAGAAACAGAATCATAACTGGTACAGAACGTACATAAAGCGAGCAGAAAATCCAAAGTATCAAATACATATTTTCAAAACATGTAGAGTGTATACAGAAACATATGTCATATCAAATTCGGCCCCTGCCAAGGGACTCGGTAGACAGAACGTGGCCACCCTACCGACGCTGGTGCCACAACACAGAAGAATCAGAATAGTGGCATAACCCCGAACATAATATGTCATATCAAATGGACATAACAAATCATATCATAACAAGCGGACATGGCACATCATACTCCACAGACCCATGTACGCGTATACCTGCCCCCTCACATCGAGGCACGGCGAACAATGCAGAGGATCACGCTTGACAACATATCTTGGCCCGGGCTCAGTGTGGGAAACATTGGGGCATCCACGAATGGAGTAATGAGAGACTAATGCAATTAAAATATCATAAATGTTTTAATAGACTCGATGAGGCATATCAAAGACAAACCGGTCCAATGAAGTCGAACGGGAACATAATAACGAGTTTCCGATATCATAATGAATTACAGAAGTATAACCTTTCTGAAATCGTTCCGAGTGTCAAAACAATTTATCGGACTCAATGGAATATTTAAAACAATGTTTGTTAGGTAATTAGAATAGTAGTCAAAACGTTTCTTTTAAGAACTGTTCGAAAAGAAGACTTAAGTACATTAAGGGCAAAACCGGGGATAGCGGGCCCACCTCGGGACAAACAAGGCGGCGGGCTCAAATTATGCCCTTTTAAGCTTATGGGGTCACCTAAAAAGGTTCTACGGACATTCTATAGCTTTCCAAGTAATTTAGAGAAAGTTTGCATAATTTCAGGGAAAGCACACCAAATGGGCTCAATCTTACTGAAGGAAAAAAGCGAGATTTTCAATTGCGGATTCCGAGGGGCAGAAAGTCTTCCAAGGCCCGAATCCGATTCTACTACACTTAGGCATGCAAAAAGAAGGATCGGGGTAGCTTTACATACCTCTTGAGCTTTTTAAGCCTATCCAAGCTCACTCTCCGTTTCGTCGAAAATTTGCAAATGGTCACATTTACCAATTGTAAGCTATAGATGCTACGAATTCAATTCAACTCATATTTGTCAACCGAAATTTCGGCAGCACTTCCCCTATACATATAGCACCCCCGAGAATTCAACTCGGTTCAAAACCATCAACAACAACCCAACAACAAACATCAACAACAACAACAATCACTATAAACGCAATGTAACTTATTTAGCCATCTTTTCAACACAATGTCATAACCTTCACTTTAACCTTAACTTTCAAACTAATCTCAATGATTTCACATTCATTATCAATCTAGTTCACCACAATATAGTTTAGAAGCATTTCATATCGCTTCCTTAAATTATACACCCGATATACATAATATACAACTTTCCGCCAAAGTCATATTTCATCCAAAGCTTCTAATCTTTGGCATACATATTCATTACATGTTTTCATCTTCCAAATTCATCAATAATCATCATGACTTGCAACCTAACAACTTCATTTTCGCAATGTCGTAAGATCGTACTAAAACGACATAAGCTTCTACATTCCATTTCAATACAAACTTATATCATTTTATCTTCATTTACATTGCAAGTATCACAATAACACAACTAACACATTAAACAAAATTAATTCATTAGCATCCTACCAACACCATACCACACGGCCAAACCCCTATATTTCATTTTCAACCAAATTTATTCAACTCTCATTCTCACTATGAATTCCATCATACACACAACTAGAATACAACATAAATTTCAACTCATTTCACTTACACATTAACCCACACACACGGCCACATTCTATATTCCATACCCACTTTGCAAACTTCCATTTTTCCATACAATCAACTCATTTCTACATACTACAACACAAACAATACTTCATAACACAATAATAAGGGATAAATTCTTACCTTTTTACTCAATCTTCTTCACTTGAATATAGGGTCAACTTGAAGAAACAAGACTTCTTCCTTCCAAACCAACTACACCAAGTTGCAAAGGGACTTTGAATTAGTGAAAATCCAACAAGAGAATAATTTTTGGAGTAAGATTTTTGGGGGTCAAATTTCCATGGCAAACCCGAATGGTCTCTTAGTTTTTCTCTTGTTCTTGCTTTGCTTTGTTCATTCTAATTTCTTGAACTTTCTAAAGGGGTATGACTCATATAATTTTAACACATGGAGAATTAATTTGGGGCCATGGGTTTGGGCCATACTTGGCCGGCCACCCTTCAAAATAATGGGCCTCATTTGTTTCTCATTTTTCAAGCCCAAAGACTTGTGAATCAATTTTTTTGTAATTCCCGAAACTACTTTCCGAAATTCCAATTTTTGCCCTTAGCCTTCCCCGACACTTTCACATTAATATTCTTTCACAAACAACTCATGTGCTAGATTTAACCAATTATGACTTTATTTCATACAAGTCAAGATTGTTTTCAAATTTTCCAACGTGTGAAAATACGGGATATAACATCCTCCCCCCCTTTAGAACATTCGTCCTCGAATGTTAAATTAATCTTATAGGGTCTGAAAGTACTTCGGGGTAGTTTCTGTTTATAGACAGCACATTCGTTATTGAAATGGAATTAAAAAAAGATTCGAAATTACCTGAGGGCACTGGGAACAAATGAGGATATTTCTTCTTCATCTCCTCTTCGGCTTCCCAGGTCATTTCCTCCCTATTATCGTTCCGCCACAGCACCTTAACAGAGGCTACATCTTTGTTCCGTAGTTTTCTCACCTGGCGGTCTAGAATGGCTACGGGCTGCTCTTCGTAAGATAACTGCTCCGTCACCTGAATATCATCTGCAGGAAATATTCTGGAAGGATCACCAATACACTTGCGGAGCATAGATACATGAAATACCGGATGTACTGCTTCCAAATCAGATGGCAGATCTAGCTCATAGGCGACATTTCAAATTTTCCGCACAATCAGATAAGGCCCAATATAACGCGGACTAAGCTTACCCTTTCTGCCGAACCGCATTACGCCTTTCATAGGCGATACCTTCAGAAATACCAAATCACCGACCTGGAATTCCAAAGGACGACGTCGTTTATCTGCGTATGACTTCTGTCGACTCTGGGCTGCTAACAGTCGCTCTCGGATAAGTTTCACCTTATCAACGGCCTGCTGGATCATATCTGGACCAATTAACTCTGTCTCGCCAATATCAAACCAACCAATAGGTGACCTGCATTTCCTGCCATACAAAGCCTCGTACGGAGCCATCTGGATGCTGGAATGGTAGCTGTTATTATAAGCAAATTCAATCAATGGCAAGTGATCCTCCCAGCTACCTCTGAAATCAATAACACAGGCCCGCAACATATCTTCAAGCGTTTGGATAGTGCGCTCGGCCTGTTCGTCACTGTCACGACCCAACCCCGTAGGCCGTGACTAGTGCCCGAATTGGACACTCATGTCACTTGTTAACTATAATCATTTATAACTAGTATGTCATGAACTTATTTGTATAAAAAGGTATGGTGTTTTTTTAAAGTTGTCAAATTTTTGTTTTTTGTATGTCGTAGGCACCTGTCTCCTGAATAATTAAAATTTTTAAACAACAACATATATATATTCCTACGCAAGCCGACAAGGCTGCCACGATATGCAACATACCAAACATACATATATATGCAAGCCGACAAGGCTGCCATTACGAATGGGTATGCCCCAAACATATGTCATAATCATAAAACGCGTCAACAACCATAAACAGACCCACACAAATGTCCACAGACCTCTAAGAGTAATGACCGTATCATATGGCGGGACAGGGCCCCACCGTACCCAAATAAACTCATATGAATTCAACATAAGGGAGTTATACCACAAGCTAGGCTCCGGAACAAAGGAGCAGTCAAAATAGCTGAATAAGTGTCCTAAGCTGGCGGATCTCCGAAATGAACGTCTGTACCTGCGGGCATGAACGCAGCCCCCTAAAGAAAGGGGGTCAGTACGGAATATGTACTGAGCATGTAAAGCATGAAACATAGTGATAGACTCATACTGAGATAAGATGTATAGGACTCAATGCAACTAACAGAATTTCATAAAGACTTGCCTTTGAACATATTTCATCTGTATCATTCTCATATCAATGTCAATATAGTGTTTTGTAATCAAAGTTGCATAATCATTCTATATATAACATGTATACGTGTCCCGGCCCTCTAGTGAGGGGCTCGGTAATTAAAATCATAGTATCATAAACATGCACATAGACGTGTCCCCGCCCTTTCGTAAGGGACTCGGTAATAAGGAATATATATGCCCTCCTGGCCACCATCTCCATATCATCATATCATCACATCATCATATCATCATATATATATAACGTGTCCCGGCCCTCTAGTGAGGGACTCGGTGAATATAGTCATAGCATCATAAACATAAACATATACGTGTCCCGGCCCTTTAATGTGGGACTCGGTAATAATATAGTAGATGTGCGCACGAGAACGTGTCCTGGCCCGGGACTCAGTGAAGGATATAGCGATAAGCACGAGCAGAATAATAAGCAACCACATATATGAAATGCATCTTTTGAGACTCAATAGATAAGCAACTAACCAGCTCTAAAGTATTGGGATAATAATCATATTCAATTCTTTTCAACTCTCATTATAAGCCATAGCAAGGAACGTTTCAGCTTTCATGTACATGTATCAATTTTCATGATGTAGCTTTTGAAAATCAAGTATACTTCTATTCATGCCATTCTTTTAAGAGTAGGAACTTCTATACATCATTCATTAGTCAATCATGTAGTAGGCTCGTGACAATAGCATTAAGGAAATGTAGAATCATAAGTCATGCATGGAACTAGAGAATAGAATTTACCCCAAGGTTCATATCATTTCATACTTACGTCTAGGACATTCCAAGAAAAGAAGGAATAAGCTTTACATACCTTTAGCGTTTAGTCGTATTATAACTTGTACTTGCTGCCCAAAAACACTTATCCTATATCAAGACATCAAGAGCTACAATTAGTCTACGAGGGAATTCAATACGTACTTTAACGTCAACAATCCCTTTCAAACATTTAGACGACGTTTCGTTCGCATTCAAATCAACTACATACAACCACCCCAACATCAATAATCATATGTTCAATACCAATCCGGACAGCCCACATAACATTCCAAATAGCCCACATTCACAACATTTCATAACGATTCACATACGGCTACTACATTCTCAAGTTACTCCTAATAATCCGTAGCCTTAACGTTTTCGTGTAACAACTTTACAACAACCCAAGCAACGTAAATACAATATATATTCTTAACTATCATTAGTATTTCCAATTTAAAGAATACAACATGTCCAAAACAGTTCCTAACCACAACACGCCCAAAACAGTCCCTAACCAATCAACACGCCCAGAACAGTCCCTAACCAACAACATAAAGGTGCCCGGAATTCTTGCAAACGTTTACGAACATACCAAGCAAACCACATATGATTCTTACACATTATTTCATGTCTTCATTTCATATAATTTCAGTAAAATACGACCAGCAGTCACAAGATAAATATATCACCAAATTCGTACGCAAATAGCTACATTGTCGACACTAAAACCTTACAACGACAACAACATGTTTAATGACATTACTTTCATGATCCTTGGAACTGTTTTAGCATCATTTACATTCTTATAACAGCCCACAATTCATTCCAATTTCGACCTGAATCATTGCACTTCACTTTCACTAAACGTTCACAACAAGAATCAACACTCAACACATACAAATTCACCTCTAGCACTAAAACAGTCCACTGTTTTGGACTGCTTATATGCTTCAACATAATTCATTTCTTTAACACCTTAATTCACATATTCAACATACACACAATGCACCACAATGTCCATAACAACAACAATCAAAATGTGACACAAAACAGTCCACAAATTCCTCTAAAACAGCCCCCTCACACGGCTTCAACACAACTACAACAACTTCATGATTTTCATTCATTTATCCATACTACAACACATTCAATCCATTTCCAATACATGTACAAGAATATTAAGCATCATTTCACCTAATTTTATAGCACACAGCCCACTTCAACTTCAACAACAACAGTCCCTAACTTACGATAACATCTAAGTCCATATATCGCTTGTATATCAACGTTTCCTCCATGTATACACCATATTAAACCTTTAATCCAAATTAATAACATGAGTAGGAGGTTGAAATTAACTTTAACAATCAGAATCTTCAAGAATCTCGTTCCTCTTTCCAGCTTCTTGCTTACAACACAAGGAAAACTTAGGCTACAACTTCTCTTTAACTAATATCATGTCAAGGGTCTAGGATTTAGCTTATATGATGGCTCAATTAGAAAGGGGGTTTGGGAGAGAAAATAAGGGTTCTTGGATCTGTTTAAGTCGTGTGAAGTGATATAGGGAAAAGTGGTGGCTTATATATTAAGTTTAATGGGCCTCATGGGCCGAAATAAGAGTGTTTGGGTCGGGTCCAAACTTGCTGCCCTGCCAGCCCAAATTGAATCGTCCATATCTCCTTATCCCGATATCATTTTTATGATCGGTTTGTTGCGTTGGAAACTAGACTCGATGAACTTAATTTTAGGCTTTTGAAACACCTTAAAACTCCTCATATGCTAGGAGATATGCCTCCTACAGTATAGGCTAAAATCGGGTCCGAATTTTTACTGAAGTTGTTCCGATTCATTTCGTTTAACTTCTAATCCTCTTCCAACCTCATGTAACCTCTTATACATACATATACACACTCATATACATACTCATAAAATGATTTCAAATCCTTTAGGTTACCATGTCACCTCGGGATACTTAAGGCAACCATATATATAACGATATTCTTACTAACTCGACTAACTTTCCTTGAACCTTCATAACTCATTTTTTTCTTGTTTTACTTCAAGTAGCACGGATTATTATGGAGTGTAACATACTTCCCCCCTTAGGAACATTCGTCCTCGAATGTTAAATTAGTGTTGTATAAGCATACTTAACCTGTTACCCTTCCTAGTCAATCTTATCCTTCACCACCTCACAGCCTGTCTTACCAATACATTCCCATCCGTCACAATTCGTTTTTCTCTGTACTCTCATCTTAATCATACTACTACTTCTTTTACTATAAACTCGTCATAATTTATCCCTGCTTATCAATTCAGTTGGTACCTTACTATAACACTTTATCAAGATTATCCAGCCTTTTCTAAATCATCTCTTAGTATCATAACCCTTTCCAAATTCTTCTTTTTACCATATCGATATCGACTTCCTAATTACTATTACCATCGATTCGGTAGTCGACTTATTTCTCGAGGTCATCCATATTGGAAACTTAGTCAAATCCTATCCTTACTATTGACACAACCTTTCAAAACATATTACAAACCTATACCTCATTCTCTTTTTCTATTTCTCGGAAAATTTGGGCAGAGTTTTCTCTGTACTTCTTACTATCCCAAAGCCTGCACGCAGGAAATACCAACAATGCCTCACAGGGCCAACATTTATACGTATATATCATATCGTATCATAGCCACACAGAGCTCCCAATATCAACAACAATATAAAAATGATGAACATAACTCGTATGCCCTACTCAAACTGCACCTGTTATACTTTCTCTTTCAATTTTCAACTTTACATTTCAATCGCACTTCCATACCTTACTCGACATATACCTTTCGTACCTTTGCTTACCTGCGTACTTTGTAACTTCCAATATCGTCAAACACTTTCTTCTGTCCATGCCGTTCTTCAGCTGAAATCAAATGTTAGTATAAAGAATTTCATTTCCTATGACTGGGCTCTATCGCACGATCTGTGATATGAAAGAAAGGTAACATCCTAAATGCCCTGTAGCGTCCAGTTTATAGATGTGGTGCACAACACACCGATAAACAAGATTCTACTAGACACGGTCTGTAGACACTCCAAGGACGAACTGCTCTGATACCACTTCTGTCACGACCCAACCCCGTAGGCCGTGACTAGTGCCCGAATTGGACACTCATGTCACTTGTTAACTATAATCATTTATAACTAGTATGTCATGAACTTATTTGTATAAAAAGGTATGGTGTTTTTTTAAAGTTGTCAATTTTTTTTTTTGTATGTCGTAGGAACCTGTCTCCTGAATAATTAAAATTTTTAAACAACAACATATATATATTCCTACGCAAGCCGACAAGGCTGCCACGATATGCAACATACCAAACATACATATATATGCAAGCCGACAAGGCTGCCATTACGAATGGGTACGCCCCAAACATATGTCATAATCATAAAACGCGTCAACAACCATAAACAGACCGACAAAAATGTCCACAGACCTCTAAGAGTAATGACCGTATCATATGGCGGGACAGGGCCCCACCGTACCCAAATAAAATCATATGAATTCAACATAAGGGAGTTATACCACAAGCTAGGCTCCGGAACAAAGGAGCAGTCAAAATAGCTGAATAAGTGTCCTAAGCTGGCGGATCTCCGAAATGAACGTCTGTACCTGCGGGCATGAACGCAGCCCCCCAAAGAAAGGGGGTCAGTACGGAATATGTACTGAGCATGTAAAGCATGAAACATAGTGATAGACTCATACTGAGATAAGATGTATAGGACTCAATGCAACTAACAGAATTTCATAAAGACTTGCCTTTGAACATATTTCATCTGTATCATTCTCATATCAATGTCAATATAGTGTTTTGTAATCAAAGCTGCATAATAATTCTATATATAACATGTATACGTGTCCCGGCCCTCTAGTGAGGGGCTCGGTAATTAAAATCATAGTATCATAAACATGCACATAGACGTGTCCCGGCCCTTTCGTAAGGGACTCGGTAATAAGGAATATATATGCCCTCCTGGCCACCATCTCCATATCATCATATCATCACATCATCATATCATCACATCATCATATCATCATATATATATAACGTGTCCCGACCCTCTAGTGAGGGACTCGGTGAATATAGTCATAGCATCATAAACATAAACATATACGTGTCCCGGCCCTTTAATGAGGGACTCGGTAATAATATAGTAGATGTGCGCACGAGAACGTGTCCTGGCCCGGGACTCAGTGAAGGATATAGCGATAAGCACGAGCAGAATAATAAGCAACCACATATATGAAATGCATCTTTTGAGACTCAATAGATAAGCAACTAACCAGCTCTAAAGTATTGGGATAATAATCATATTCAATTCTTTTCAACTCTCATTATAAGCCATAGCAAGGAACGTTTCATCTTTCATGTACATGTATCAATTTTCATGATGTAGCTTTTGAAAATCAAGTATACTTCTATTCATGCCATTCTTTTAAGAGTAGGAACTTCTATACATCATTCATTAGTCAATCATGTAGTAGGCTCGTGACAATAGCATTAAGGAAATATAGAATCATAAGTCATGCATGGAACTAGAGAATAGAATTTACCCCAAGGTTCATATCATTTCATACTTACGTCTAGGACATGCCAAGAAAAGAAGGAATAAGCTTTACATACCTTTAGCGTTTAGTCGTATTATAACTTGTACTTGCTGCCTAAAAACACTTATCCTATATCAAGACATCAAGAGCTACAATTAGTCTACGAGGGAATTCAATACGTACTTTAACGTCAACAATCCCTTTCAAACATTTAGACGACGTTTCGTTCGCATTCAAATCAACTACATACAACCACCCCAACATCAATAATCATATGTTCAATACCAATCCGGACAGCCCACATAACATTCCAAATAGCCCACATTCACAACATTCCATAACGATTCACATACGGCTACTACATTCTCAAGTTACTCCTAATAATCCGTAGCCTTAACGTTTTCGTGTAACAACTTTACAACAACCCAAACAACGTAAATACAATATATATTCTTAACTATCATTAGTATTTCCAATTTAAAGAATACAACATGTCCAAAACAGTTCCTAACCACAACACGCCCAAAACAGTCCCTAACCAATCAACACGCCCAAAACAGTCCCTAACCAACAACATAAAGGTGCCCGGAATTGTTGCAAACGTTTACGAACATACCAAGCAAACCACATATGATTCTTACACATTATTTCATGTCTTCATTTCATATAATTTCAGTAAAATACGACCAGCAGTCACAAGATAAATATATCACCAAATTCGTACGCAAATAGCTACATTGTCGACACTAAAACCTTACAACGACAACAACATGTTTAATGACATTACTTTCATGATCCTTGGAACCGTTTTAGCATCATTTACATTCTTATAACAGCCTACAATTCATTCCAATTTCGACCTGAATCATTGCACTTCACTTTCACTAAACGTTCACAACAAGAATCAACACTCAACACATACAAATTCACCTCTAGCACTAAAACAGTCCACTGTTTTGGACTGCTTATATGCTTCAACATAATTCATTTCTTTAACACCTTAATTCACATATTCAACATGCACACACTGCACCACAATGTCCATAACAACAACTATCAAAATGTGACACAAAACAGTCCACAAATTCCTCTAAAACAGCCCCCTCACACGGCTTCAACACAACTACAACAACTTCATGATTTTCATTCATTTATCCATACTACAACACATTCAATCCATTTCCAATACATGTACAAGAATATTAAGCATCATTTCACCTAAGTTTATAGCACACAGCCCACTTCAACTTCAACAACAACAGTCCCTAACTTACGATAACATCTAAGTCCATATATCGCTTGTATATCAACGTTTCCTCCATGTATACACCATATTAAACCTTTAATCCAAATTAATAACATGAGTAGGAGGTTGAAATTACCTTTAACAATCAGAATCTTCAAGAATCTTGTTCCTCTTTCCAGCTTCTTGCTTACAACACAAGGAAAACTTAGGCTACAACTTCTCTTTAACTAATATCATGTCAAGGGTCTAGGATTTAGCTTATATGATGGCTCAATTAGAAAGGGGGTTTGGGAGAGAAAATAAGGGTTCTTGGATCTGTTTAAGTCGTGTGAAGTGATATAGGGAAAAGTGGTGGCTTATATATTAATTTTAATGGGCCTCATGGGCCGAAATATGAGTGTTTGGGTCGGGTCCAAACTTGCTGCCCTGCCAGCCCAAATTGAATCGTCCATATCTCCTTATCCCGATATCAGTTTTATGAGCGGTTTGTTGCGTTGGAAACTAGACTCGATGAACTTAATTTTAGGCTTTTGAAACACCTTAAAACTCCTCATATGCTAGGAGATATGCCTCCTACAATATAGGCTAAAATCGGGTCCGAAATATTTACTGAAGTTGTTCCGATTCATTTCGTTTAACTTCTAATCCTCTTCCAACCTCATGTAACCTCTTATACATACATATACACACTCATATACATACTCATAAAATGATTTCAAATCCTTTAGGTTACCATGTCACCTCGGGATACTTAAGGCAACCATATATATAACGATATTCTTACTAACTCGACTAACTTTCCTTGAACCTTCATAACTCATTTTTTTCTTGTTTTACTTCAAGTAGCACGGATTATTATGGAGTGTAACAGTCACTCTGAGGATGAAAAGTTGTGCTCAGGTTCACCTGAGTCCCTAATCCTTCCTGAAAAGTTCTCCAGAAGTTCGCTGTGAACTGGGCACCTCTGTCAGTGATAATAGATATAGGAACTCCATGAAGTCGCACAATTTCTTTAATATAAAGCCTGGCATAATCCTCAGCGGAATAAGTAGTTTTGACGGGGAGAAAATGGGCTGATTTTGTCAGCCTATCAACAATAACCCAGATGGAATCATACTTCCGTGGAGTGCGAGGCAAACCTGTAATGAAGTCCATATTAATGATCTCCCACTTCCACGTCGGAATTTCCATTTCCTGCAACAGTCCACCCGGTTTCTGATGTTTGATTTTGACCTGCTGACAATTTGGACACTGGGCGACGAACTTTGCGATATCCCGTTTCATACCATCCCACCAGTATAGGCATCTAAGATCATGGTACATCTTCGTAGAACCAGGATGAACAGAATAGCGAGCATAGTGTGCCTCGCCCATAACTTGCCGCCGTAGCCCTGCAATATCAGGTACACACAACCTGCCTCTGTATAGTAAGGCCCCGTCTGGTGCAAACTCGAACGGAGTCTTCTCCTTCTCATGGGCTGTGTCTCTGTATCGAGCTAAAACAGGATCTTCCTATTGATGCCGCTTGATATCTTCCTTAATAGATGATTCAGAAACCCCTCGGACAGAAATCCGTGTACCTCCAGAATCGGCCAGACGAACCCCAAGATTAGCCAACTGATGAATGTCACGTACTATCTCTCTCCTGTCTGGCTGTAAATCTGCCAAGCTGCCCATAGATTTCCGGCTGAGCGTATCTGCAACAACATTAGCCTTGCCCGGATGATACAGAATATCCACATCATAGTCTTTCAGGAGCTCTAGCCACCTCCGCTACCGCAAATTAAGCTCCTTCTGCTTAAAAATATACTGAAGACTCTTATGATCTGTATAGATATCAACATGAACGCCATATAAATAATGTCTCCATATTTTCAGAGCATGAATCACCGCTGCAAGCTCCAGATCGTGGGTAGGATAATTCCTTTCATGCTTTTTCAGCTGCCGCGAAGCATAAGCTATAACTCTGCCGTGCTGCATCAATACACAACCCAATCCCACGCCAGAAGCGTCACAATAAATAACATATCCAGCGGGTCCCTCTGAAAGAGTCAGAACTGGGGCCGTAGTCAGCTTCTCTTTCAGCAACTGGAAGCTTCGTTCACAAGCATCAGTCCACTGGAACTTAGCTCCCTTCTGAGTTAGTCTTGTCAAAGGCGCTGAAATCGAAGCAAACTTTTCCACAAATCTTCTGTAATAGCCTGCTAACCCCAGGAAACTACGTACCTCTGTGGGCGTCGTGGTTCTGGGCCAATTCTTCACGGCCTCAATCTTCTGTGTATCCACCCGGACACCATCAGCTGCAATAATATGCCCCAGGAATGCCACTGAAGCCAGCCTGAATTCACATTTAGAAAATTTTGCATATAATTTCTGATGCCGAAGTACCCCAAGTACCGCTCTTAGATGATCTGCGTGATCTGCCTCGGACCGAGAATAAACCAGAATATCATCGATAAATACAATTAGGAACATGTCTAAGAACGGCCTGAATACCCGGTTCATTAGATCCATGAATACCGCAGGAGCATTAGTTAACCCAAATGACATAACTCTGAATTCATAATGCCCATATCTGGTCCGGAATGCTGTCTTAGGAATATCAGCCTCTCGTACCCGTACATGATGATAGCTAGACCGAAGATCTATCTTCGAAAAATATTTGGCGCCCTGCAACTGATCAAACAAATCGTCAATTCTGGGGAGGGGGTATTTATTCTTTATAGTTACCTTATTCAGCTGCCGATAATCAATACACATACGCAGCGACCCGTCTTTCTTACTCACAAATAATACCGGGGCTCCCCAAGGCGAAGTACTGGGCCTGATGAAGCCTTTTTCTAACAGATCCTTCAACTGCTCTTTCAGTTCTTTCAATTCTGCCGGTGCCATTCTGTACGGGGGAATAGATATCGGCTGAGTATCTGGAAGCAAATCAATAGTAAAATCTATCTCCCGCTCTGGAGGAAGGCCTGGAAGCTCATCTGGGAATACATCTGGAAATTCATTAACCACGGGAACTGACTGAAGAGTCGGCGTTTCTGCTGTCAAGTCTTGTACCCAAACCAGATGATAAATATAACCTTTTCTGATCATTTTCTTCGCCTTAAGGTATGAAATAAACTTACCTTTCGGCGATGCAGTATTACCTGCCCATTCTATAACTGGCTCCCCAGGAAACTGGAAACGAACTACCTTATTTTGGCAGTCAACATTAGCATAACAGGAAGCTAGCCAGTCCATACCCATAATAACATCGAACTCGATCATATCTAACTCCACCAGATCTGCCTTAGTGTCTCGACCACATACAATTACAGAACAGTCTTTATATACCTGTTTTGCTACAATAAAGTCCCCAATCGGTGTGGCTACCTCAAATGGCTCTATAGGTTCAGACGTTATACCAATTTTTCCAACAATAAGAGGCGAAATATATGACAAAGTCGAACCTGGATCAATTAATGCATACACAGACCGAGAGAAAACCAATAATGTACCTATAACGACATTAGGCGATGCCTCCTGATCCTGGCGGCTGGCCAAAGCATAAATGCGGTTTGAAGGACCGCTAGTACCCGAAGCTCCACCACGGCCTCTGCCGCAACCCGCCGGTGCTGATGTACCCAGCCCTGTAGGGCGTATAGCCACTGACGAAGATGATGACCCGACGGCTGATCCGATAGGCTACGCTGCACCACCCGAACCACCCTTATACGGGCAGTCTCTCATAAAATGGCCCTGAAGGCTGCAAGAAAAGCATGCACCGGTGGCTCTGTAGCACTCCTCAGGATGGTATCTGCCACAATAAGAACACTGAGGCCTAGGTGGCCTCGTCTGACCAGAACCCCTATTTGTCCGCGAACCTGAAGTCCTGGAGCTCTGACCTGCTCCTGAATAACCTGGGCTATCAAATCTGCGACCTGTAGGCTATGGAGGTGCGCTCTGTGCCGGCTGGGATAGATGTCTGCTAGGCTGTTGCGGCTGCTGAGGCTGTCTGCCCCGAAAATCTCCCGAATACCCAGATGATCTGGCCCTCTTGGGCTGTCTCCGATCCTGACTCCTATCGGGCTGATGACCCCTGTGCCGGTCCTCCATGCCCTGGGCGTGCGCCTGAATACGGGAAATATCCATATCGGGCTGAGCGGCCAATACCAAACAACTGTCGACAAAATACCGGTCCAACCCCATAATATACCTGTGCATCCTGTCAGCCATAGTAGCTACCACAGCAGGTGCATATCGGGCCAATGAGTCGAACTCCATACTGTACTCTCGAACACTGCAGCCCCTCTGTCTCAACAATAAGAATCTGTCAGCCTTGGCCCGCCGTAACTCCGGAGGCAGAAAATGGCTAAGAAAAGCCTGAGAAAAATCATCCCAAACTGCTGGGGGAGCACCGTCACCTCTGGATAACTCCAATGACTCGTACCAATTAGCCGCTACATCATACAACCGGTACGAAGCCAACGTGACTGACTCTGTCGCGGAAGCATTAATCAAACGTAAGGCGCGCCATATCTTCTTGATAAACTCCTCAGGATCCTCCTCGGGCTTTGTCCCGAAGAACTCTGGAGGGCCACAAGTCAAAAACTCCCGGGCTGTCAAACTGTCACGCCTGTAAGCCCGGTCACCTCCCAGTCCGTGCCCCTGAACCTGTCCTGCCACAAGTCTGGTAAATAGCTGGACTGCCTCTCTCATAGCCTGAACCTCAGTGCCTGGCCGTGGAGCTGAGGGCTCAGGTACTGGAACTGCGGGAGCTGGAGGTGGAGCCGCCCCTCGACCTGCAGCCACTGCTGCTCCAATCTCCTCTACGTGTGGCGGTGTGGAAGAGCCCTCTACCGGGGGAAAAATATCAGGAGCAATATGGGCATGGGCCCTGGTAACCCTCTGGGCCCGACTAGTCTCTCCCACAGTTGCTGCCTTGGCCTTTTGGGCCGCTGTCGCTTTTTTTGGAGGCATAACTGCAAATGTAACAATTCGTTAGGGAGGAGTCATCCTGATAACATAGCTCTATCGCACGATCAAAGACAGAAAGAAAGGTAGTATCCTAAATGCCCTGTAGCCTCCTGTTTATAGGTGTGGTGCACAACACACCGATAAACAAGACTCTACTAGACACGGTCTGTAGACATTCCGAGGACGAACCTCACTGATACCACTTTTGTCACGACCCAACCCCGTAGGCCGTGACTAGTGCCCGATCTGGGCACTCAAACGCATTCTAGTATATGGCAGAAGCCGACAAGGCTTTATTTCAAATTTAGATAATTTCCAGAAAAAATTTCGACAGAGTTTCCTTTGTTTTACGGACTATCCCATATACCCTGCACGCAGAAAATACCTACAAAGGTCACACAGGGCCAACAAAGCAACATTTAAATATATACGGACCGGCCGCCCCGGCGAATGGGATCGCCCAAACACAACATAGGCACACATCTGTACTGAAAGACCCCAACCCACAAACATGTCCACAGACCTCTAAACAGACCGACAGAATCATATGACGGGACAGGGCCCCGCCGTACCCATGAACGAGAATATACATATATAGAAGTGGCAGACTGTACCAAAAGATGGCTCTGAATAAAAGAGTGCTCCAAATGGCAGAAAAGATATCCTAGACGGACGGATCCGTAAACCTGTCGTCGGTACCTGCGCGGCATGAAAACGCAGCCCCCGAAGAAAGGGGGTCAGTATGAAATATGTACTGAATATGTAAAGCCTGAATTACAGAAACAGAATCATAACTGCTACAGAACGTACAGAAAGCGAGCAGAAAATCCAAAGTATCAAATACATATTTTCAAAACATGCATAGTGTATACAGAAACATATGTCATATCAAATCCGACCCCTGCCAAGGGACTCGGCAGACAGAACGTGGCCACCCTCCCGACGCTGGTGCCACAACACAGAAGAATCAGAATAGGGGCATAACCCCGAACATAATATGTCATATCAAATGGCCATAGCAAATCATATCAGAACAAGCGGACATGGCACATCATACTCCACAGACCCATGTACGCGTATACCTGCCCCCTCACATCGAGGCACGGCGAACAATGCAGAGGATCACGCTTGACAACATATCCTGGCCCGGGCTCAGTGTGGGAAACATTGGGGCATCCACGAATGGAGTAATGAGAGACTAATGCAATTAAAATATCATAAATGTTTTAATAGACTCGATGAGGCATATCAAAGACAAACCGGTCCAATGAAGTCGAACGGGAACATAATAACGAGTTTCGGATATCATAATGAATTACAGAAGTATAACCTTTCTGAAATCGTTCCGAGTGTCAAAAATATTTATCGGACTCAATGGAATATTTAAAACAATGTTTGTTAGGTAATTAGAATAGTAGTCAAAACGTTTCTTTTAAGAACTGTTCGAAAAGAAGACTTAAGTACATTAAGGGCAAAATCGGGGATAGCGGGCCCACCTCGGGACAAACAAGGCGGCGGGCTCAAATTATGCCCTTTTAAGCTTATGGGGTCACCTAAAAAGGTTCTACGGATATTCTATAGCTTTCCAAGTAATTTAGAGAAAGTTTACATAATTTCAGGGAAAGCACACCAAATGGGCTCAATCTTACTGAAGGAAAAAAGCGAGATTTTCAATTGCGGATTCCGAGGGGCAGAAAGTCTGCCAAGGCCCGAATCCGATTCTACTACACTTAGGCATGCCAAAAGAAGGATCGGGGTAGCTTTACATACCTCTTGAGCTTTTTAAGCCTATCCAACCTCACTCTCCGTTTCGTCGAAAATCTGCAAATGGTCACATTTACCAATTGTGAGCTATAGATGCTACGAATTCAATTCAACTCATATTTGCCTACCGAAATTTCGGCAGCACTTCCCCTATACATATAGCACCCCCGAGAATTCAACTCGGTTCAAAACCATCAACAACAACCCAACAACAAACATCAACAACAACAACAATCACTATAAACGCAATGTAACTTATTTAGCCATCTTTTCAACACAATGTCATAACCTTCACTTTAACCTTAACTTTCAAACTAATCTCAATGATTTCACATTCATTATCAATCTAGTTCACCACAATATAGTTTAGAAGCATTTCATATCGCTTCCTTAAATTATACACCCGATATACATAATATACAACTTTCCGCCAAAGTCATATTTCATCCAAAGCTTCTAATCTTTGGCATACATATTCATGACATGTTTTCATCTTCCAAATTCATCAATAATCATCATGACTTGCAACCTAACAACTTCATTTTCGCAATGTCGTAAGATCGTACTAAAACGACATAAGCTTCTACATTCCATTTCAATACAAACTTATATCATTTTATCTTCATTTACATTGCAAGCATCACAATAACACAACTAACACATTAAACAAAATTAATTCATTAGCATCCTACCAACACCATACCACACGGCCAAACCCCTATATTTCATTTTCAATCAAATTTATTCAACTCTCATTCTCACTATGAATTCCATCATACACACAACTAGAATACAACATAAATTTCAACTCATTTCACTTACACATTAACACACACACACGGCCACATTCTATATTCCATACCCACTTTGCAAACTTCCATTTTTCCATACAATCAACTCATTTCTACATACTACAACACAAACAATACTTCATAACACAATAATAAGGGATAAATTCTTACCTTTTTACTCAATCTTCTTCACTTGAATATAGGGTCAACTTGAAGAAACAAGACTTCTTCCTTCCAAACCAACTACACCAAGTTGCAAAGGGACTTTGAATTAGTGAAAATCCAACAAGAGAATAATTTTTGGAGTAAGATTTTTGGGGGTCAAATTTCCATGGCAAACCCGAATGGTCTCTTAGTTTTTCTCTTGTTCTTGCTTTGCTTTGTTCATTCTAAATTCTTGAACTTTCTAAAGGGGTATGACTCATATAATTTTAACACATGGAGAATTAATTTGGGGCCATGGGTTTGGCCCATACTTGGCCGGCCACCCTTCAAAATAATGGGCCTCATTTGTTTCTCATTTTTCAAGCCCAAAGACTTGTGAATCAATTTTTTTGTACTTCCCGAAACTACTTTCCGAAATTCCAATTTTTGCCCTTAGCCTTCCCCGACACTTTCACATTAATATTCTTTCACAAACAACTCATGTGCTAGATTTAACCAATTATGACTTTATTTCATACAAGTCAAGATTGTTTTCAAATTTTCCAACGTGTGAAAATACGGGATATAACACTTCAACAACTACCTACAATATGACAACTATCTATGGAGCTTCTAAGATAAATAAAATGAATGAACTAACTTCCGGACACAGCCCAAAACCAAAAAGCAATAAATTTATATAGAGGGGTGTCCCACGAACAAACATGTGGGCTCACCAATAAGCCAGGAAAGCAGTAAGTTCTTCTACTCTGCACGCGTACCACAAACCTGCTCTTTTTTCGTACCTAACATACCATTAAAAACAACCATGGTATGCCTGAGTACTGGGTACTCAGTGAGTGTCTCCGAGACAATAGTTAATAGCAAAAATACATGAGTAATAAGTATAATTGAACATTATTGAGAAACAGTTCAAAACAAATGATAACATCTCGCGAATATCCAATGTGAGACAATAATGAAGAACTAATCACTTTGAATATGAAAGTCATTCTCGTTACCTTGTACTCTTTCAGAACAGTTTGAAATCCAAAGAGAGAGTATGCTAGTAACCTTAGTAAAATCACCACTAAGAGCCAATAACATAGGAATACATCAATTTCAACTTATTGTACTGTTTTTCATGTTAAGTCTTTTCACTCATGAACTCAAGATCATCAACAAGCCACTCATAGGCAACAAAAGTATAACAGATGCCTATACAGGCCCAAATCAATATAACGAAGGGACGCCCATTTAAGGTTCCCTAAACTGCATAGGAGCACCATATCGAGGTTTTTTACCCTCGACGACTATCCTTCTTCCTAAATAGCTTGGCAAAACCACATCAGGGTTATGAACCCTCAATGGCTATCCTTCCTCCCGAAGAGCTAGGAAAAATCACATCGGGTTATGAACCCTCGATGGCTATCCTTCCTCCCGAATAGCTAGGCAAAACCACATCAGGGTTATAAACCCTTAATGGCTATCCTTTCTCAAATAGTTAGGCAAAACCATATCGGGGTTATGAATCCTCAATAGCTATCCTTCCTCCCGAATAGCTAGGCAAAACCACATCAGGGCTATTGACCCTCGATGACCACTCTTCCTCCAGAATGGCTAGGCAAACCCCACTAGGATCCATAGTGACTACCCTTTCTTCCAAGTATCTAGGCGAAACACAAACAATAGAATCATCGCATATTAGCCGAATTACAAATCATGGCATAGAAGCCGAATACAAATCATATCATGATAACAGAATTGTTCATTATGGATTATGTTCATCATCCCGTTATTATGGGTATACCAATATCATTGACTATTCAAATTATTATTCAATTTCAATTCGATGAAGCCCGTTCATAGGGCAAACCATATGAAATATCAAAGCTTTCTGAAATCAAGTTTAAGCATCCCTTATGGGGTAATCCATGTTCAAAGATTAAAACTTTATATTTCAATTCCAATTATCCTTTTGTAAGGGGTATATATATATACATATGAAATACACATAAAGATTTAAATGCGGGTTTGTCCCTTACGCACATAAACCTTGCCAAAGAATCACTTTAAATGTATGAAAACGTATGCTCGAAAAAGAGACATACCTCAATTACCATTATATCGCTACCAAACAAATTTTTCAAAGCTCAACAATGCTGCTATAATTGATTTAGATGAGAAAGATGAGAGCTTTACACTTTTTCTCTTGAATTCCTATCCTTTTTTGAAAACTAGGGTTTCTAAGCCGATTTTCGTGTTCATGCTTTCAAGAGATTCACCCATGGATTCTACTGATATATAAACACTGTATAAACCCCAAATGATACGCATAACTATACTTGAATTTCATAAACTTACCTCATAACAAATTGCCAATAATTCTCCTCTTCAACTGTTCTTGAATCGAATTCTCATAATCTATTGAATAGGTGAGGTTTCTAGCATTAATCTTTGTTAGATTGAGGTAATAATCATGGGGTTTTAGTAAGAACTTGCCTTATAGGTTTGGGGAGGCCTTAGGGTTGTTTTCTGTCCAAAATACAATTTAGAACGAAGTCTGGAATGTGAAAAATGACATAAAATCGTCCAAGGGTCGTATTTATTGGCCTGGACAGTTCAGACATTATACCTCACTGAGAGAAGCCTATGGCGAGCATGTCTCGATTTGGAGCGCGCTCCCCTAACCATTTCACACTTAGCCAAATTTTTTGATTTTTGACTGTGTCGATAGTGTTCAGTAAAATAGGAATAACTCCTAGCATAGAACTCCATCTGATTTTTATTATATATGATTGGAAAGGTGTTTCAACGGGCTGCAACTTTCATGTGTTAAGTTTTCTCAAATTCCTTGCAGATTTTCACGTAAATAGGCTAGAAGTCAGGTCTATCGAAAACTTAGTCGATTCTATCGAATCTTACGCACCCAACTATTTGTCTTGATTCCAAACCAACTATATCCACCAAAACTCATCCCTATAGGACTTTATATAGATAAAATGTTACTTTAAAACACATTTATCACATTCACACTTAACCCGTATTTACGGAGTGTTACATAGCTTTTCAAGATTATCATCATAACTCACTTTTCTCTTCTCCATACATGCTTAATGAGAGCTAGACTGGGCTAGGATAGGGAGAACAAGTTGTCCTAGTTGTTCCATGATCTGATTATGTAATTGATTGTTGGGAAAGGAATATATACTTGAAGAATTGGCTAACCATATGCAATCTTTGATTTTAGGCCTGCTTCTGTGACAGTCATAACGTCAGACTTAAAAAGATCATGAACATATTATGGTATATGACATACAACTAAACGTACAAGAATGAGTAACATATTTTGATTACTTTGAAGAACCACACAGTCTGTGAAAACCTTCCTAGCCAAATTTTAAGGATCCTATGTGAAACTTTAATCATTCCCAACACTAACATATTGTTTTCTTTTATAAGCCATTTGGGAAGACTTCTTCAATTTTGTCAGCCACTGGGATTAATCTAACCCCTTTTTATATGTCATGCCACTTTGAGCTATGTTGGAAATCTAGCATTATTGACATTTATTTCTATTTCCTAGGGAATGAATGTCATGACCCAAATCGGAGGGCCATGATGGCCACCCGGGCCCTACCTGCCGAGCACTGCTAATCATGGTTTCATATCATAATCATAAACAAGGGTGGACTGCGAGGGTCATCAAATGGAAATCTACTAGATCCTATGAGAAATATGCTGAAAAGGGATGAGCTCGAAAATACATGATATGTAACTATGCTGAACAAAATGTACAAGCCGAAAAGGCCATTATAGATGGCTATACGACAAAAATGTCGGCCGAGGGGGACACATAACATCTGACTATACCACACTGTCTACAAACCTCTAATAGAGTGCATGACATAACAAGGTTGGGAAAGGGCCCCGCTATACCTATTTGTACAAAAAAATATAACGTACCAAGACACGATAGCGACTCCAGAACAAGGAGAGTGCTCCAATATCAGATGAGCAGTAACCTAAGGAGGCGGATCGTCAACTTATCTACTTGAACCCGCGGGCATGAAACACAGTGCCTCCAGAAAAGGGATGTCAGTACAGACAAAGCACTGAATAGGTAAGACATGAAAGTAATATGAAAGAGACATAAAAGTACATAGGATAAATGGAATGCAACCTGTATGTATGAACTACCTCTGAGGGCCAATGATATGCATATATATTGTGCATGTATACATCTATGTGTATATAAAGCCTGGTCATACATATATATGTGTATATAACGCCTGTCAAGCCTCCGTGGGCATCCTATCGTATCAAATCGGCATCTGTAGGCATCATCATCATCATTATCATATGACCGACTGATCAGATGGTAGTGCATATACAATGCTATCACCTTCCCCATGCCCCATATAGATAATACATAATATACGTGTCTATAACGCTTGTGGGGTCAGAGGTCACATATATACATATATGTATATATACTGCAATGCATGAATAAAATAAGAGTGCATCCGGAATCTGTTGGAGTGACGTAAGGTCGTTATACCTCCGAACACCATTATGAGATCGCATTTTCATCAACATGTGACTATGAATCATACTGAATCTGAAGAAAGCAACATTACTAGAGCATGAATCAACATTGACCATTCCTAGCTACTAAGAATAGAATGATTATGGAGTAGCATTACGTTTACGTTTCGTTCACAAGGTTCATGCCAAAAGAAGGAAAGTTAGCCTTAACATACCTCAAGTCATCAACAAATCCCACAATGAAACTGTCGGGCTAGTATTCAAATCTCCTTAGTAACTACAGTACACCTAGCAACCAACAACATAACAACAACCTCATATAAGTCTCTTTAATTCCACATCTCTACTCACCCCGGATTTACATCAAAACAACCCAATATACGCTTTTTGTCAACATCCTCAATACAATCTCAACACCAACTACTATCCTTACGACAAGGTTTTATCTTAAAAATATTTACAACATGACTTATGTTAGAATACATCTCAACATAAACTTAAATTCATGTTTGAACCTTCGCGCCAACTCTTTTCCCTCCAAACCTAGCATAACCATCATATAAACTCATAAACATGGAGTTAAGATAGAATATTACTTCAAACCTAAAGAACACGTCAATTACAAGAGTGCTTCACCTTGAAGTATCCTCCAAAACCCCTACCAAGAGGAGAAACAAGCTTCCATAATCACTTTATACCTTTAAACACTTGATCTTCTCTTTTGATCCTTGATTTTTCTTAGGAATTGATTAGATATTGTTGGAGAGGGTTTTCCAGAAGGTTAGAGATCAGGGGAAGTGGAGAAAATGAATTAAAATGATAAGTGTATGAATTATATATATATATATATATATAAAACTAAAACTGACTTACAAATACGGCCAAAATACTGACCCTATATTTAAATATGGTCCGTATTTTTGGACCGTAATTCTCCACATCAAAATTTGACCTCTCTGCCAAGAGAAGTACGGACCGTATTTGTCACGACCCAAACTGGAGGGCCATAATGGGCACCTGACTGTACTAGTCAAGTACCATCTCACATACATCCGTGACATCAACATAAACATAGGTAGGCCGATAGGGCCATCATATGACTCTCAATAGACTCATAAGGAAAGCATGCCTGCATCGAATTATCTGAAAGACTCATATGTATGAATATGCTGGACATACTGTATGAGCCGATAAGGCTACCATAACCACCTGTGACAACATATGAACTCTCAAGTCTGGATATCATTTGACTGTACATAACTGTCTACAAGACTCTACTAGAAAACATAACATAATGTGACCCGGACAAGGCCCCGCCATACCCATACATATGTGCATACATAAATAGACATAAGACCATGCTGACTCCTAGCATCTCCAGAACAAATGGAATGCATCAACCTTATCTGCTGATCTGACATCCTAATAGATGGATTACCAACCTGTATCTCGGGACCTGCGAGTATGAAACGCAGCCCCCAAACAATAGGAGACTCAATACAAAGAATGTACCGAGTATGTAAGGCATGGAAACAGTATAATCATAAGAATCATGAAAAGAATCTGAGACATGAGAATCAATATGTGGATCTGAATGTATTTGTATGACTGTATACCCGAAAGTGTTTGTATAACTCTATATAACTGAAAGTGCCTCTGAGGGCGTATGATATGCATGCTTTCTTTAAAAAATCATATACATTATATCATAATATAACTGTTAGTGTTGTGGAACGTACAACCCGATCCATAAATGTTAGTACTGCAGAACGTGCAGTCTGATCCATATATCATATCATCCTGCATCCAAGGTAACATCATAATGTACCCACTGCAGTGCTGTATACATCTACGTGTCGTACCCGACAGACTATATGTAACGACCCAACCGGAGGGCCGCGACGGGCACCCGGTGCTATCCCACCCGGGCACCCCTTGTCATACATTTACATTTTTATCTAGGTGAGCTATCTACTAAATCATACATTTCTATTTGTCAATCATACTAGTCCCATTGGACAACAATACCTTTATTTCATTATTGACATCTATGCCCATATCAATGTACATAAGCCGACGAGGCTACCAAAATGAAATCCAAAGTATAGGCCGACAAGGCCAAACACATCTAACCATATACACATGTATACGAGCCTCTAAGAAAAGTGTGTCATATCATATAGGCGGGACAGGACCTCGCTATGCCCATAATTATGTACACAAAAGAATCAATACCAAAAGCTATAGCTCCGAATGAAATGGAGCTCCGCTATGTAGTCCCTGAGAAATGTAGCTATGGATCAAGTCTGTCTCCCTGGGCACCTGTGGGCATGACGCAGCGTCCACAACAAACGGACGTCAGTACGAAGAATGTAAAGCATGATCAATATAAATATAAGAGCAGAATAAGCAACATGAGAAATAGCATAAGATGGGAGATAGTTGTATCAACGTCTTAAGCACTTACTTGCCTTTCACAGGGACTTTCCATTTCTAGCGCGTATTCGTGTACATACATCCATATCCGCATCCGTACTCATATCCGTACACGTTTACATTTCTTATCCATATACATATCCTTATTCACATTCATATCATATACATATTCTTATTCATATTCGTATCATATCTGTAGTCATACTTATATCTATATCATATACATATCCATAGCATATACATAACATTTACATAGCATGCCCGACTACAAAGGTTCGGTATTTCACGTACCAGACCATGGCTAGGCTCGGTTATCATACATACTTGGCCAACCAAGGCTCAAGGTTACACATTCCTGGCCCTACCAAGTCCTCAGGGATATCCATACCATCTGTAGAGGTGTGCGCGCTTTACATCAATATATACATATTCTACCCAGCCTAATAAGCTCGGGGTTCCGTAATAGTCATACATAGATACATATACATAATAGCTCATAAGCATCTTTTCTATTATCATCAGTATCATTATCGTCATTGTTATCGTCATCGCTATTATCGTTATCACTATCATCGTCGTTCATTACATCTATCCTTATAGGACTACTCGTCATATGAGGAACGTAGTACAATCGTAACATATCGAAAATCATAAGCTTAGTAGCTTTTGAAGATAGAGTCATTTGGAGGACATCATAGAGTTATAGAAGATTTAGATGATTGGACAAAGAACCATGCCTTATGATATAAGGGTTAGCCTTACATACATTTCCGTTCAACTATTTTACCACTTGCACGTTTTCCCTCAACGCTCACGTTCTACCTTCATTAAAGTCATACTATCATTAGAAATCGATGGCTAGCATACACAACTAAAAATTAGAGAAAATCGGACAGCATCTCCTTTATTTATACGACATTTCTCCATATCGGATATCAACTCCCAAACGTCAATAACACGTTCACAATATCATAACAATAGTCTCTATTCATCCACATTATCCATACATCTCAATTTACTTCCAATTGTCCATATCCATGGTCATAACACACATTTACATTCATTAATATACAATGTCTATCTCACGTTCTTAACATCATTTATAACATATTCATATCACAACGCATCAAGAATCATAACTCAATTAAAGCTATCACTCAAAATGGCACTATTCCACATTCATGACCCATTTTTCCATATCCTTCTACAATTCAAGTATTTCAACTTTCAATTACCTTAAACAACATGGAAATACCATAAATCTTACCTTAGATGTTGTAGGAACAATCTGTGGTGGGAATACTTCACTTGAGCCAAAACCCTAGTTCATCTCTAATGAGATTTCTTAACTTGGATGATCCTCAATGGGTTTTCTTACACTTGATTCACTTAGTTTATGTTGTTGATCACTAATACCTCTTGAATTCTTGTGGAATAAATGTAGAGAGATGTTTCAGAGAGAAGGGGTGTGATATGGAAATGAAATGAAATGAAACTTGGATCCCTTAATTAATGAACCAATCTGTCCCCGACCAAATATACGGACCAACATACGGTCCGTACATTTTATACGGGTCGTATGTTTGGCCTTATGTTTGGTCTAGTGAAGTGAGTCATTCTGGGCTGATTATACGGTCCAACATACGAACCGTATATTTTATACGGCCAGTATGTTTGGCCGTATAATACCCAATGTTTCGAAGATCGTTTTCGTCGACTCGTTTGATCTCCAATCCTTATGGAACCTTCTTAGCACTTGTTTAAAACCTCAATACCAATCTAAGGGACGTTATCACTCTTCTCCAAGACATCATTAAATCCTCGCTAACTCGTTAATCGTAATTCCTTTCCGATACCTATCGTATGCCTTGCCTTCTCTTGGCAACTTTCTCCCCCCCCCCCCCCCCCCTTTCTCGAATATCTTTGAAATCTTAATTAGGGTCATCAGATGTCATTTCTTACTTATAAAAATACCATATACTTCGTGCTCTTCGTTAGTCTATTAAATTGGGCATCAACGGAAAATTTTCCGAGGTTTAACATTCTCCCCCCCTTAAGAACATTCGTCTTCGAATGTTAAGTCCTCGGGGATTCTATAAAAATTTCGCCAGAGTTTCCCCTGTAATATGGCACTACCATCCTATCACACCAACCCATAATAACAATGCCTTACAGGGCCACAACATAATAGCAATAGAATTTTTCCACACACTGTCACACCCCGACCTCGCTGGGGTGTGATGGGCACCCGACCCTTACTTAGGGCCGAGCGAACCCTCAGACTCTCGCTGCACATAAAATCACGTCAACTCTTTTTTTTTTCTTTATAACAAATAATAAAGTACATAGCAAAACTTTTCTTTCAGAAATATTCTTTCTCGTGGCTTTCAAGCCGAACAAATTTGTGATCATACAAAATTCATTACGTACACAGACCGACAACCAATACCCACGACACTGTCTGCAAAGTCTCTAGTAAGATCCCAAAAGCATAACATACAGAATCTGACTCGGCAGCACTCCGAGAACAAATGGAGCTTGCCATCTGCACTGGAACATCTTCCATCTGTCCTCAACTCAACTGGGAGTACCTGCGCGGCATGAAACGCAGCCCCCGAAGAACAGGGGGTCAGTACGGAAATGTACCGAGTATGTAAAGCGGAAATATAACAATATAAGAAAAACCGAGCCAGAAGTATAGAACTAGAACAGGTAGTATCGGATCCGAGTCCGAAACGGAAATACAGAGTGTGTGGCCAGGACCACGATATATATCACAAGCACGGGGTGTAGCCGTCTGAATCGTAATATGAAACAGAGGTACAAAGCCTAACTGGCAGGATCATCGTGCGGATCGGGGCACAGAGTGCGACTGACATACCCGCAACCGAAGCTACGGGTGTAGAACTATAGCCGACTGAAGCATAGTCCGGCTCAATCATGAAGAAGCAACACCAACAGAATCATTCTCCGAATCCGCTGTCCAGAAATGTAACAGGCAGAACCATGCATGCAGAATCATAAACTTACACAAGCACAGGTAGTATACATTTACCTCAGGTTTTGGCCCTTTAGTGAGGGGCGCAATGGACAGTGCACTGGGGTGTGCACGAATAACCAGGTCGCCACAGGGTCGCCTCTAGTGCACAAGTCATACCCAAGATGTTCCAGCAGGCAAATACGGCAGTTAGAATGTCAAAATGCTTTACTTTCTTTTGAAAAACATTTTTGTTTCACACATATAAAAGAATCAACGCACAATTTCCGCGGCCATAAGTCCAGCGGTCGCTACCACGCATACCGCGGCCAAGTACCCAGCGGTCACTATCACACGTACCGCGGCCAAGGGTCCAGCGGTTATAATCACACATACCGCGACCAAAAGTCCAGCGGTTACAATCACACATACCGCGGTCGAGGGTCCAGCGGTCACAATCACACATTTGACATACCGCGGTCAAGGGTCCAGCGGTCTATGTCAGGCACAATCAGAAGTGCGGCAGACGCGGTCAAGGGTCCAGCAGTCAATGCCACACGTCCGTCATGACGCGGTCAAGGGTCCAGCTGTCAATGTCGGACACGCCGCGGTCGAGGGTCCAGCGGCCAATATTACATATGCGCATATTCACATAACCGGCCCGGGACTCGGTGAAACAGAAAACAACCATACAGGATACCAAATCACTTCTTCCCAAACATAAATCACAGGTGCCAGGATCATGCATCACACAAGATTCAAGTATGCCAAAATCGTATATCAGAAAATACAGAAGATAAGTAGTTTATCCAAATTATCAGGGTAAGGTTTTCAAAACGTTTTAGATGTCAAAAACATTTTATAACGCTCATGAAGGTGGTCATAACACCTATCGTATAGTAAACAACATAATAACCAGGAGTTACCTGCGAACTCCGGACAAGAGTACATTGGCTAAAGCCATACAGCACATATCAGGGTTTCTGTCCCCGCAGTTGGTTCAATAATAATTAAAATCCGTCTCAGGATAGATAAAATATCTCCCGTTTAGTAGTCGGGACAATAGCCATAAGTCCCTAGACTTGTCGCACCGAAGTGAGACAAACAAAACCATAGGAGGGGCGCCGGGGGTAACGGGCCCACCTAGGGTCAAGTCGGGGTGGCGGACATGAATCTTTCCCATTAGACTCTACGGAGTCATCGAGGAAAGTTTCGGAGTGATTGGATTACATTTGTGAAAGTTATGGAGGTTTAACCACTTTTTTTTCAACAAAAGCACCTTTTGAAGTTCAATTGAATTGAATGAATAGTACCAAGAAATCAATCTCGGTTTCCGATGAGCAGAATTGCCCCTGAGGCTGAAATCTCCACCTAGCACACCTAGGACATGCCAAAGAACAAAGGGGAAGGCTTTACATACCTCGATTGCGCCTTATGCTCGCTTGGCTTTAATTCCAATTTCGTCCAGAATCTACAAATGGTCATGTTTACCAATTGTCAATTTCAAGCTTTTCAAGAATCTAAGCTTAATCACATAATTGCCTACCGAAATTTCGGCAGCATTTCCCCTATAAACTCGCCTATCCGAATTTCCAATTGCTCTCCTGTTGACACAGAAATACCAACAATAACATATGGACACAACCATATCTTCAATTCTTTTATTTCAACAAGAACAACAACATATCAAAACAGCCCCCAACTATAACATAACGATGCCCGAAATTCTAACGAACACTTGCAATACACCAAGCAGCCCGTATGCACTTCTTATACCTTATTCCATGCAATCTTTTCAGCAAATTTCTGAGAAATACAACAGCAGCCACACGACACCACATCATCTATTCATATGCAACTAAACCACATTATTATCTCTATAATCCTTACCACAACCCACAACAATTTTTAACTCCAACTCTAACCTTCAAATTCCTTAATTCTCATCACATAATCTATGATTACAACAACCAAAATATTAATTCAAATAAGTCCATCAATTTCAATTAAAACAGCGCCTAATCCATAAATCTCAACAAAACAACAAACGAGTTTATAATGTTGTTATCTCCGTTCTAATTTGTTAAAACTCTAAATAAACACTTTAATAACATAAAATGAATCTTATAAATACCTTAGAAGCAGCTCAAACACGAAAATTTCATTCCCCAAGACCAATATTTCGCTCAAATTGAAGGCAACTCAACGTACAATGCTTTTCTCTTCATGAGCTTCGGGATTCGGGGCTCGGATTTTGATCAAAATGACCTTCTTAGCCTTGAAGTTTTCTCTCTCTCTCTCTAATGTTCTTGGAAGATTTTATGTTAAATGAAAAGCCCTGAAATAATTTTTCCTTATATACTTGACGTTAATGGGCCTCATGGGCCGAAATGTGAATGTTTGGATCGGGTCACAATTTTCTGCCCCGCCAGCCCAACTTGCATCGTCCATATCTGCTTATCCAGATATCGTTTTGACGAGCGGTTTGTTGCGTTAGAAAATATACTTGATGAAATTAATTTTAGAATTTTGAAACACCTTAAAACTCCTCATATACTAGGAGATATGCCTCCAACAATATGGCTAAAAATCTGGTCCGAGATATTTTCTGAAGTTGTTTGGATTCATTTCGTTCAGCTTCGTTTAACTTCTAATCCTCTTCCGACCCTCATGTAACCTCTTATACATACATATACATACTCATATACGCTCATAACGTGATTTCAAATCCTTTAGGTTATGATGTCACCTCGGGATACTTACGGCAACCATATATATATAACGATATTCTTACTAACTCGATTAACTTTCCTTGAACTTTCTGAACTCATTCTTTCTTGTCTTAATTAAAATAGCACGGACTCTTACGGGGTATAACATCCTTCCCCCCTTAGGAACATTCGTCCCTGAATGTCAAATTAGTCCTACATAAGTATACTGCTTCTGGTGATGTTATAACGAATCATTTGTAACTTGAACTCATCTATCATGCTGTGCCTTTCTGTACTTAGCTTAATTCCATTCTCCACCTGACATCTGTTAATATTGATCTTCCAAATATAGTAGACACTATTTAGCTACCTCTGTAATCGACTGCAACTTACCATGTCCATCTACACTTGAAGCTTAAGTCGAGTTCTTCTTGATCGTCCTCTTTAAATTCACTGTCTTCTTGTAACTAGCTCGTTCTGACCATCTCACTTAAGTCATTTTGCAATTTCCCTTAATCCCACTTATAACACTTTAAGCATATTATCTCGTGTCGTTTCTCTATTTTTGACTCAACTCTTCTATTGCCTCTTTACTCAGATTTGCTCTTAGTTCTCCTATCATGCATCTTATTGCAAGCTTTACACGAGTATGTGTAGGTACTCAAATCAGCCCAGAAAATATCTTAGCATTGTCTCACTAGTCTTTACGCTTTACTTTACATTCTTCCTTCATACCTTCCAATAGTATCGGGGCCCAATTATGGCTTTTGCTCTCCGTACTAATGATGTCTCTGTAGTTTTGCCTTAAACCACCTTACACCTTTCTTTGACGTATCCAAAATATTGCAACCGCACTATTGTTATTGAATTCTTACCCTTTTTATATTTTTGGGAAAATTTGGGTAGAGGTTCTTCTGTACTTCTTACTATCCCAAAACCTGCACGCAGGAAATACCAACAATGCCTCACAGGGCCAACATATATACGTATATATATCATATCGTATCATAGCCACACAGGCCTAACAATTTCAAGTAAAAGTATAAAGATGTCGAGACTTACCTCACATGTCCAATTCAAACTACACCTGTTACACTTTCCTGTTTACTTTCCTACCTACCTTATCTTTCATTCTTCAACCTTATTTTTCAATCATATCTCAATATTCTTACCTTATCCAACATGCCCCTTTCGCACCGTTGCTTACCTGTGTACAGTGTAGCTTCCAATATCATCGGCCACTTTCTTCTGTCGATACCGTTCTTCAGCTGAAATCAAGGGTTAGTAAAAAGGAAATTCCTTTCCTACAGCTTGCTCTATCGCACGATCCAGGATTCAAAGAAGATCAACAATCCCTAGATGCCCCGTAGTCTCTTGTTTATAGATGTGGCGTTCAACACACCATAAACAGGACTCTACCAGACACGACTTCGCAGACAACCCCTAGGACAGACCTGCTCTGATACCACTCTGTCACACCCCGACCTCGCTGGGGTGTGATGGGCACCCGACCCTTACTTAGGGCCGAGCGAACCCTCAGACTCTCGCTGCACATAAAATCACGTCAACTCTTTTTTTTTCTTTATAACAAATAATAAAGTACATAGCAAAACTTTTCTTTCAGAAATATTCTTTCTCGTGGCTTTCAAGCCGAACAAATTTGTGATCATACAAAATTCATTACGTACACAGATCGACAACCAATACCCACGACACTGTCTGCAAAGTCTCTAGTAAGATCCCAAAAGTATAACATACAGAATCTGACTCGGCAGCACTCCGGGAACAAATGGAGTTTGCCATCTGCACTGGAACATCTTCCATCTGTCCTCAACTCAACTGGGAGTACCTGCGCGGCATGAAACGCAGCCCTCGAAGAACAGGGGGTCAGTACGGAAATGTACCGAGTATGTAAAGCGGAAATATAACAATATAAGCAAAACCGACCCAGAAGTATAGAACTAGAACAGGTAGTATCGGATCCGAGTCCGAAACGGAAATACAGAGTGTGTGGCCAGGACCACGATATATATCATAAGCACGGGGTGTAGCCGTCTGAATTGTAATATGAAACAGAGGTACAAAGCCTAACTGGCAGGATCATCGTGCGGATCGGGGCACAGAGTGCGACTGACATACCCGCAACCGAAGCTAGGGGTGTAGAACTATAGCCGACTGAAGCATAGTCCGGCTCAATCATGCAGAAGCAACACCAACAGAATCATTCTCCGAATCCGCTGTCCAGAAATGTAACAGGCAGAACCATGCATGCAGAATCATAAACTTACACAAGCACAGGTAGTATACATTTACCTCAGGTTTCGGCCATTTAGTGAGGGGCGCAATGGACAGTGCACTGGGGTGTGCACGAATAACCAGGTCGCCACAGGGTCGCCTCTAGTGCACAAGTCATACCCAAGAGGTTCCAGCAGGCAAATACGGCAGTTAGAATGTCAAAATGCTTTACTTTCTTTTGAAAAACATTTTTGTTTCACACATATAGAAGAATCAACGCACAATTTCCGCGGCCATAAGTCCAGCGGTCGCTACCACGCATACCGCGGCCAAGTACCCAGCGGTCACTATCACATGTACCGCGGCCAAGGGTCCAGCGGTTATAATCACACATACCGCGACCAAAAGTCCAGCGGTTACAATCACACATACCGCGGTCAAGGGTCCAGCGGTCACAATCACACATTTGACATACTGCGGTCAAGGGTCCAGCGGTCTATGTCAGGCACAATCACAAGTGCGGCAGACGCGGTCAAGTGTCCAGCAGTCAATGCCACACGTCCGGCATGACGCGGTCAAGGGTCCAGCTGTCAATGTCGGACACGCCGCGGTCGAGGGTCCAGCGGCCAATATTACATATGCGCATATTCACATAACCGGCCCGGGACTCGGTGAAATAGAAAACAACCATACAGGATACCAAATCACTACTTCCCAAACATAAATCACACGTGCCAGGATCATGCATCACACAAGATTCAGGTATGCCAAAATCGTATATCAGAAAATACAGAAGATAAGTAGTTTATCCAAATTATCAGGGTAAGGTTTTCAAAACGTTTTAGATGTCAAAAACATTTTATAACGCTCATGAAGGTGGTCATAACACCTATCGTATAGTAAACAACATAATAACCAGGAGTTACCTGCGAACTCCGGACAAGAGTGCATTGGCTAAAGCCATACAGCACATATCAGGGTTTCTGTCCCCGCAGTTGGTTCAATAATAATTAAAATCCGTCTCAGGATAGATAAAATATCTCCCGTTTAGTAGTCGGGACAATAGCCATAAGTCCCTAGACTTGTCGCACCGAAGTGAGACAAACAAAACCATAGGAGGGGCGCCGGGGGTAACGGGCCCACCTCGGGTCAAGTCGGGGTGGCGGACATGAATCACGCCCATTAGACTCTACGGAGTCATCGAGGAAGTTTCGGAGTGATTGGATTACATTTGTGAAAGTTATGGAGGTTTAACCACTTTTTTTTCAACAAAAGCACCTTTTGAAGTTCAATTGAATTGAATGAATAGTACCAAGAAATCAATCTCGGTTTCCGATGAGCAGAATTGCCCCCGAGGCTAAAATCTCCACCTAGCACACCTAGGACATGCCAAAGAACAAAGGGGAAGGCTTTACATACCTCGATTGCGCCTTATGCTCGCTTGGCTTCAATTCCAATTTCGTCCAGAATCAACAAATGGTCATGTTTACCAATTGTCAATTTCAAGCTTTTCAAGAATCTAAGCTTAATCACATAATTGCCTACCGAAATTTCGGCAGCATTTCCCCTATAAACTCGCCTATCCGAATTTCCAATTGCTCTCCTGTTGACACAGAAATACCAACAATAACATATGGACACAACCATATCTTCAATTCTTTTATTTCAACAAGAACAACAACATATCAAAACAGCCCCCAACTATAACATAACGATGCCCGAAATTCTAACGAACACTTGCAATACACCAAGCAGCCCGTATGCACTTCTTATACCTTATTCCATGCAATCTTTTCAGCAAATTTCTGAGAAATACAACAGCAGCCACACGACACCACATCATCTATTCATATGCAACTAAACCACATTATTATCTCTATAATCCTTACCACAACCCACAACAATTTTTAACTCCAACTCTAACCTTCAAATTCCTTAATTCTCATCACATAATCTATGATTACAACAACCAAAATATTAATTCAAATAAGTCCATCAATTTCAATTAAAACAGCGCCTAATCCATAAATCTCAACAAAACAACAAACGAGTTTATAATGTTGTTTTCTCCGTTCTAATTCGTTAAAACTCTAAATAAACACTTTAATAACATAAAATGAATCTTATTAATACCTTAGAAGCAGCTCAAACACGAAAATTTCATTCCCCAAGACCAATATTTAGCTCAAATTGAAGGCAACTCAACGTACAATGCTTTTCTCTTCATGAGCTTCGGGATTCGGGGCTCGGATTTTGATCAAAATGACCTTCTTAGCCTTGAAGTTTTCTCTCTCTCTCTCTAATGTTGTTGGAAGATTTTATGTTAAATGAAAAGCCCTCAAATAATTTTTCCTTATATACTTGACGTTAATGGGCCTCATGGGCCGAAATGTGAATGTTTGGATCGGGTCACAATTTTCTACCCCGCCAGCCCAACTTGCATCGTCCATATCTGCTTATCCAGATATCGTTTTGACGAACGGTTTGTTGTGTTAGAAACTATACTCGATGAACTTCATTTTAGAATTTTGAAACACCTTAAAACTCCTCATATACTAGGAGATATGCCTCCAACAATATGGGCTAAAAATCTGGTCCGAGATATTTTCTGAAGTTGTTTGGATTCATTTCGTTCAGCTTCGTTTAACTTCTAATCCTCTTCCGACCCTCATGTAACCTCTTATACATACATATACATACTCATATACGCTCATAATGCGATTTCAAATCCTTTAGGTTACGATGTCACCTCGGGATACTTAAGGCAACCATATATATATAACGATATTCTTACTAACTCGATTAACTTTCCTTGAACTTTCTTAACTCATTCTTTCTTGTCTTAACTAAAATAGCACGGACTCTTACGGGGTATAACACACACGACCCAAAAGCATAAAAGGAAAACATACATACCTTATGGTCTTGGTATCTCATCTTGGATTTCTTCTAAGGGTTGAAATAAATGCGGGTACTTGGATCGCATAATTTCTTCCTCTTCCCATGTCATTTATTCTCGTTTATTGCTTCTCCATAAAACCTTAATTGAGGCCACCTCTTTGTTTCTAAGCCTCCATACTTGCCTATCTAGTATGGCAATGGGTACCTCTTTATAAGTCAGCTTTTCCGTCACTTGAACATCATTTACTGGCACGATCCTAGTAGGATCTCCAACACATTTACGAAGCATCAAGACATGGAAAACAGGGTGAACTGACTCCAAAGCAGGTGGTAGATCTAACTCATAGGCCACTTTGCCTCCTTTGCGCACAATCTCATAAGGCCCAATGTATCGGGGACTAAGCTTCCCCTTTTTGCCGAATCTCATTACACCCTTCATTGGTGAAACTTTCAAGAATACCCAATCTTTCACTTGGAACTCTAAGTCCCTTCGACGATTATCCGCATAGGACTTTTGATGACTTTGGGCTGCTAATAACCGATCTTGTATGAGCTTGAATTTCTCTATGGTTTGCTGGACTAAGTCTGGCCCTATCAACTTAGTCTCTCCTACCTCAAATCACCCAATTGGGGATCTACACTTTCTCCCATATAAATCCTCATACGGTGCCATTTGAATGCTAGAATGATAACTATTGTTATAAGAAAATTCAATGAGTGGCAAGTGATCATCCCAATTACCTCCAAAATCTATCATACATGCCCGTAACATATCTTCAAGAGTTTGAATGGTACGCTCAGCTTGTCCATCAGTCTGCGGATGAAATGCAGTGCTAAGGCTCACTTGGGTCCCTAAACCCTCTTGGAAAGACTTCAAACAATTAGTTGTAAACTGAGTCCCTCAATCAGAGATAATAGATGCTGGGACACCATGGAGTCACACTATCTCTTTAACATAAAGCTTTGCATATTCTTCTGCCACATATGTTGTTCTGACGGGTAATAAATGAGCCGACTTCGTGAGTCTATCCACAAACACCCATATAGAATCATACTTACGTCGAGAACGGGGTAAGCCTGTAATGAAGTCCATGTTAATTACTTCCCACTTCCATGTTGGAATTTCTATAGCTTGCAACAATCCGCCGGACTTTTGGTGCTCGATTTTCTCTTGTTGACAGTTGGGACATTGAGCTACGAATTCCGCTATATCTTTCTTCATTCCATTCCACCAATAGATAGATCTAAGATCATGGTACATTTTCGTCGCTCCAGGATGAACAGAATAACGGGAGCACTGAGCTTCTCTCAATATTTGGTGGCATAAACCTGCCACATCGGGAACACATAATTTGCCTTGGCATCGAAGAACTCTATCTTTTGAAATCTCAAATGATGACTCCTCTTTTTGAGGGAGTGTATCTCTATAATGCATTAGCATGGAATCTTCGTATTGTCGCTCTTTCACTTCTGCTACTAGTGACGAGACTGCTAAATTCTGAATGGTAGTTCCCCTGCTACGTGAGTCCACTACTCGAACTCCTAAGCTAGCTAACTTCTGGAGCTCACGAGCCATTTATCTCTTCTCCGGTCGTACATCACACAAACTTCCCATAGATCTGCGGCTAACAGCATCAGCCACAACATTTACTTTTCCGGGGTGATATAAGATATCAATATCATAATCTTTTAGCAATTCCAACCATCGTCGCTGTCGCAAATTCAAATCTTTCTGCTTAAAGATATACTGGAGGCTCTTATGATCTATATAAATATCCAATTGGACACCATATAAATAATATCTCCATATCTTTAATGCATGAACCACTGCAACCAATTCTAGATCATGGGTTGGATAATTCTTCTCATGTTTTCGTAGTTTCCTTGAAGCATACGCAATCACTTTACCATATTGCATCAACACACAGCCTAGCCCAATTCCTGAAGCATCACAATAAACAACATATCCTTCCAATCCCTCTAGAAGTGTCAGGATTGGGGCAGAAGGCAATCTAACTTTTAACTCTTGGAAACTACGTTCACAATGAAACTTTTCTGATTTCTGGGTAAAATTTGTGAGTGGTGCAGAAATAGAAGAAAAACCCTCAATAAATCTCCTGTAATAACCTGCTAAGCCCAGAAAGCTATGAACCTCCGTAGGAGTTGTAGGCCTTGGCCAAGTTTTCACGGCCTCAATCTTTTAACTATCTACTCGAATACCATCGGCTACAACAGTGTGCCCCAGAAATGTCACTGAGTTCAACCAGAACTCACACTTAGAAAATTTTGCAAACAACTCTCGAGCTTGAAGAACTCTAAGGACAGCACGCAAATGATCCGCATGTTCTACCTCGGATCTAGAATACACCAAGATATCGTCGATGAATACGATCACAAATAGATCTAAGAAGGTCCCGAACACGTTGTTCATCAAATCCATAAACACTACTGGTGCATTAGTTAGCCCAAATGACATTAACCAGAACTCAAAATGACCATATCTTTTTCTGAAGGCCGTCTTAGGGATATCTTCCTCCCTAACTCTCAGTTGATGATACCCGGACCTCAAATCGATCTTTGAAAACCATTTGGCACCTTGCAATTGATCAAATAAGTCATCAATCCTTGGAAGAGGATATTTGTTCTTAATCATCACCTTATTCAATTGTCGATAGTCAATGCACATTCTCCAGTAGCAATCTTTCTTTCGGACAAACAACACGGGTGCTCCCCACGGGGATGAACTAGGCCTAATAAAGCCTTTCTCAAGAAAGTCTTTCAATTGCTCCTTTAACTCTTTCAATTCTTCGGGTGCCATTCTATAAGGAGGAATAAATATAAGCTTAGTGTCTGGCAACACATTAATAGCAAAATCGATTTCCCGCTCGGGAGGAAGGCCTGGAAGCTCTTCCGGGAACACATCCGGAAATTCATTTACTATGGGAACTGACTGAAGAGTTGGCGATTTAGCTTCTACATCTTGAACCCGAACTAGATAATAAATACATCCCTTCGTGATCATTTTCCTTGCCTTTAGATAGGAAATAAACCTACCTTTTGGTGACGCAGTATTCACTTTCCATTCTAAAACTGGTTCTCCCGGAAATTGGAAACGAACCATTTTCATTCTACAATCAACATTGGCATAGCAAAAAGCCAACTAATCCATGCCCATAATAACATCAAAGTCTACCATTTTTAAATCATGCAAGTCAATCATAGTACGACGGTCACAAATCACGATTTTGCAGTTTCTATATACTCGGCTAGCTATTACTGATTCACCAACGGGTGTAGACACCTCAAAAGGTTTGATCGACTCCAGTTCGACTCTAAATCGACTCGCAATATACGAAGTAACATATGACAATGTGGAGCCCGGATCAATCAAAGCATTTACATCATGAGAAAATACTAATAATATACCTGTGACCACATCAGGAGAAGACTCAAGATCTTGGCATCTAGCCAAAGCATAAATACGGTGCTAAGGACTGCTAGAACTGGGGACTCTCACTCTGCCTCTACCATGGCCGATAGGCACATGCGAACCTGGCCCCATAGGGCGTACAGATGCTGAAGATCCGACTACAGACCCTGAAGGCTGGGTCCTACCTCTACTATGAACTAAGGGGCAATCACGCATAATATGGCTTAGTCAACCACATTAATAGCAAACCTCTGAACCCAATCGGCATGGACCCCAATGCAACTTCCCACACTGAGAACATCATGGCACGTGTGACCTCGCCGGACCCGAATCACCTCTAAACTGAGATCTCGAAAAGCTCTGACTTGGCCCGGAATAAGTAGATCTATCAAATCTCTAGCCTAAAAACCGTGGAGGCGCACTAGTCATAGAATAGCCTGAATGCCTAGAAAACTGCTGTCTGTGCCCATCTCTAAACTCACCCATCGGACCCGAAGATCTAGCCCTTTTGCTATGTCCCCTATCATGCTCACGTTCACTTCTTTGCTGTTGTAGACTTTCTTCCAAATTTTGAGCATGGGCCTGAATGCGAGAAATATCCATATTGTCCTGAAGGGACGTAGTCAAGCACCTATCCATCAAATGTGGCCCTAGGCCTTTCACAAATCAGTGTACCCGGTCACCCATATCCGCTACCATGGCCGAAGCATACCTGGCCAAAGAATTGAAGCGGAGACTATACTCTAAAGAACTCATGCTACCTTGCTTCAAATTGAAGAATTTATCGGCTCTAGCTTGCCGAACTTCTGGAGGCATATAATGTCAGAAGAAAGCATCAAGAAATTCTTGCCATACCGGGGGAGGTGAATTGGCTCCCTGTGAAGCCATCCATACCGTATACCAATGGATCGATACATCTCTCAATCTATATGACGCTAACTCCACCGATTCGGTGTCCGAAACATGTATCAAACGAAGGGTCCTCAATATTCCATCAATAAAATTCTGAGGGTCCTCATCCGGCTTTGATCCAAATAATTCCGAAGGGTTTAAGCTAATGAAATCACGGGCCCTTGCACTAACAACCCTATCACCTTGCCCTGTACTTTGTCGCTGAGTCTGGGCAGCAACCAATTGCGTAAGCAAATGAATGGCCTCTTTTACATCTTGGCCTGAGGCATCCGGTGGAGGAGCCGGAGGTGCTGGAGTTGGAGCTGAGGGTCCCTCATGCTCCTCAGAAATAGGCACTATCTGGGAGGACTGAGATTGAGCCGCATTCTGGGACTCACTTTCCGCTACAACTGCTGGCGGTGCTCTTTCAGCCCGCTTTTCTGCCACTGTCGCACGATGTTATGAAGAAAGAAGGTCAATCATTCCAAAAATGCCCGCAGCCTCTTGTTTATAAGTGTGGCGCACAACACACCCATAACCAAGACTCTACTAGACACGGCTCTTAGATACACCCTATGACAGAACTGCTCTGATACCACTTTTGTCACGACCCAACCGGAGGGCCGCGACGGGCACCCGATGCTATCCCACCCAGGCACCCCTTATCATACATTTACATTTTTATCTAAGTGAGCCATATACTAAATCATACATTTCTATTTGTTAATCATACTAGTCCCATTGGACAACAATACCTTTATATCTTCATTGACATCTATGCCCATATCAATGTACATAAGCCGACGAGGCTAACAAAATGAAATCCAAAATATAGGCCAACAAGGCCAAACACATCTAACCATATACACATGTCTACGAGCCTCTAAGAAGAGTGTGTCATATCATATAAGCGGGATAGGACCCCGCTATTGTCACGACCCGACCAGGGGCCGTGACGAGTACCCGATACTTGTACCGAGCACCCCTTAGCTATCCTGTATAAACAGTGCCATATTTTTTTTTTCTAAACATTAACATTTGCAGTAAACTTTCTAATATCGCGTTACACCAGAACGCGGACCATTCGGAATAAAATACATTAAATTGTACATAGCTGACTGTGTATATCTGTCTACGAGCCTCTACACGTAGTACATTTATACAGAGAAAGGGCCGAGTACTGTCGCGCCCGAAAATACATACACAAAATAGTACCGATGAAATAAGGCTCCGGAACAACTGGAGCGCTGTCGAATGCTGCTGATAGGGCACTAGGAATCTGGTCCGTATACCTGCTGACCTGCGCGGCATGAAACGCAGCGTCCACAAGAAGGGACGTCAGTACGAATAATGTACCGAGTATGTAAGACATGGAAAACAATGCAAGCAGTAACATAAAGTACGATCAATAATAATATCACGGAGCCATAGGGCGTATAACGAGGCAAGAACGTAACCTGTACATAGGAAGGCCCCTCTTTAGGCCGGCTGTCATGTAGGCTTTTCTTTTCATCTTTGAAACGTTTCTTTTCATAGGCATAGGAATCAACATTTTTATATTACTTATTCTCGTGTACAGAAAACAGTACATTTCAGTAACGGTATCTTTTGCTCACATTTACAGACGCCGAATACAATCGGCTCTCCCAACCCCCTCGGTGTCCCTTATTCATGTATACAGAAAACAGTACAATTCAGTAGACGGTATCTTTCATTTACATTTACAGACGCCGAATACAATCGACTCTCCCAACCCCCTCCCCAACGATGACCCAACATATTACATCACATATGTATCACACATTATATATATATATATATATATACAGACGCCGCGTACGGCTCATCCCATATCCCGCGTCCGGGCATCCCGCGTCCAGGATGGAATCCAGCTGAATCAGCTGGTGATATAACAGTGGCCCTTCCCTTTTTCCCCACATACACATACATATACATTTACTCATCTTTTATGCATATACATGTCTTATATACATTTACTTTACCATATATATATACATACCCATACACGTATACCCGTTTTATGTACCTATATCATATAAGCACACAAGAGAGCCAAGGAAAATCATGTATCCATCGGAGTGACATAAGGTCGGAGACCTCCGATTACATTACGGAATGCTAGTGATAGCTTCGTCTCACCTTGAAGGAACAAGTATTTTAAGGCGAGACTATCAACGGAGAATAGTGTTACAGTAACCGAAAACGAAATCTTAAGCATTTTAGATGACAGTCATAGGTTTTGGAATCTTAGAAAATAAAGTTATAGCTAGAAAATATAAATATGATTCAAAAATTAGTTTATCGCTTTCATGTTTATATTAGGTACTTGGCTTAGCCGTAGAGTCGTTCCGGTCGTACTTATCATAGCTACATTCTCTTGTCCGACATTGTCATTATCATTATCATCATAGAAACACTCCCGCTGGAGTAGTCATAGTACTTATCACTTGGTGACGAAATCGGGATCAAAGGCCCCATTTTGATTCACTTCAAGTACGTTAACCAAGATTATAGGAAAATCGGAGAGTAACGGGCCCACCTCGGGCCGGACGAGGTAGCGTATATAATTTACCCATATTACGTGTCATAACGTTACTTGTATGAGTCTTAGGGTAATCGGGTCCCACTTAGGCAAGTTATAGGGGTCTAGAAGGTCTTTTCATCATTTTGCACACTTTCTACTTCAATTCAATTGAACGAAAAGTTGAAAACTTTAGGTGCGGATTCCAGGGATTAGGGTTGTCCCCGAGGCTCGTACCCGACTTCTTTTAGTTAAGACATGCCATAGAAAGAAGGGTGAAGCCTTACATACCTCTTTCCGCTCCTTTAGCTACTCCAAATTCACGTCACAATCTCGTCGAAATCTGCGAATTGGTCATTTTTACCAAAACTTTCATTAGTACACTTTGAATTAGAATCTTAAGGAAACACTTGGCTACCGAAATTTTGGCAGCATTTCCTCTGTAATTATACCATCCTCGACATTCAACATATTCAAATTCGCATCAATCACAATCCGAGAATTCAAACCCGGCCAAACTATCGATATGAATTCAACGACTACACTAGCAACTTCCATATTCAAACAATTCACTACTTTTTTTTTCAAAAACCGTCCAACTTCAATAAAATCAATAACGAGCTCATGTATACGTTCCAACGACATCACACTAATCATATAGTCTTTCATGCATACAAAGAACATTACATTCCATTCGTTTAACTTCTAAAGCAAGTCTCCACCATTTCAACTTTGCTAAGGTTCATAGATAATCATTAACACAAAGAATCCGCAACATAACGACAATCAAAGCACTACATAAAATTGACTCGTTCTCCTCCATATTATACCACAACCACACGGCCACACCACTACACACAACACACGGCCACATGCATGCATACTACAATCTCTCCTAAAATTCATTCAACTTCCATTTTCCACATTTCATTCACAACCATAACAACCAACACTAGGCAAGATAATTAAAACACACTTTCTACACACATATATATACACATATACATACACGGCCATGCTTCATATTCCTCTCCATCATGATTTTCATCAATTTTAACATACTACTACACATATAAACCATGCATAACTCATAAAACAAGATCAATACTCACCTTTCTTCTTCAACTTCTCACTTGCCTATCTTTTGGAAACTTGTAGGATTATGAGTTGTTCTTGCTCCAACAACAACTCCACCTTGTTAAGCACCTTTAGCTTGGTAGGAAATGATTTTTGGAAGAATTTTATCAATTTTCCTTGGGAAATTTTACTATGGCCGAAATGCCTTAGGGTTTTCTCCTTCTTTCTTTTGTTCTTGTTTTTCTTGAAATTTCTAGAGCTTGTTGTGATAAAGATGACTTAGTCATCTTTTTATTGACCAAATTTTTATTCACTATGGGCTTGACCCATATGCATGGACGTTTGGGCCTCAAACTTCCTTAAAAAAAATATGTCAAGCCCACTTTATATTCTTAGCTAGTTCTTGTAATTTATGGAAACAATTTTTCCAACTTCCAAATTTGCCCTTCGTCGTTCTCCATATTTCCACTTCTAGACTCTTCATAAGCAACTCATGTGCCAAACAAAATAAAATATTGCCTTGCTTGTTGTTTTCCCGCATTTGTCTTGAATTATCCGATTGCATAAAATGCGGGATATAACATCCTCCCCCCCTTTAGAACATTCGTCCTCGAATGTTAAACTTGCCTCATAGCGTAGTATAATATTTCGGGGAGGTCTCCTTTGTAAATACCTCCTGTCGCTTAGCATATTCATCTTAGAAGCTTAGGTTGCCCTTTTTACGATCTTTACGGTTGAAATTCCTTCTTCATGGCGTCCGCTGCGTCTATCCCCTCACTAGACATGTTCCCGTATATCGTCATATCAGGGATTTCTTGCCTTTGCTAGTGTGGACTCAATATCGGTCTCACCCTGTGACACCTGTACTTTTCTCCGTCATCCTTAAAGCTTTCTGTTGTCATGGCTTTTCTTTTTCTGTTAGTTTAATCCGTCTCGGCCTATATGGCTCGTATGGGGTTTCTCACCTCTTTCCACACCCCAATTTACTCTAGGCTGCCTACTTTTACACTCATCTCTTGTTTTCGCATTTACAGAATTTTTAGCATATTTCCCAAGGGGTCACCCATCATGGGATTACTCCCACCTGAGCACGCTTAACCTTGAAGCTTTAATGCATTTCGATGTCTCGGTGTCAATATTTTTACTTCCGCTTCCTCGTACTACTTATGCCGCATAATATGGAACGAGTTGGGGTCTCGGCAGTTTTCGAAACGTCCGCGTAACACGTCTTTTCCTTTATTTACAGTTCTAACCTTCGCAATTTTCGGGTGTTCGCCTTTTACCTATGCGTATGGCCACTTTCCGTCCAAATTTCCAAATTCTCAATGTGTTCAGTAATACAGAGGACAGTATAGGGAAAAAAATAAATTTCGAATTAATTAACACACGTCTATCACAGAGGATACTGAAAAAGTACCTGTGGCCGCGTCTGCGGAAGGCTCAGGGTCCTGTCGTCCTGTCAGTGCATATAGGCGGTGCGGAGGACCGGCTGAACTAGGTGCTCCTCCTCTACCTCGACCGCGGCCTGCTGGAGCCTGAGAAGTCTGTCCACGAGGGCGCACGGTCGACGACGAACCGATCGCTGATCCGGCTGGCTGAGTTTGGCCTCCTCCATCCTTTAGTGGGCAATCACGTACAAAATGGTCAGTCCGACCACAGGCAAAACAACCACCGGTGTCTAGGTAGCACTGCCCAGAGTGTGGCTTGCCACACCGAGCACATCGTGGTGGGGGAAGCCCCGTCCTGCTAGAATCGGCTCTGTACTGGAGTCTTGAAGCCTTAGAGCCTTGTCCTGTTCCTGAATTGGTAGGTCGGTCAAATCCCCATTCCGCAAATCGAGGAGGTGCACTGGCCGCTGGTTGGCCCGAATACCCAGATTGCTCTTGTGCCTGCCCCCCTCTATACTCGCTCCTACCCCTGGAAAATCTGCCTCTTTTTTTGGAACCCCTATTTGGATAGCTTTCCTCTCTCCGTGTCTGATACTGCTCTTCCAGATTTTGGGCGTGGGCCTGGATGCGGGTAATAGTCATCCCGTCTTGGAGTGAGGCCGTCAAACACTCCTTAACCAAATGTGGCCCTAGCCCACTTACAAACCGGTGCACATGGTCTCCCCTATCGGCTATCAGGGCGGGGCCATACCTGGCTAGCGAGTTGAAACGAAGACTGTATTCCCGAACGCTCATATTTCCCTGTCTCAGGTTCAAGAACATATCGGCTCGAGCCCGTCGAACCTCTGGCGGTAGGAAATGTCGTAGGAAAGCCTCAGTGAACTCCTGCCAAACCGGAGGGGGTGCATTTGCTCCGCTCGATGATATCCAGTTACCGTACCACAGAACTGCCACATCCCGCAGCCTGTATGAATCCAACTCTACGGACTCCGTATCCGAAGCATGTATGATCCTCAGAGTCCTCAGCATCTCGTCTATAAAACCCTGCGGGTCCTCCTCTGGCTTCGATCCATAGAACTCTGGCGGCTTCAGGGTAATAAAGTCTCGGGCCCTTGCGCTTACCGCCATGTCGCCTGTGTCCACATCTTGCCGCTGAGCTTGTGCGGCGACTAGCTGGGTCAATAACTGGATGGCCTCTGCCATCTGCTGGCCCGGAGCTGCTGGCGGTGGAAATGGAGGTGCGGGGGCTGGAGCTGGAGCTCTTCCCTGCTCTGCCAATGCAGGGGGTGCAGGAACAGTCTGAGGGGGAGCTTCATTGTGAGATTCTTCTTCGTCTAGCTCCTGTTCAACTCTGCGGGCCCCCACCCCCTTGGCTTTCTCGGCCGTCGTAGCCTTTCTCTTCGGCGGCATTACTGAAACCATAACATCGGTTTTAGAAAAGGAGCATGGAAGCCTGGTAACATAGCTCTATCGCACGATTTCAGAATACAAAGAAGGTCACATTTCCTAAATGCCCCGTAGCCTCCTGTCTATAAGTATGGAGCGCTACACACCCATAGACAAGACTCTACTGGGCACGGCTCGTAGACAAACCCTAGGACCGAACTGCTCTGATACCACTTCTGTCACGACCCGACCAGGGGCCGTGACGAGTACCTTATACTTGTACCGAGCACCCCTTAGCTATCCTGTATAAACAGTGCCATATTTTTTTTTCTAAACATTAACATTTGCAGTAAACTTTCTAATATCGCGTTACACCAGAACGCGGACCATTCGGAATAAAATACATTAAATTGTACATAGCTGACTGTGTATATCTGTCTACGAGCCTCTAGACATAGTACATTTATACAGAGAAAGGGCCGAGTACTGTCGCGCCCGAAAATACATACACAAAATAGTACCGATGAAATAAGGCTCCGGAACAACTGGAGCGTTGTCGAATGCTGCTGATAGGGCACTAGGAATCTGGTCCGTATACCTGCTGACCTGCGCGGCATGAAACGCAGCGTCCACAAGAAGGGACGTCAGTACGAATAATGTACCGAGTATGTAAGGCATGGAAAACAATGCAAGCAGTAACATAAAGTACGATCAATAATAATATCACGGAGCCATAGGGCGTATAACGAGGCAAGAACGTAACCTGTACATAGGAAGGCCCCTCTTTAGGCCGGCTGTCATGTAGGCTTTTCTTTTCATCTTTGAAACGTTTCTTTTCATAGGCATAGGAATCAACATTTTTATATTACTTATTCTCGTGTACAGAAAACAGTACATTTCAGTAACGGTATCTTTTGCTCACATTTACAGACGCCGAATACAATCGGCTCTCCCAACCCCCTCGGTGTCCCTTATTCATGTATACAGAAAACAGTACAATTCAGTAGACGGTATCTTTCATTTACATTTACAGACGCCGAATACAATCGACTCTCCCAACCCCCTCCCCAACGATGACCCAACATATTACATCACATATGTATCACACATTATATATATATATATATATATATATATATATACAGACGCCGCGTACGGCTCATCCCATATCCCGCGTCCGGGCATCCCGCGTCCAGGATGGAATCCAGCTGAATCAGGTGGTGATATAACAGTGGCCCTTCCCTTTTTCCCCACATACACATACATATACATTTACTCATCTTTTATGCATATACATGTCTTATATACATTTACTTTACCATATATATATACATACCCATACACGTATACCCGTTTTATGTACCTATATCATATAAGCACACAAGAGAGCCAAGGAAAATCATGTATCCATCGGAGTGACATAAGGTCGGAGACCTCCGATTACATTACGGAATGCTAGTGATAGCTTCGTCTCACCTTGAAGGAACAAGTATTTTAAGGCGAGACTATCAACGGAGAATAGTGTTACAGTAACCGAAAACGAAATCTTAAGCATTTTAGATGACAGTCATAGGTTTTGGAATCTTAGAAAATAAAGTTATAGCTAGAAAATATAAATATGATTCAAAAATTAGTTTATCGCTTTCATGTTTATATTAGGTACTTGGCTTAGCCGTAGAGTCGTTCCGGTCGTACTTATCATAGCTACATTCTCTTGTCCGACATTGTCATTATCATTATCATCATAGAAACACTCCCGCTGGAGTAGTCATAGTACTTATCACTTGGTGACGAAATCGGGATCAAAGGCCCCATTTTGATTCACTTCAAGTACGTTAACCAAGATTATAGGAAAATCGGAGAGTAACGGGCCCACCTCGGGCCGGACGAGGTAGCGTATATAATTTACCCATATTACGTGTCATAACGTTACTTGTATGAGTCTTAGGGTAATCGGGTCCCACTTAGGCAAGTTATAGGGGTCTAGAAGGTCTTTTCATCATTTTGCACACTTTCTACTTCAATTCAATTGAACGAAAAGTTGAAAACTTTAGGTGCGGATTCCAGGGATTAGGGTTGTCCCCGAGGCTCGTACCCGACTTCTTTTAGTTAAGACATGCCATAGAAAGAAGGGTGAAGCCTTACATACCTCTTTCCGCTCCTTTAGCTACTCCAAATTCACGTCACAATCTCGTCGAAATCTGCGAATTGGTCATTTTTACCAAAACTTTCATTAGTACACTTTGAATTAGAATCTTAAGGAAACACTTGGCTACCGAAATTTTGGCAGCATTTCCTCTGTAATTATACCATCCTCGACATTCAACATATTCAAATTCGCATCAATCACAATCCGGGAATTCAAACCCGGCCAAACTATCGATATGAATTCAACGACTACACTAGCAACTTCCATATTCAAACAATTCACTACTTTTTTTTTCAAAAACCGTCCAACTTCAATAAAATCAATAACGAGCTCATGTATACGTTCCAACGACATCACACTAATCATATAGTCTTTCATGCATACAAAGAACATTACATTCCATTCGTTTAACTTCTAAAGCAAGTCTCCACCATTTCAACTTTGCTAAGGTTCATAGATAATCATTAACACAAAGAATCCGCAACATAACGACAATCAAAGCACTACATAAAATTGACTCGTTCTCCTCCATATTATACCACAACCACACGGCCACACCACTACACACAACACACGGCCACATGCATGCATACTACAATCTCTCCTAAAATTCATTCAACTTCCATTTTCCACATTTCATTCACAACCATAACAACCAACACTAGGCAAGATAATTAAAACACACTTTCTACACACATATATATAGACATATACATACACGGCCATGCTTCATATTCCTCTCCTTCATGATTTTCATCAATTTTAACATACTACTACACATATAAACCATGCATAACTCATAAAACAAGATCAATACTCACCTTTCTTTTTCAACTTCTCACTTGCCTATCTTTTGGCAACTTGTAGGATTATGAGTTGTTCTTGCTCCAACAACAACTCCACCTTGTTAAGCACCTTTAGCTTGGTAGGAAATGATTTTTGGAAGAATTTTATCAATTTTCCTTGGGAAATTTTACTATGGCCGAAATGCCTTAGGGTTTTCTCCTTCTTTCTTTTGTTCTTGTTTTTCTTGAAATTTCTAGAGCTTGTTGTGATAAAGATGACTTAGTCATCTTTTTATTGACCAAATTTTTATTCACTATGGGCTTGACCCATATGCATGGATGTTTGGGCCTCAAATTTCCTTAAAAAAAAATATGTCAAGCCCACTTTATATTCTTAGCTAGTTCTTGTAATTTATGGAAACAATTTTTCCAACTTCCAAATTTGCCCTTCGTCGTTCTCCATATTTCCACTTCTAGACTCTTCATAAGCAACTCATGTGCCAAACAAAATAAAATATTGCCTTGCTTGTTGTTTTCCCGCATTTGTCTTGAATTATCCGATTGCATAAAATGCGGGATATAACAGCTATGCCCATAATTATGTACACAAAAGAATCAATACCAAAAGCTATAGCTCCGAATGAAATGGAGCACCGCTATGTAGTCCCTAAGAAATGTAGCTATGGATCAAGTCTGTCTCCCTGGGCACCTGCGGGCATGACGCAGCATCCACAACAAAAGGACGTTAGTACGAAGAATGTACTGAGTATGTAAAGCATGATCAATATCAATATAGGAGCATAATAAGCAACATGAGAAATAGCATAAGATGGGAGATAGCAGTATCAACGTCATAAGCACTTACTTGCCTTTCATAGGGACTTTCCATTTCTAGCGCGTATTCGTGTACATACATCCATATCCATATCCGTACTCATATCCGTACACATTTACATTTCGTATCCATACTCGTATCCATATACATAGCCTTTTTCACATTCACATTCATATCATATACATATTCTTATTCGTATTCGTATCATATCCGTATTCATACTTATATATATATCATATACATATCCATAGCTTCGGAAACAGCCGTCCTACCTTGGTAGGAGTTAGGTCTGCGTACACTCTACCCTCCCCAGACCCTACGATGTGGGATTTCACTGGGATGTTGTTGTTGTATACATATCCATAGCATATACATAACATTTATTTGGGAAATGCCCGACCACGAAGGTTCGGTGTTTCACGTACCCGACCATGGCTAGGCTCGGTTACCATACATACTTAGCCAACCAAGACTCAAGGTTACACATACCTGGCCCTACCAAGGCTTCAGGGTTATCCGTACCATCTGCAAAGCTGTGCGCACTTTACATCAATATATACATATTCTACCCGGCCTTATAAGCTCGGGTTTCCATAATAGTCATACATAGATACATATACATAATAGCTCATAAGCATCTTTTCTATTATCATCAGTATCATTATCGTCATCATTATCGTCATCGCTACTATCGTCATTATCGTTATCACTATCATCGTCGTTCATTACATCTATCCTTATAGGACTACTCGTCATATGAGGAACTTAGTACAATCGTAACATATCGAAAATCATAAGCTTAGTAGCTTTTGAAGATAGAGTCATTTGGAGGACATCATAGAGTTATAGAAGATTTAGATGATTGGCCAAAGAACCATGCCTTATGATATAAGGGTTAGCCTTACATACCTTTCCGTTCAACTATTTTACCACTTGCACGTTCTCCTTCAACGCTCACGTTCTACCTTCATTAAAGTCATACTATCATTAGAAATCGATGGCTAGCATACACGACTAAAACTTAGAGAAAATCGGACAACATCTCCTTTATTTATATGACATTCCTCCATATCAGATATCAACCCCCAAACGTCAATAACACATTCACAATATCATAACAATAGTCTCTATTCATCCACATTATCCATACCTCTAAATTCACTTCCAACTGTCCTTATCTATGGTCATAATACACATTTACATTTATTCATATACAATGTCTATCTCACGTTCTTAACATCATTTATAACATATTCTTATCACAACACATCAAGAATCATAACTCAATTAAAGCTATTTCTCAAAATGGCACTATTCTACATTCATGATCCATTTTTCCATATCCTTCTACAATCTAAGTATTTCAACTTTCAATTACCTTAAACAACATGGAAATACCATAAATCTTACCTTAGATGTTGTAGGAACAAGATTGGGTGGGAATACTTCACTTGAGCCAAAACCCTAGTTCATCTCTAATGAGATTTCTTGACTTGGATGATCCTCAATAGGTTTTATTACACTTGATTCACTTAGTTTATGTTGTTGATCACTAATACCTCTTGAATTCTTGTGGATTAAATGTAGAGAGATGTTTTAGAGAGAAGGGGTGTGATATGGAAATGAAATGAAATGAAACTTGGATCCGTTATTTAAAGAACCAATCTGTCCCCGACCAGATATACGGACCAACATACGGTCCGTACATTTTATACGGGCCGTATGTTTGGTCCAATGAAGTGAGTCATTCTGGGCTGATTATACGGTCCAACATACGGACCGTATATTTTATACGGCCAGTATGTTTGGCCGTATAATCCCCAGTGTTCCGAAGTTTGTTTTCGTCGACTCGTTTGATCTCCAATCCTCATGGAACCTTCTTAGCACTTGTTTAACACCTCAATATCAATATAAGGGACGTTATCACTCTTCTCCAAGACATCATTAAATCCTCGCTAACTCGTTACTCGTAATTCCTTTCCGATACCTATCGTATGCCTTGCCTTCTCTTTGCAACTTTCTCCCCCCCCCCCCCCCCCTTTCTCGAATATCTTTGAAATCTTAATTAAGGTCATCGGATGTCATTTCTTTCTTATAGAAATACTGTATACTTCGTGCTCTTCGTTAGTTTATTCGCTTAGGCATCAACGGAAAATTTTCCGAGGTGTAACACTATAGAGCGGTTTGGTGTGAGAAAATAGCTATACATATATATAAATGCATGAAAGACTCGTGAAATACCACTCTGAACTCTGGAACTATAGACATGAACTATGCCTGAATGTACATACGAAGCCAAAGGTATGAGTATCTCTAAAGCATTTAGGAATAGAATTCTTTGGAACTTGATCATTTATTTCTTTCGTTCGTATCATAAAGATCATGCTAAAATGAAAGAAATGGATAGCCTTAACATACCTGGTCTTAGCTCAACGGCTCAAGAACTCAACTCATATCTGCTCCACAATCTATATCTTATGTGGGAAGACCTAATCTTCTTCCACCTTACTTCACTTCGAAGAAAGCTCGGATCCAACAACGTGATAAAACGGAATAACGAGATCGAACTGGTGAGCGAAACCCGAATATTGTTCCTGAGAAAAATAAAAAAAATTGTACTTGATCTCATGAATTTCTTAATCACGTTGCTACATACGGGGAGTTTCATATTGTTGTTCCATAAACTGGTTGCTACCCTAAATTTGTAAGAGAAAGTCATCTAATTACATGAAGCTTGGACTTCATTCTCACCAAATTACCAAACCTTTCCTTTCTGATCTTGGTTTGCCTCACAACCTGTTCGTTGCTGCTCCATTTTAAAGGAACAAAGTCTTTAACTCAATTGAATTAAAAGTCGTGATGAGTGTCTGACCTCTAGCGACCAAACACCCTTATACTCATATCTGAACCATACTGAACATCAAGGGCCCATAAATGTCATAAACTGATCTCATAGAAGGGGAACATCAAAACTCTGTACAACCTATATAGACACATACATACTAATGAACAGTGCAAGCCAGCTAGCCCGCTACATATACTGTACACAAAAGAATGGAGCCGACGAGGCTATATAATCTGACTAATACATACAACTGTCTACAAACCTCTATTGGAATAAAAGCTGTAGAACGGACGGGACAGGGCCCCTTCATACCCGTATGCATGTACATCAAAAAAGGCTAGCATACCAAAATAAACTGCTACTCCGGATCAATGGAGCGCACTGACCACTGCTGGATAGAAGTCTTACTAAGCCGGACCACCTGTCGGTCTACATGAACCTGCGGGCATGAACGCATCCCTCCGAGCATTGGGGAGTCAGTACGGATAATGTACTTAGTATGAAAGGCATAAGAACAATCATGTACGTATAAGAATCATGAGTAAAATCTGAACTCATAAGCTAGAGAAACAGTCTGCAAATATTTGTATGAACTAGTATCTGCATGCATTTGCATAAACCTGTGTAACTGACTATGCCTCTGTGGGCGCACAATATGCATGCTCTCAAAGATAATCGTGCTCATATACATAAATATAGGTCATAGTGCTGAGGAACGTTCAGCCAGATCCATATATCATATATTAGTAATGCCGAGGAACATACGACCCGATCCATAAATCATATAATAATAATACTGCTGAGGAACGTACGGCCCAATCCATATATCATATAATAATAATATTGTCGAGGAACGTATGGCCCGATCCATATATCATATAATAATAATAATGTTGCCGAGGAACTTACAGCCCGATCCATATATCATATAATAATAATATTGGGTATGAAACGCCTTCTGGTCACGAGTCAAAATACACATATATGAATCAATATAATGCATGAATAACTGTCTATATAAAGCTGGTCCCATGAACAAAAGGAGCAATCATAAACGGGGTACATGAACATCAAAGACTGAAGTACTCCCTAAGCTTCTAAGAGTGGAGTAATATGGAAGCTCGCTTACTCGTTTGTTGGCTCGTATTGTAAGATCATGCCAAAAGAAGGAAAAGATAACCTTAGCATACCTTGAAGTATACCCAATCGTCTAACTTCTACCTCGCGAACTTGCAAGTCTACAATTAAGATAACATAGGCCTCAATTAGACTATTTACCTCTCTTACTAACCATCCTCAAATGAATATAATACTTAACGAATTATAGACGATAATGTCCTTTGTAAGCTTACAACTCTTCAACTTCTCATTCGATCCAACATCAACCACAATACCCACAACACAATGACAACACATATGTATATATCAAATATACTTAAATCCATTTTCCAATCATCTCTTAAAATAACCCCGAATCACTATATTACCCGTCATTAACTTACCACTCCCATAAGTATCCTCTCTAAACTTAAAATCATTAAAACCCTTGATAATAAACTCAAATACAAGGGTAGAAATCACTCACATACCTTGAAGGGGTCTAAGATACAAAGAATCACTTCAACTCCAACTTCCTAAGCTTCACAACCTTGAAGAAACCTTAGAAATAACCTTCTCCTTCACAAGCACGAGTCTACTGGATTCGGATCTTACCAAATCTTCACTAATATGATAGGAAATGTTGGGAGAGAAATATTAGGGGTTTTCTTTGACTTGGAATGGGGAAAAATGAGAAATACGTCGTGAACCACATATTATACTCGAAATTAAAAAGGCTACAACGGTCCGATTCGACGAGCGGGTCGACTTGTCGGCGGTCCGTCGACCTGCGCCTGCAGATTTCCAGCTGTGGAACCCTGTCGACGCCTCACATCGTCGATCCGTCGACCATGTCGATGACCCGTCGGCGATGACTAGTGTCTGCAGATTTTCTCAGATTCAGTTCAGATCGCATCGATTCGATTCGCTCAACTTCTAATTCTGCAAATTGCCACGAATACTTGCTGGTACCCTTGTACACGGGGTAAGACACTTTCTACCTCCAAACTTAGGCTCGGGTCTCTATTCCAAATGTATACCCGACTAGGAAACCATAGGTTCTACTACGATGAAAACGAGAGGTGTAACATTCTTCCCCCTTTAGGAACATTTGTCCTTGAATATTCGAACAGTCATGGGTTATAAAAATTTTGGCAGAGTTTTCCCTGTACTTATACCAATCCGTCCTGCATAAAGCAACCCAAAATAATGCCACACAAGGCCACATACTATAATATACAATACTAGGGCCTCACACAACCAATCACGATAACGGGAATGAAATAATGCCTAGGAGATGGTGCCCCAGACTGCATCTCCTGTACTGCTGGGAACAAATGCGGGTACTTAATCTTCATGGCCTCTTCCGCTTCCCAAGTCACCTCCTCAACATTCTTATTCCTCCATAAGACTGTAACTGAGGCTACATCCTTGGTCCGCAACCGGCGGACCTGCCTGTCCAGTATAGCCACTGGAACTTCTTCGTAGGATAACTGCTTGGTCACCTAGATATAATCCACTGGTACAACTCGTGAAGGCTCTTCGATACATTTACGAAGCATAGATACATGAAATACTGGATGTACAAACTCCAATTCAGAAGGCAATTCTAGCTCATATGCCACCGTGCCCACAGTACGAATGATCTTGTATGGCCCAATATATCGAGGGCTGAACTTACCCTTCTTGCCAAACCTCATTAGTCCTTTCATGGGCAAAACTTTCAGGAACACCCAATCACCTACCTCAAACTCTAGCTTACGTCACTATTTATCCGCGTAGGATTCTGTCGACTCTGAGCTGTTAGCAACCTCTCTCTAATCACTTTCACCTTATCAACTGCTTGCTGAATTAAGTCTGGGCCTACTAACTGATTTTCCCTGACGTTAAACCATCTTATGGGCGATCTACATCTTCGCCCATATAAGGCTTCATAAGGAGCCATCTGAATACTGGAATGGTAACTGTTGTTGTATGCAAACTCGATAAGAGGCAAATGATCATCCCAACTGCCTTAAAAGTCAATTACAGAAGCTCTAAGCATATCCTCAAGGGTCTGTATAGTACGCTCCCCTTGTCCATCTGTCTGCAGGTGAAATGCAGTGCTAAGACTCACCTGAGTCCCCAATCCCTACTGAAAAGACTTCTAGAATTTAACTGTGAACTGTGCTCCCCCAGCTGGCAGATTTCCTAGAAAATGCAGCACTTGAGGTAGAGAATCAGCTGGAATACACTAGCTTTGAATCACTGCCAGTACTAGGAAGGAAGATACTAAATTTAAACAAGGCACAAATTCCATCACTGAGGATCAAAACAAGAAAGATTCAGCCTGCCTGAAGATGGAGCAATTCACTTGTTATTTTCTTATTACAAAGTGTAAAACTAACTTTGAGTATGCATACTCAAAGATGGTGAGCATCAATTATTTTTTATTTTCTGCTTTTGCTTTTGAACTTGATTATTATTAATAAAACATCAGGGGGCCATGTCTTCTGATAAATTTTGCTTAAAAAGAAAAAAGAACTGTGCTCCCTTATCTGAAATAATAGCCGTAGGAACACCATGAAGTCATACAATTTCCTTGAGATAAAGCTTCACATAATCCTCGGCTGCATAAATGGTTCTGACAGGCAGAAAGTGGACTGACTTTGTGAGCCTATCAACTACAACCCATATGGAATCATACTTCCGTGGAGTACGGGGCAAACCTGTAATGAAATCTATATTAACTACCTCCCACTTCCATGACAGAATCTCCATAGCCTATAATAGACCTCCAGGCTTCTGGTGCTCTATCTTGACCTGTTGACAATTTGGACACTGGGCAACAAATTCAGTTGTATCTCTTTTCATACCATCCCACCAATAAACTTCCCTGAGATCACGGTACATCTTTATTGAGCCTGGATGAATAGATTAGTGGGAGTAATGTGCCTCCCTCATAACCTACTTACGGAGTCCTGCACTATTAGGAACACACAATCTACCTCGATATCTGAGTACTCCATCACCTGTAATCATAAAAGTTTTCTTTTCTTTCTGAGGTGCTGTATCTCGGTAGTGAACTAAAACAGGATCCTCATACTGACGCTCCTTTATCTGTACTACCAAAGATGACACCGCCGTGTCTTGAACAATAACTTCTGCATCACCTGAATCTATCAATCGAACTTCGAGGCTAGCTAATAGATGAACTTCGCAGACCATTTCTATTTTCTCTGGCAGCACATATGACAAGCTACCCAGAGATTTACGACTAAGGACATCAGCTACTACATTAGCTTTCCTAGGATGGTACAGAATATCCATATCATAATCCTTTAACAACTCTAGCCATCGCCTTTGACGTAAGTTTAAGTCCTTCTACTTAAAGATGTACTGGAGACTCTTATGATCAGTATAGATATCAATATAGACACCGTATAAGTAGTGCCTCCATATCTTCAAAGCATGAATCACTGCCGCTAACTCAAGATCATGGGTTGGATAATTCTTCTCGTTCTTCCTCAACTGTCTAGAAGCATAAGCGACAACCTTACCGTGCTGCATTAACACACAGCCCAATCCAACACCTGAAGCATTACAATATACCACATAGCCATCTTTTCCTTCCGGAAGAGTCAAAACTGGTGCTGAAGTCAACTTATCCTTCAACATCTGAAATATCTGCTCACAAGCATCTGTCCATTGGAACTTAACTGATTTTTGAGTCAACTTAGTCAATGGGGCTGAAAGAGAGGAAAATCCTTCTACGAACCTTCTATAATAACCTGCCAAACCTAAGAAACTGCGTATCTCCGTTGGTGTTGTGGGCCTTGGCCAACTCTTCACAACCTCAATCTTCTGCGCATACACTCTAATGCCTTCTTCTGAAAATAACGTGACCTAGAAAAGCCACAGAGTTCAACCAGAACTCACACTTAGAAAACTTGGCATACCACTCTCTTCCTCGAAGAATTCCAAGCACTGTTCGTAGGTGTTCAGCATGATTAGCCTCTGACAGCGAATAAGCCAGAATATCATCTATAAACACAATCACGAACAAAGCTAGGAAGGGTCTGAATATACGATTCATCAAGTCCATGAATACAGCTGGGGCATTAGTTAGCCCGAATGACATAACACGAAACTCATAATGGCCATAACTAGTACGGAATGCTGTGTTCGGAATGTCCTCTTCCTTCACTCTATCCTGGTGGTATCCTGACCTCAAGTCTATCTTCGAGAAGTATTTGGCGCTTTGCAACTGATCGAACAAATCATCAATCCTCGGGAGCTGGATACTTATTCTTTACAGTCACTTTATTCAATTTCCTATAATCAATACACATTCACAAAGAGCCATCCTTCTTTCTTACAAAGAACACTGGCGCTCCCCATGACGATGTACTAGGCCTAATAAAGCCCTTTTCGAGCAAATCTTTCAACTGCTCCTTCAATTCTTTCAACTCTGCGGGTGCCATCATATAAGGAGGGATAGATATTGGCTGAGTGTCTTGCAATAGGTTAATAGTGAAATCAATCTCTCTCTCGGGGGGAAAGCCTGGAAGCTCATCTGGAAATATTTCTGGAAACCCATTAACCACTGGAACAGACTGAAGAGTAGGCGACTCTGCTTGCACATCTTGAACTCGAACTAGGTGAAAAATATACCCTTTTCTAATCATCTTCTCTGCCTTAAGGTAGGAAATAAACCTACCCCTAGGCGAAGCAGCATTGCCCTTCCACTCTAGGACTGGCTCGCTTGGAAAGTGAAATCGAACCATCTTTGCTCTATAATCAACATTAGCATAACAAGAAGCCAACCAGTCCATGCTCATAATAACATCAAAATCAATCATATCTAACTCAATCAAATCTGCTACTGTATGGTGGTTACAAACTATAACAACACAATCTCGGTATACTCACCTACCTAAAACCGGATCACCAACTGGCGTAGACACCTCAAAAGGTTTAATCAACTCGGGTTCTATCCCAAATTTACCGGCAACAAAGGGCGTAAAATATGATAAAGTGGAACCTGGATCAATCAGTGCATACACATCATAGGAGGAGACTGATAATATACATGTAACAATATCAGGAGATGTCTCACGACCCTGTCTACCGGCTAGTACATACAGGAGTTGCTGAGGACCGCTCGAGCTGGATGCTTCACTCCTCCCTCTACCTCGTCGTGCTGGTGTCTAAGAAACTTGCCCTGAAGAGCGCATCACAGAAGAAGAACCAACCGCAGACCCTGTGGGCTGAACCATACCCCCACTCTCTCTCATCGGGCACTGACAGATCCTATGACCTGGCTGGCCACAAGCATCACAAACATCTAAGCCCAGCCAACACTAACCAGTATTTAACATACCACACTGGGCACACCGCGGCAAAGGGGGCCTCATCTGGCCTGACTCCGGTCTGTACTGAGAGCCTGATGCTCTAGACCTCTAGCCCACTCTGGAATAAGAAGACCGATCAAACCTCGGACCTGAAAATCGTAGAGGTGCACTCCCTGCCGAACGGAATGGATACGGGGGGTACTGTAGTCTCTGTCCTCCCCTAGACTCACCCCCAATCTCTAAAGTCCTGGCCCTCTAGCCATGGCCCCGGTCACGGTCATGATCTGTCCTCTGACTCTTGCGATCTTCCAGATTCTGTGCATATGCCTGTATACGAGATATATCCATGCCTGGCTGTAACGCAGCAGTCGTCTAAACATATATCAAATGTGGCCCTAGACCAGCCACAAAACGATGAACTCTGTCCTCCATCTCAGCCACCATGGCTAGAGCATATCTGGCCATAGAATCAAAATACACACTATACTCCTGGACACTCATACTGCCCTGCTCAATACGTAGAAATCTATCTGCTCGGGCTCGCCTGACCTGCCACGACCCAACCCCGTAGGCCGTGATTAGTGCCCGAACTGGGCACCCGAACACACTCATCAGATCCGAATCACATACAGATAGCGTATACGGGCTCAAATATCACACGCTGCCTCAAATTATATCAAACTATCTCAGACACATTTCAAACACAACCATATATGTACATATATATCAGAAGCCGACAAGGCTATCAAATGGCGCAACGGCCCAAAACATATACAAACGCACGCCGACAAGGCTGCCATGGAAAGTGGGATCATACAAACACACCCATACAGAAGTAGGCACAAAACCCACATATACGTCTACAGACCTCTAAACAGACAGACCGAATCATATGGCGGGACAGGGCCCCGCCGTACCCCTGAACAAATACATACATATGCAACGAACGAAGATATATACCAAAATGTAGGCTCCGGAATAAGAGGAGCACTCCAAACAGCAAAAAAGGGTATCCTAAACGGCTGGATCACCAAATGTGCGTCTGCACCTGCGGGCATGAAACGCAGCCCCCCGAAGAAAGGGGGTCAGTACGAAATATGTACTGAGTATGCAAAGCAGAAGATACAGAAAACAAATCTGATGCATAAACGAAATAGAAGTACAGAACATAAGTGCAAACCCAAAATACCAAAATGTTTACTCTCAAAATATAAGTCATGCATAGGGCACAGAGAATATGGTCGCCCGCCCATCGATGGTGCCATAACACAGCATAACACCAGAAGGTTCAAATCTTCGTATCCCCGTCACACATCATAACACAGCATAACACCATACACAGCATAACGCCAAATATAAGTGGAACCCGGCCCTCTAGCGAGTGGCTCGGTGAACCATCAACACAGAATAACATCGGAATATATCAAAGTGCGCACGACAACAGAACCGGCCCGGGATCAGGCGAAAGATATAACAGAACGCACGAGCAGAGTCGTGAGTAACCATATGCATAAAATCATTATCATGAACTCAAATATAAGTAAAATGACCATACTTGAAAATCGAAATAATAGTCATACCAAATTCTTTCAGAAGTCTTCCGAATTACATAAAGGAAAGTCGCGGGACCCACGGACGGGTATCGACCCGAGCCGGGCCCACCTATGGAGAACATACTCATCATACGCCATACAAACTCCTACGAAGATATCGAAGCAATCCGAGCTTTTCTGTGAAAGATACGGCGTCCATAATTACGGAATTCTTTAAAACAAAACTTTTTGTGAAAAATTTGGAAATCAGTTATTTCGAAGACATAAGGATTCATATTTCATCACATCAAACATACGAGTGCCAAGAAATATATAAGAGTCATAACGTACTCAGATTGCGAATTTAGAATTTCCTCGAGGCTCGTGATATAACCTGTGTATAACTAAGGCATGCCAAAAGAAGGAAGGTTTGAGCTTTACATACCTCGTACGCACTCCAAGCTAGCCCAACTCAAGCTAATCCCAACCTACGCCTCGGGCTCCCCAAGGTCTACAAATACGCCAACGAATATCAAACATTAGACATAGGCACTTAGGCGATTTACTCCAAACTAATACTCAAGTCTACAGAAATTTGGGCAGCATTTCCCCTGTAAAAAGGCCAACCCCGAGAATTTAACTCGGCCAAATCAATAATCACAACCACAATAACCAACCTAACAACCCCAATGACCAATCCGAAAGGCAATACAACATTAACAACTCTCTTTTACATCATTCAACAACATTCATAATATTCAATTCGACGGCTTACATTCAAGCCACAATACCGCTCATACATTCAATTACCAACCCGAACCCATACCAACAATATTCAAGGACATTTTAAACAACTTACACAATATTTCCAACAATCCAACAATTGCCCCAATATTTCCGAAAACAGTCCCAAACCCGAGAACCTCGCTATACACACTTCCGACTTTCGAATCATGATTTGCACCAATAATCCACATTCTAACAATGCTATTCTCATAAAAATTAAAGTTGCATTAATTGCACATAATTCTCCAAATCAGTCCGCAACACTTACCATTTCAACTTGCGACATTAAACTCTCATTTTCAACATAAAAGTCATCACAACAACCACTAAAACACTAAGCGACATTAATGCGTTCTTTGGCATATAGTATGTCCCACATTCGGCTATCACCACACATGCATATATTAGTGATTCTTAGCCATCCTACACACTACAACAATAAAAAATGCTACATAAGATCAATTCATCACCTCCACACCACACAACATACACACACCTCACACGGCTAGCACACCATGCACACGACCCACTCCCAACATACCCTATCTCATGATTTTTATCCATTTTAGCATACCACAACATGCATACAACATTTATAACACATAAAACAAGATCAAATCTTACCTTTCTTCTTCAACTCCACACTTTGCCTAGGGTTTGCGATCTACTAAACGGATGGCTTGATCGCTCCAACAACACTTCCACGTTACTTAGGGACCTTCAATTAGTGGATTTGCACCAAATAAATATTTTTGGAATGGCTCAAATTGGATTTGGTTTTTCTTAGTCTTGGCCGAAAGTTTGTTGTTGAAGTTTTTCAACTTCTTGGTTTATTTGCTAAGTGTGGAAGTGCTAGAAGATGACTTAGAAGTCATCTTTTAAGCCCCAAGATGAACCCTCCAAGTGTCCATGGTCCACCCATGAGTTGGACCATTTAAAATTGGCCACAAAGTGTGTGGGACTACTTGCATGATTTTCAACTTCCAATTATGTGACTTTTGGTCCCAACTTTTCCTAAGTGTTCCATGCCAACAATTTCATGAACAACTTATGTCTCAAAATAAAATCGAAGGTCAAAAGTCTCGACTTCAAGTCCCGGAATGGTCTTGGCCCTAACTTATCATAGTTAATCCGGATCGTCCCAATGTATAAAATACGGGACATAACATGACCTCAGGTGGTAGATAATGGCGAATAAAAGCATCCGAGAACTCTCGCCAAACAGCTGGAGGGGAATTCTTTCCCCTAGATAACTCCCAAGTCTGACACCATTATATTGTAATGTCACGGAGCCTATACGAAGCCAACTCCACAAATTCGACCTCATCTGCGTGCATAACCCTCAAGGTCTTCTGCATACCATCAATGAAATCCCGGGGGTTCATATTTTGCTTTATCACTAAGAACTATGGAGGACCTAACCCAAGGAAGGTCATAACCCTCGAATTACTAGTCCTATTTGCCTGGTCAACACCAACTCCCTGCCGCTGAGCCTGGGCAGCTACTAATCTAGTAAGTAACTGTATAGCATCACTCACATCCTGGCCCGGTGCATCTGGTTGAAGAATCGGGGCAGGTGCTGGAGGCGGGGTACGCGATGTCTCAGACGGCCCCTCATTCTCAGTGTCATCTTGAGCTCTCGTAGCCTGCTGAGTGCGGCTAGTGGCCTCACCTGTTGTTCCTTTGTCCTTCTGGGCAGCTGTAGCTTTCTTGCGGGGCATCACTGAAATCAGAACAATCCATTAGAAGTGAACGCTTAACACATGGCTCTATCGCACAATCTAAGAGAGAAAGAATGACATCATTCTAAATGCCCTGTAGCCTCCTATTTATAAGGGTGGTGCATAACATGACCATAAACAAGACTCTACTAGACACAGTCTGTAGACAACCCTAGGACGGAACCGCTCTGACACCACTTCTGTCACGATCCAAACTGATGAGTCCTGACGAGTGTCTGACCTCTAGCTACCAAACACCCCTATACTCATATCTGAACCGTACTGAACATCAAGGGTCCATAAATGGCATAAACTGATCTCATAGAAGGGGAACATCAAAAATCTGTACAACCTGTATATACACATACATACTAAAGAACAGTGCAAGCCAGCTTGGCTGCTACATATACTGTAAACAAAAGAATGGGAGCCGACGAGGCTACATCATCTGACTAACACATACAACTGTCTACAGACCTCTATTGGAATAAAAGCTATAGAAAGGACGGGACAGGGCCCCGTCATACCCATATGCATGTACATCGGAAAAGGCTAGCATACCAAAATAAACTGGAACTCCGGATCAATGGAGCGCACTGACCGTTGCGGGATAGAAGTCCTACTAAGTTAGACCACCAGTCAGTCTACCTGAACCTGCGGGCATGAACGCAGCCCCTCGAGCAACGGGGAGTCAATACGGATAATGTACAGAGCATGAAAGGCATAAGAACAATCATGTACATATAAGAATCATGAGTAAAATCTGAACTCATAAGTTGGAGAAACTGTCTGCAAGTATTTGTATCAACTAGTATCTGCATAAACCTATGTAACTGATTATGCCTCTGTGGGTGCACAATATGCATGCTCTCAAAGATAATCATGCTTATATACATAAATATAGGTCATAGTGCTGAGGAACGTTCGGCCCGATCCATATATCATATATTAGTAATGCTGAGGAAAGTGTGGCCCGATCCATATATCATATAATAATAATACTACCGAGGAACGTACGGCCCGATCCATATATCATATAATAATAATATTGATGAGGAACGTACGGCCCGATCCATATATCATATAATAATAATATTGCCGAGGAACGTACGGCCCGATCAATATATCATATAATAATAATATTGCGTATATAACGCCTTCTGGTCACGGGTCAAAATACATATATATGAATGAATGTAATGCATGAATAGTTGTCTACATAAAGCTGGACCCATGAACAGAAGGAGCAATCATAAACGGCGTACATGAACTGTTATAGCCCGTATTTTGTACGTTCAGATAATTCAAGATAATTGCGAGAAGTTAAGGGCAAGACCATCTTTCGAAATTATTTTAATACACAAGTCGTTTATTAGTATGGAGATATTGAGAAAGGCTAAGGGTAAAAAGGGAAATTCACAAAGTGGTTCATGGTAATATTGTGGAAGGCTAGGGGCAAAATGGGAATTTCACAAAATATTCAAGAAGGTTCTTGAAGGGGCCATGTTGGCCGTGTGGCATATAATCATATGTCCACATTTTTATTTAATGGGTACTAATTATATATATATATATATACATATATATATATATATATATATATATATATATATATATATATATATATATATATATATATATATATATGTGTGTGTGTGTGTGTGTGTGTGTGTGTGGACTAAAGCTTACATAAGAAGGCAAATTAGTCTTCTTTGTTTATTTTTAAGAAACTTCAAGAAAAATGGAGAAGGGGACATGTGGCCACCCTTGTGTGGATTATATATATATATATATATATATATATATATATATATATATATATATATATATATATATATATATATATATATATATATATATATATATATATATATATATATATGAGAGAGAGAGCTTACCAATCAAGACATATTTTGCATGAAAATTCAAGAAACTTGAAGGAAAGAAACACCAAGGGCATTCGGCCCTAGCTAAGAAAAATGGTGCCATGGAAATTGATCAAGAAAAATTATTTTCTCCTTGTAATTCAACCAAGTGGAACATCCCTAACAACATGGAGTGATTGTTGGAGCAAGCCAAGCATTTATTGGGTGATTTACAAACCCTAGCCAAGTAAGAAGACAAATGGAGGAAGGTAAGGTTCAATCTTCTTTTATAAATTTTATGGATGGTTTATGCATGTTGTTGTATGTAGAAATGGATGGAATTCATGAAATATGTATGTATATGGTGTGGCCGAATGGAGGTGGTGATTGTGTAGAAATGATGAATTGATTTTATTTAGTATCTTTGTTGTTGTGTTGTGGATTCTATGATGTTCAATGAAGATTTAATGGTTTGAAATGAAGTTGTAATCGTTTGTGGATTATGGAAGAAGTTAATGTGATATTAGTATGGTCCCTTATAATTATAAGAATAGAGTTGCTAATGTGTAGGTTGTAAATATAATTCATGAATTTGAAAGTGAGACATGTGTTTGGAAGATTGTAAGTTGGGTTGTTGTAATTGAATTTGAAAGAACGAAATGTGTGTCATTGTTCTTGTTGAATTCGGAAGGCTTCGGGTGAAGTAATATGTCGATTGGGTTGTTTGGAATATTATGTGAATTGTTTGAAAGTTCTTGAACGATGTTAGAATATATTTTGGGACTAATTGTTGAAGTTGTTAATATGATTGTTGGTAATGTTGTTGATAATTTGGCCGAGTTGAATTCTCGGATTGTTGTTGATAAAATTGGTCGAGTTAGATTCTTGGGGATGGTGCATTTACCGGGGAAATGCTGCCGAAATTTCGGCAGATTATAAATGAATTCATTTGAAAGACTAAGACAAGTATATGTCGATGAGTCTAATGATTATGTCAATTCTCTTGAATGTAGACTAGCAAGTTTGGACGAATAAGCGTAGCTAATAGGACGTGGAGCAGGTATGTAAGGCTTACCCTATCTTTCTTTTGGCATGATCTTTGTGAAACCAACATGACAAAGTATATGTATGATTTTAAAGAAATTCCTATTCTTAGAGCCACTAGGATGGCTAATGTTCTTGATTTCCGAAGAACTATTTTGCTATGTCTTGATACAAGTGTGTGGTTCCAAAAGTTCTATGTTGATTTGATTCATAGCGATATTCGAAAGGTACTTGATATGATTATTGCTTTGATTTTCCAAAAATAGCTTCTGAAACGTTCATGGAAGGTTCTGTACTTCAAACGCTCTTAACTTTCTTATACTAAATTGGATTGACCCGAAACTTGTTTCTGAGCCTTCAGCTGTCGGTAAGTATACTTGTCCATCGAGTCTTCCATAATATATTCGGAGGTTACCGACCTTAAGTCCCTCCGATAGAGGCATAACATTCTTTGGGCTCTCCTGCATGCTGCTTACATGATATATGTATATGCTACATGAACATGATATATGTATATGTATATGGGGTAAGGGGAAAGGTGAGGCGCTATAGACGCATTGCCACCTGATCAGTTGGTATCAGAGACTGTGGTGGGGCAAACCCAATGGTGGGGCAAACCCAGTGGTGGGGCAAACCTTAGCAAGAACACTGAGTCCCAAAGGGGGGGTGAGTGTAAGGCTTGCCTTAGGCGAATCCCACATTAGTTTAGGCAAATCCCACATTGGTTTAGGTGAATCCCACATTGGTTTAGGCAAATCCCAAATCGGTTAATATCGTCCTGGACGTGGGATATATGTGGCTAAATGGATCGGAGCCGACGCCTCGGCAATATGATATGTTCTATTTTTCATATATATGAAAAAGAAATGTTTTTCAAAGAAAGCTAAGCATGCATGGTACCCGCCTAAAAGGCACTCAGACGTACAGGTTACTCTTTTACCCCATGATATGCTCTATATCTCAATTCTGTTATTATTCATAATTACATCTCTTAATATGTTACTATTCATGCCTTACATACTCTGTACGTTGCTCGTACTGACCCCCTTTCTTCGGAGGCTGCGTTTCATGCCGCGCAGGTGCACCCAGATGAGTAGAAGCCATTATAGAAGATGTTCCAGCGAAGTTGGCAATCTCCATTTGCCCCTGGAGAGTTGTCGGGTCAGAGTATTATGCTATGATGTCTTGGTTGAAGTTAGAGACTTTGCAGACAGAGTCGTGGGTGTAGGATGTCGGTTATGTAAGCGGCTCTATCAGCCGATGTGTCATTCTGTGTATGTGATAAGTTCCAAATGATTACAGATTTTGTTTGATTTGGGAACAACGAAAAAGAATATTTCTGAAAGCCCTCATTATGTATTTCATTTAATTTAATTTAGAAGTCCAAAGAGGTTATGTATGTAATAAGAGTCAGCGGGTTCGCTCGGCTCCGAATATGGGGTCGGGTGCCCATCACACCCTAGTAAGATCGGGGTGTGACAAAGTGGTATCAGAGCAGGTTGTCCTAGGGGTTGTCTGCAAAGTCGTGTCCAGTAGAGTCCTGTTTATGGGTGTGAAGCCGGCCACATTTAGAAACAGGAGGCTGCGGGGCATCTAGGGATTGTTGACCTTCTTTCTATTTTAGATCGTGCGATAGAGCCAAGTCATAGGAAAATGAGACTCCTTATGTAAGCCTTACATACAACGGAAGAAGGTGAGGGATGATATGGAAAGTCATAAAGGTAAGTCTTGATATATTTGTTCTGTTATCTGAGACTGGGAGCTCTGGATGGCTGGAATGTGTTGTATGCATATGTATGCCCTGTGAAGCATTGTTGGTATTTGTTGCGTGCAGAGTTTGAATAGTAAGAATTGTAAAGGAGATTCTGCAAGAAATTTTTCAAAATCAGGTCATTGGTTAGGTACGCCTAACGGAAGGAAGCGTGGAAAGAAAATACTGTAAACAGACGATAAGTGGGATGTGACATTTTAAGGGAGCTACGGATTTCGGCCTGGCGCAAAAAATGATTGTGAGAAAGACAATTAGCAGCCCAAAGGATTAAGATGGATAATATTCGAGGTATAGTAAGAACAAGGTCTGCTGGAGGATTCAGAGAAAGTTGACAATTAGTTTTGCTGTAGATTGTTATGTAAGGATGGTGAGTGGAAATCCGAACAGACTGATACCCGAAGTATTCATAAGTAACAGCGACGAAGGTATATTCGTTACCATCAGGAATCTGGGAATCTAGGGCGAAAGGTAGTTATGCACATAAGTGAAAGGTGAATATTGAGGATCGAAAAGGGTGAAATAGTAATTGTAAAGGGAAAGATGTGTTACGAGAATGTCTCGGAATCTGTAAGACCTCGACTTGATCTAGATCATGTAATAAAGGTCATGCGAGGAAGTGGACGCAATTATATCAGCATTAAGGCACTGGATTTCATCAAAATTACGAGGTTAAGCGTGCTGAGGTGAGAGAAATTTTAGGATGGGTGACCCCCTGGGAAGTGAACTAAAAGTCCTATAGATTTAGACATAAGAGACAAGTGAGAGGCTAGAGTAGCCTAAGGGAAACTAGAGTATACGGAATGGTTGGAGACCATAAGGGGACACGTAGGACGAGGCAGACTAGACCGGTGAAGAGAAAGAAAGTGCATCACAGCTCTGGAATTAGGATAGGCTTGAATAGCGTTTGGAAGTATTTTGTGGGCGAGCAATAGTAACTATACATACATATGTACGAATGCGTAGGATATTCCACATATGATTGTATTGGTGGACATCTGTGTCCCAGCAACCGGCGCTACGGTAAGGAAGGCAGCAATAGAGTAAGGATACCGAAGTTCAAGTGACAACAGAAATAAACGATACAAGTGTTACAAGGTAAATTGATGTCATTTTCACTACAGGATAAGGTTGGAAAATTCTAATACAACAATATTTGGAAAAGAAAGTGAGTGAGTAAATGGAAGGCAAGGAGATCAAAATGTCAGAAAAAAGGGTTAAAGGTAAGAAACCTCAGTGAGTGAAGCCCTTAAGAGAAACTACCGGCAAAGCACGAGGCTACTTGGGTAAAAGATTCAATGGTAGGCACGCGAAAAGGATAAAGTATGGTAATATAGAACAAAAGAGAAAGGTGTGAGGCTCGAGAACCGATTCCAATAAGTGGGGCTAAAGGAATAGTGACTATGACGAGGGATGTGAAGCAAGAAAAGAATGATTAGGCCTTGCGACGATGCTAGGAGATTTAGATCCTGAAAGGTTGACTTGAGAATGAGACGGATTTGCGCGTTTAAGGTAAAAAAATTCACGAACTTCAGAGCCGATGCCACGAATGGCAAAAGAAGAAAAGTGTCCGAGGAGGAAGGAACCTAAGGAAAGTTAAGGATGAAAGTAGGAAAAATATACAAATGGGTTGGTCGAAGGAAGAGGAGAGCGTTTAGGCGCAGAGCAATTGGAAACCTCTAACCATAGGCGTAAGAAGGATACCTTAACGAATTAGCGATACCCGATTACGCACCAAGGAAAAATAAGGATAATGGGTCGGCACTGTTGATTTAAAAATCTAAGGTGTGGAGCGAGAATTCATGTGGGGTCTGGGAGATTGGATCTCAGAGGAAGATGGAATGAAATATAAAGAATGAGCATGGAAGACCGCACGGTCATAGTGTCATAAGTATAGTTAAAGGCTTAATGAGCAAGGATAGAGAGAGTGTAAACTGTAAGGATTTTGTGTTAAGAACAAAAGTAGTGGGACGCTCGAAAAATATGGACGCACAGTTACAACACAAGTGCATGGGTAAGGGAAATTACGAGTAAGTGAGCTAAATGGGTGAAAGAGGCTAATAGTGGATAGGAAGATATGAGGATATTGATAAGGATGATGATATAAGCGCAAAGGATAATAAATGGCCAAGAGAGGACCTGGGAAGGACAAGGATAATAAGTTAACACAGTGGATTAGAAAACCCTAACATGGAATGAGAACTCATGGAAAGGCCGAGGAGTTCGATTATAAGGAAAATAGGGTGAAAATAAGGAATGGACATGAAGAAAAGGACAACTATAAGAGGGACCCTCCCGAAGTATTATGACACCCCATGAGGTCAGTTGAACATTCGAGGACGAATGTTCTAAAGGGGGGGAGGATGTTATAGCCCGTATTTTGTACGTTCGGATAATTCAAGATAATTGCGAGAAGTTAAGGGCAAGACCATTTTCCAAAATTATTTTAATACACAAGTCGTTTATTAGTATGGAGATATTGAGAAAGGCTAAGGGTAAAAAGGAAAATTCACAAAGTGGTTCATGGTAATACTGTGGAAGGCTAGGGGCAAAATGGAAATTTCACAAAATATTCAAGAAGGTTCTTGAAGGGGCCATGTTGGCCGTGTGGCATATAATCATATGTCCACATTTTTATTTAATGGGGACTAATCATGGAAATTGATCAAGAAAAATTATTTTCTACTAGTAATTCAACCAAGTGGAACGTCCCTAACAACATGGAGTGATTGTTGGAGCAAGCCAAGCATTTATTGGGTGATTTACAAACCCTAGCCAAGTAAGAAGACAAGTGGAGGAAGGTAAGGTTCAATCTTCTTTTATAAATTTTATGGATGGTTTATGCATGTTGTTGTATGTAGAAATGGATGGAATTCATGAAATATGTATGTATATGGTGTGGCCGAATGGAGGTGGTGATTGTGTAGAAATGATGAATTGATTTTATTTAGTATCTTTGTTGTTGTGTTGTGGATTCTATGATGTTCAATGAAGATTTAATGGTTTGAAATGAAGTTGTAATCGTTTGTGGATTATGGAAGAAGTTAATATGATATTAGTATGGTCCCTTATAATTATAAGAATAGAGTTGCTAATGTGTAGGTTGTAAATATAATTCATGAATTTGAAAGTGAGACATGTGTTTGGAAGATTGTAAGTTGGGTTGTTGTAATTGAATTTGAAAGAAGGAAATGTGTATCATTGTTCTTGTTGAATTCGGAAGGCTTCGGGTGAAGTAATATGTCGATTGGGTTGTTTGGAATATTATGTGAATTGTTTGAAAGTTCTTGAACGATGTTAGAATATATTTTGGGACTGATTGTTGAAGTTGTTAGTATGATTGTTGGTAATGTTGTTGATAATTTGGCCGAGTTGAATTCTCGGATTGTTGTTGATAAAATTGGCCGAGTTAGATTCTCGGGGATGGTGCATTTACAGGGGAAATGCTACCGAAATTTCGGCAGATTATAAACGAATTCATTTGAAAGACTAAGACAAGTATATGTCGATGAGTCTAATGATTATGTCAATTCTCTTGAATGTAGACTAGCAAGTTTGGACGAATAAGCGTAGCTAATAGGACTTGGAGCAGGTATGTAAGGCTTACCCTTTCTTTCTTTTGGCATGATCTTTGTGAAACCAACATGACAAAGTATATGTATGATTTCAAAGAAATTCCTATTCTTAGAGCCACTAGGATGGCTAATGTTCTTGATTTCCGAAGAACTATTTTTCTATGTCTTGATACAAGTGCGTGGTTCAAAAAGTTCTATGTTGATTTGATTATTGCTTTGATTTTCCAAAAATAACTTCTGAAACGTTCATGGAAGGTTCTGTACTTCAAACGCTCATAACTTTCTTATACTAAATCGGATTGACCCGAAACTTGTTTCTGAGCCTTCAGGTGTCGGTAAGTATACTTGTCCATCGAGTCTTCCATAATATATTCGGAGGTTACCGACCTTACGTCTCTCCGATAGAGGCATAACATTCTTTTGGGCTCTCCTGCATGCTGCTTACATGATATATGTATATGTATATGGTGTAAGGGGAAAGGTGAGGCGCTATAGACGCATTGCCACCTGATCAGTTGGTATCGGAGCCGGTGGTGGGGCAAACCCAATGGTGGGGCAAACCCAGTGGTGGGGCAAACCTCAGCAAGAACGCTGAGTCCCAAAGGGGGGGGGGGGGAGGGTGAGTGTAAGGCTTGTCTTAGGCTAATCCCACATTGGTTTAGGTAAATCCCACATTGGTTTATGAAAATCCCACATTGGTTCAGGTAAATCCCACATTGGTTCAGGCAAATCCCACATCGGTTAATATCGTCCCGGACGCGGGATATATGTGGCTAAATGGATCGGAGCCGACGCCTCAGCAATATGATATGTTCTATTTTCCATATATATGAAAAAGAAATGTTTTTCAAAGAAAGCTAAGCTTGCATGGTACCCGCCTAAAAGGCACTCAGACGTACAGGTTACTCTTTTACCCCATGATATGCTATATATCTCAATTCTGTTATTATTCATAATTACATCTCTTACTATGTTACTATTCATGCCTTACATACTCAGTACATTGCTCGTACTGACCCCCTTTCTTCGGGGGCTGCGTTTCATGCCGCGCAGGTGCACCCAGATGAGTAGAAGCCATTATAGAAGATGTTCCAGTGAAGTTGGCAAGCTTCATTTTCCCCTAGAGAGTTGTTGGGTCAGAGTATTATGCTATGATGTCTTGGTTGAAGTTAGAGACTTTGCAGACAGAGTCGTGGGTGTAGGATGTCGGTTATGTAAGCGGTTCCATCAGCCGATGTGTCATTTTGTGTATGTGATAAGTTCTAAATGATTACAGATTTTGTTTGATTTGGGAACAACGAAAAAGAATATTTCTGAAATCTCTCATTATGTATTTCATTTAATTTAAGTTAGAAGTTCAAAGAAGTTATGTATGTAATAAGAGTCAGCGGGTTCGCTCGGCTCCGAATATGGGGTCAGGTGCCCATCACACCCTAGTAAGATCGGGGTGTGACATGAACATCAAAGACTGAAGTACTCCCTAAGCTTCTAAGAGTGGAGTAATATGGAAGCTCGCTTACTCGTTTATTGGTTCATATCATAACATCATGCCAAAAGAAGGAAAATATAGCCTTAACATACCTTGAAGTATTCCCAGTCGTCCAACTTCTACCTCTCGAACTTGAAAGTATACAATTAAGATAACATAGGCCTCAATCAGACTATTTACTTCGCTTACTAACCATCCTCAAATGCATATAAAGCTTACCGAATTATAGACGATAATTTCCTTTGTAAGCTTACAACTCTTCAACTTCTCATTCGATCCAACATCAACCACAATACCCACAACACATATGTATATATCAAATATACTTAAATCAATTTCCAATCATCTCTTAAAATAACCCCTAATCACTATATTACCCCTCATCAACTTACCACTCCCATAAGTATCCTATCTTTACATAAAATCATTAAAACCCTTGATAATAAACTCAAATATAAGGGTAGAAATAATTCACATACCTTAAGGGGGTCTAAGTTCCCAAGAATCACTTCAACTCTAACTGCCTAAGCTTCACAACCTTGAAGAAACCCTAGAAACAACCTTCTCCTTCACAAGTACGGGTTTACGGGGTCCGGATCTTACCAAATCTTCACTAATATGATAGGAAATGTTGGGAGAGAAATATTAGGGGTTTTCTCTGACTTGGTGTTATATCCCGTATTTTGCACATTCGGATAAGTTGAGATAATTGTGACTAGCAAGAGATAAGGCAATATTTTGATCTTATTTAATACATAAGTTGTTCATGAAAATATTGATGCGGAAATATTGAGGAAGGTTAAGGGCAAAATTGGAAATTTGGAAAAATAGTTTCATGAATTACAAAAATTAGCCATGGAAAAAAATTGGGCTTGGAAAAACAAAAAAAAAAAGGAGAAATGAGACCAAAGCCCAAGTGTGGCCGGCCAAGGCATGGGCCAAGGCCCACTTGGGAATTTTAATCCAAGCCAATAAAAGGGATGACAACTATTATTATCATCCCATTTCAAGAACCTTCAAGAAAAAGAAACTTGAGAGCAAAGGAGATAAGGGTTTCGGCCAAAGAGAGAAAAAGAAAGAAAAAAAAATTCTTGAAGCCAACTATCTTGATCCAAAAAAATATATTCTTCTTGTATTCCTACTAATTCAAAGACCCTCTTTAACGTGGTATAATTGTTGAAGCAAGAAAGCTACTCTTGGTGGCAAGTTCAAAATTCTAGTCAAGTGGAAAGTTGAGGGAAAAGGTAAGAATTCATATTCTTTTATATGTTATGGAAGGTTTATGTATGTTGTAGTAAGCAGAATTGAATGAAAATCATGGAAATAGTGTGTGTTGTGTGTGGCCGTGTGGGTGTGTGTGTTGAATTGTGGCCGTGTGGTTGTTGAATGGTGGAGGAGAGGTGAATTAATTTTATTTAATATGTTAGTTGTGTTGTTGTGGACTTTATAATGCAAATGAAGGTTTAAAGGTTCAAGTCGGCAGTGAAATTGGTTGTGGGGTGTTGTAGGAAATAATGCGATTTTAATATGGTTTTATGTAATTGTGAGAATGAAGTTGCTAAAGTATGAATTGTTGTTGTAGTTTATGAATTTGGAAGAAGAAAATGTGTTGTTGTAGATTTTGTTGCAATTGTAGAGTTTCGGGTGGAATAGAGTTTGGTTGGATCGTTTTGAAAGTTGTGCGAGTTACTAAATTTAGAATATGTTCTAAATTGATAGTTGGTATTGTTGAAATGATTGTTGGTATGGTTGTTGATAAATTTGGCCGAGTTGAATTCTCGGGGTTGTTGTATTTACAGGGGAGATGCTGCCGAAATTTCGGTAGATTAAGTGTCGGCTTAGAATGGGACTCCTAAGTGTTTATGGCTAATGTTTGGTATATGTTAATATTGTTGTAGATCTTGCGAAGCCAAAGACTTAAGTTCAGATTAGCGTAGAAAGCGGGCAAGGTATGTGAGGCTTACCCTTTCTTTCTTTTGGCATGATCTTTATGGAACAAACAAATGACGCATATGTATGATTGCAAAGAAATTCCTGTTCTTAGAGCCACTAGGATGGCTAATATCCTTGATTTCCATAAGCTGTTTCATATGATCTTGATGCGTATTTATGTTGTCCGAAAATCTACCTGATATGTTTCCGAGTCATTCTATGATTCTTATTTAATTCTGACATGAGTACGTTCGATATAGTTGAACTTATTATATGGTTAAATAACGAGATGAGCATAAAGAGTTTTGTCCCTAAAAGAGTTCTGTAAGTTTCAATGTCCCTAATTTTCGAAAAAGGTCTCGGATTTGCTTTGAAACGTTCGCAAAGAGAGTTTCTGTATGTTTCCGAATGGCATTCGAAAGATAATTGATATGACTAAAGTTTTGATTTTTCAAGTGATAGCATGTTTGATTATTCCAGCGAGTCTTTGATACATTTTGATACGAACATACGGTTCCAAAAACTTTATTCGATTTGATCCATAACGGTATCTGAAAGGTACTTGATATGTTTGTTGCTTCGATTTTCCAAAAATAGCTTCTGAAACGCTTGTAGAAGGTTCTGTACTTCAAACGTTCATAACTTTCTTATACCAAGTCGGATTGGTCCGAAACTTGTTTCTGAGCCTTCAGATGTCGGTAAGTGTACGTATCTATCGAGTCTTGATTTGTGTGTATATGGTTCCGCACTACACTGTTCGTTCAAGCCTCAGTATGTATTTCTCTGCGCCCCGGGCCAGGTTCTGTTATCATGCGTCTTCCTCTGCATTGTTCACCGCGTTCCTCTCCCTTGCGGGCCGGGTTCTGTTATATGTACATCTGTATATGATGATATGACGATATGGGGATGGCGGCCAGGATGGCATATGATGATTCTATCCACCGCGTTCCGCAATAGAGGGCCGGGATCTGTTATGTGCATATATGATATATGATTTTGACTCGCATTGATGATTTCGTTCACCGCGTCCCTCACTAGAGGGCCGGGTTCTGTTATATGCATATATGATTTATGATGTCGATATATATGATGACTCCATTCACCGCGACCCTTACTAGAGGGCCGAGATCTGTTATATGTATATGTATACGATGACAAAAGATGTCGGCAAACGTGATCTGTGTTTGGAAAGTAAGTATTTTGATACTCTGGATGGTTTACTTATTTTCTGTACTTTTCTGATATATGACCTCGGTATGCGTGATCTACGTTCGGAAAGCAAGCACCTTGGTATTCTGGCTAATGTACTTACCTTCTGTACCATTGTTTCAATTATGTTTCTGTTTTCTGTATTTCATGCCTTACATACTCAGTACATATTCCGTACTGACCCCCTTTCTTCGGGGGCTGCGTTTCATGCCCGCAGGTACAGACGTTCGTTACGGTGATTCGTCAGCCTAGGATATCCGTTCTGCTGTTGAAGTGCTCCCTTGATCCGGAGCCATACTTTGGGTACAGTTCCATCTGTTGTATATATTTATGTATGTGTGACTATTCAGGGGTACGGCGGGGCCCTGTCCCGTCATATGATTCTGTTGTCTTTGTTAGAGGCCTGTAGACATGAATGTGGGTCATGAGTCGTTTTGTCCGGGTATGCTAATATGGTTTACGTCTAGCATTTCTCTAATCTACAATAATCTGATCGGTTTGTGTACTATGTTATAAGTAACGATATAAGTGATATGTTGCTTAGTATGCACGAAAGTCCTTAATATGTTAAATACAAGTAAATTTTGGTTAGTAAGTATGTACGAGTGCCCATCTCGGGCACTAGTCACGGCCTACGGGGTTGGGTCGTGACAAAAGTGGTATCAGAGCGGTTTGTCCTCGGAATGTCTACAGGCCGTGTCTAGTAGGGTCTTGTTTATCGGTGTGTTGTGCACCACATCTATAAACAGGAGGCTACAGGACATTTAGGGTGTTACCTTTCTTTCGATCTTAGATCGTGCGATAGAGCTGTACTATTAGGATGATTTCTTTCTGACCGAATGTTATGTTTTCAGCGATGCCCCCGAGAAAAGCGACAGCTGCCCAGAAGGGCAAGTCAGGAGCAGTTGGAGAGACTAGCCAGGCCCAGAGAGTTACCAGGGCCCGTGCCCAGACTATGCCCGAGGTTATGCCCCAGTCAGCGGGCTCTGCTACGCCACCCTTATCAGAGGAGCCTAGAGCAGCAGCCGTTGCCACTATGGATCAGGAGACGGTTCCACCATTAGCTCCAGAGGCTCCAGCGCCCGAGCCACCAGTTCCTCAACTAGGAGCAGAGGACAGGGCGATGAGAGATGTTGTACAGTTATTGACGAGGCTAGTAGCAGGAGAGGCTCGCAGACGCGGGCTAGGAGGTGATGATGTGGATAGACGTGACAGTTGGAAGGTTCGTGATTTCTTGACCTGTAATCCCCCAGAGTTCTACGGGTCCAAACCCGAGGAGGATCCCCAGGACTTCATTCGACAGATGCAGTGTACGCTGAGATTAGTCAGGGCTTCTGAGACTGAGTCTGTCGAGTTGGCTTCATATAGACTACGTGATGTAGCGGTTAATTGGTATGAGTACTGGGAGCTATCCAGAGGCGAGGATGCTCCTCCAGCTGTGTGGGACGAGTTTACAGCAGCCTTTCTCGGCCATTTTCTGCCGCCCGAGATGCAGCGAGCGAGGGTTGACAGATTTTTACAGCTGAGACAGAGGGGAGGAGTGTTCGAGAGTACAGACTAGAGTTTGACTCCCTAGCCAGATATGCGCCCACCATCGTGGCTGATATGACTGACAGGATGCACCGATATGTGATAGGGTTGGATGACTACCTGATTGATAGTTGTATGGAGATGGCATCTCAGTCCGGGATGGATATTGTACGGTTACAGGCATACGCACAAGGTATAGAGGATCGACATAGGGGGCATCATCCCGATAAGGATTGTGATAGGAGACAGCCCAAGAGGGCTAGATCAGCTGGTTATTCTGGGGAGTTTCGAGGCGAGCAGCCTCAACAGCATACTAGACAGTCTTCCCAGCCAGCGTGAAGAGCACCCCCACAGTCCACTGGTGGGAGATTTGATAGTACCGGATACTCAGGAGCTGGACAAAGTTCCAGGGGTTCGGGTTCGCAGGTGATCAGAGATTTTAGTCAGTCAAAGCCACCCATGCCTTGGTGTTCTTACTGTGGGAAGCCTCACCCAGGAAAGTGTTATCGTGCTATGGGTTCCTGTTTTTTTTGTGGCCGTCAGGACCATGTTTTGAGAGAGTGCCCGTTTAAGAATGGTTCCCGTGGTTCATCCCAGCCCACTGGGTCGGTTGCTGGTTCATCTTCCCCTTCTGTAGCTATGCGGCCGACACCGGCAGGCCGCGGTAGAGGTCGAGGTGGAGCTCTCGGTTCTAGTGATCCTTCGAACCGCTTATATGCTTTGGCCAGCCGACAGGACCAGGAGGCGTCACCAGACGTGGTTACAGGTATACTATTGATCTTCTAATGAAATGTATATGCATTGATAGATTCAGACTCCATTTTATTATATCTTTCCCCCGATTGCTAGAAAAACTGGGATAAAAACCCGAAATTGATAGGATCATTTGAGATAGTCATACATACAGATAAAAAGTGAATGTTGAGAATTTAAAAGACTAACTCGGTAGTTACATAATCAGAAAAATAAAAGACCCTCTCTAAATCGAAGTGGGACCCGCTACGAGAACTTTCCGGAAATTGTTAAAGACCCCGACTTTCCCTAGATTATGTGAAAATGGTCGTGTGGGAAAGTGGGTGCAATTATACCAGCATTAACACATCGAAATGAATTAGAGTTTTAAGCATAAGCGTGCTAGGGCCAGAGCAATTTTGGGATGGGTGACCCCCCTGGGAAGTGTATCAAAATTTCCACAAATCAAGTTATAAGAGACAAATGAGAAAATTGGGATAACCTAAAGGAAATTAGAATATACAGAGTGATTAGAAACCTTAAAGAGGTCGCGTAAGCTAAGGCAGACCAGATTGGTGGAGAGAAGAAAGCACAACGCAGCTCTGGAATTAGAGTAAGTTTGAATAGGGTTTGGAAGTATTTTGTAAGAGAAATGGTAGTAGACATATATGTATGCATATGACATCCCAGTTATGACTGTATCGATCGATAGATGAATCCTAGCAACCAGTGTTGCGATGTGTAGAAGACACTAACTGAACGAAATTGAAGAGACAAAGCGGAGGGTATGGTATAGATGTTATGAAATAAACTGATACTTTAATAAGTTGGTAATAGCAAACCGATTGAATACGAAAACGTAGTTAATGAGGAGATAGACATGACAGACTCCGCGATGGAGGCGCCTTAATTGAAGAAGATCACAGAAAAGTGATAATCACTTAAAGGGCATAAGCGTATACAGACCCTCTTAATAAAGGGGGGGGGGGGGATAACATATTAGACCTAAAATGAACCATGACAATTCAAGCCCCAGAAAAGGAGACTTATTAGCTCGGACCCAGAGTTCGGGGTATGTTGATATATCGTAAAGGGTACGAAAGGATGTAGAAATAAATTCACAACGGGTGTACGATGAGGTAGATATAGGGAAAATATGGAAAACACGTAGAGAGGATGCATTATGCTGACACAAGCCACAAGCCTCGATATTCCTTGATCATGGTTTTGATTCCCCGTACCGAGCAGAACTTGTGTGGTACCTAGATATGTAAAGGTGTTCCCAAGAGGGTAATAAAGAGAGTAAAAAGAGTATATAAGCTAAATCCACAAGGTCAATGAAGAGGATAACAGGTCCAAAGGACGCCTCGGATGCCAACTGTTATAATGAAGGTATACGCTATAGAGTTATAAAAATAATTAACATGAAGCTATGCCCAGTTATAATTATATGGAGTCCACGCCGGAGAGGCAACAAAGAATGACGATTGAAGGAACGATCACCAATCCAAGGAAGTTACAGACAAGTATATTGGCATTGAGGGATGTAAGGGAAGGAAACGAGGAAAAGTTATGGCAAAAACCCAGAGGTGTTGCGAGCTAAGAAATTAACTGAATTCGAATCATGAGTTGTCATGAGTATAGTTGGACTGCGCAGGATTAGGAATGGCAAAGCAATATCCTGTATATACATTTTGGATACTAATATACTGGCCTTGGAGAGGAACATAACCATTATGATCGTTAGCGACAAAGTCATGATTGGATAAACACTTAGAATGTAAAATTAGAAAGGGGAAGTTCAATTTGAGATATAATAGACCTTATTAAATTGTCCGTACCAAGTCACCCATGAATCAGAGGTATCACCGAATTAGAATCAGTACATCCAGTCTTCCACGTGCCTATGCTTCGCAAATGTGTTAGTGACCCTTCCCAAGTGTTTCATGTAAGTGATTTCTAAGTGACAGAGAAGCTATCATATAAGGAATAGTCTGTGTCCATAATGGATGGGCAGGTGAGAAAGTCATATGCCAAAGACGTGGTCCCGGTTAAAGTATTGTGGCCAAACAATAATAGAGAGGAGACAATCTGGGAAGCCGAAAGAAGAAATGAAGAGGAAGTATCCCAAATTGTTTTCTACGCTACAGACAATCTAAGCTTCTAAAACGGATATGTTAAAAGATCGTATGTGAAAATTATAGAGGAGACCTCCCCGAAGTATTATAATGTACCATGAGGCCAGTTTAACATTCGAGGATGAATGTTTTAAAGGGGGGGAGGATGTTATATCCCGTATTTTGCACATTCGGATAAGTTGAGATAATTGTGAATAGCAAGAGATAAGGAAATATTTTGATCTTATTTAATACATAAGTTGTTCATGAAAATATTGATGCGGAAATATTGAGGAAGGTTAAGGGCAAAATTGGAAATTTGGAAAAATAGATTCATGCATTACAAAAATTAGCCATGGAAAAAACTTGGCCTTGGAAAAACAAAAAAAAAAAAGAGAAATGACCCCAAAGCCCAAGTGTGGCCGGCCAAGGCCCACTTGGGAATTTTAATCCAAGTCAATAAAAGGGATGACTACTATTATTATCATCCCATTTCAAGAACCTTCAAGAAAAAGAAACTTGAGAGCAAAGGAGATAAGGGTTTCGGCCAAAGAGAGAAAAAGAAAGAAAAAAAAATTCTTGAAGCCAACTATCTTAATCCAAAAAAATATATTCTTCTTGTATTCCTACTAATTCAAAGACCCTCTTTAACGTGGTATAATTGTTGAAACAAGAAAGCTACTCTTGGTGGCAAGTTCAAAATTCTAGTCAAGTGGAAAGTTGAGGGAAAAGGTAAGAATTCATATTCTTTTATATGTTATGGAAGGTTTATGTATGTTGTAGTAAGCAGAATTGAATGAAAATCATGGAAATAGTGTGTGTTGTGTGTGGCCGTGTGGGTGTGTGTGTTGAATTGTGGCCGTGTGGTTGTTGAATGGTGGAGGAGAGGTGAATTAATTTTATTTAATATGTTAGTTGTGTTGTTGTGGACTTTATAATGCAAATGAAGGTTTAAAGGTTCAAGTCGGCAGTGAAATTGGTTGTGGGGTGTTGTAGGAAATAATGCGATTTTAATATGGTTTTATGTAATTGTGAGAATGAAGTTGCTAAAGTATGAATTGTTGTTGTAGTTTATGAATTTGGAAGAAGAAAATGTGTTGTTGTAGATTTTGTTGCAATTGTAGAGTTTCGGGTGGAATAGAGTTTGGTTGGATCGTTTTGAAAGTTGTGCGAGTTACTAAATTTAGAATATGTTCTAAATTGATAGTTGGTATTGTTGAAATGATTGTTGGTATGGTTGTTGATAAATTTGGCCGAGTTGAATTCTCGGGGTTGTTGTATTTACAGGGGAGATGCTGCCGAAATTTCGGTAGATTAAGTGTCGGCTTAGAATGGGACTCCTAAGTGTTTATGGCTAATGTTTGGTATATGTTAATATTGTTGTAGATCTTGCGAAGCCAAAGACTTAAGTTCAGATTAGCGTAGGAAGCGGGCAAGGTATGTGAGGCTTACCCTTTCTTTCTTTTGGCATGATCTTTATGGAACGAACAAATGACGCATATGTATGATTGCAAAGAAATTCCTGTTCTTAGAGCCACTAGGATGGCTAATATCCTTGATTTCCATAAGGTGTTTCATATGATCTTGATGCGTATTTATGTTTCCGAGTCTTTCTATGATTCTTATTTACTTCTGACATGAGTACGTTCGATATAGTTGAACTTATTGTATGATTAAATAACGAGATGAGCATAAAGAGTTTTGTCCCTAAAAGAGTTCTGTAAGTTTCAATGTCCCTAATTTTCGAAAAAGGTCTCGGATTTGCTTTGAAACGTTCGCAAAAAGAGTTTTGTATGTTTCCGAATGGCATTCGAAAGATAATTGATATGACTGAAGTTTTAATTTTTCAAGTGATAGCATGTTTGATTATTCCAGCGAATCTTTGATACATTTTGATACAAACATACGGTTCCAAAAACTTTATTCGATTTGATCCATAACGATATCTGAAAGGTACTTGATATGTTTGTTGCTTCGATTTTCCAAAAATAGCTTCTGAAACGCTTGTAGAAGGCTTTGTACTTCAAACGCTCATAACTTTCGTATACCATGTCGGATTGATCCGAAACTTGTTTCTGAGCCTTCAGATGTCGGTAAGTGTACGTATCTATCGAGTCTTGATTTGTGTGTATGGTTCCGCACTACTCTGTTCGTGCAAACCTCAGTATGTATTTCACTGCGCCTCGGGCCAGGTTCTGTTATCGTGTGTGTTTCTCTGCATTGTTCACCGCGTCCCTCTCCCTTGCGGGCCGGGTTCTGTTATATGTACATCTGTATATGATGATATGACGATATGGGGATGGCGGCCAGGATGGTATATGATGATTCTGTCCACCGTGTTTCGCAATAGAAGGCCGGGATCTGTTATGTGCATATATGATATATGATTTCGACTCGCATTGATGATTCCGTTCACCGCGTCCCTCACTAGAGGGCCGGGTTCTGTTATATGCATATATTATTTATGATGTCGATATATATGATGACTACATTCACCGCGACCCTTACTAGAGGGCCGGGATCTGTTATATGTATATGTATACGATGACAAAAGATGTCGGCACACGTGATCTGTGTTTGGAAAGTAAGTATTTTGATACTCTGGATGGTTTACTTATTTTCTGCCCTTTTCTGATATATGACCTCGGTATGCGTGAACTACGTTCGGAAAATAAGTACCTTGGTATTCTGGCTAATGTACTTACCTTCTGTACCATTGTTTCAGTTATGTTTCTGTTTTCTGTATTTCATGCCTTACATACTCAGTCATATTCCGTATGGACCCCCTTTCTTCCGGGGCTACGTTTCATACCCGCATGTACAGACGTTCGTTAAGGTGATCCGTCAGCCTAGGATATTCGTTCTGCTGTTGAAGTGCTCCCTTGATCCGGAGCCATACTTTGGGTACAGTTCCATATGTTGTATATATTTATGTATGTGTGACTATTCAGGGGTACGGCGGGGCCCTGTCCCGTCATATGATTCTGTTGTCTTTGTTAGAGGTCTGTAGACATGAATGTGGGTCTTGATTCGTTTTGTCCGGATATGCTAATATGGTTTACGTCTGGCATTTCTCTAGTCTACAATAATCTGATCGGTTTGTGTACTATGTTATAAGTAACGATATATGTGATATGTTGCTTAGTTTGCACGAAAATAAATTTTTGTTAGTAAGTATGTACGAGTGCCCATCTCGGGCACTAGTCACGGCCTACGAGGTTGGGTCGTGACACTTGGAATGTGGAAAAATGAGAAATAAGTCGTGAACCACGTATTTATACCGAAATTAAAAAGGCTACAACGGTTCGGTTCGCGAGCGGGTCGACGACCCGTCGATATGTCGAAGGTACATCGACTTGCTCCGTCGACCTAAGACTGTAGATTTCCAGCTGCGGAACCCTGTCGACGCCGCACATCGACGGTCCGTTGACTATGTCGATGACCCGTCGACGATGACTGGTGTCTGCAGATTTTCATAGATTCAGTTCAGATGGCGTCAATTCGATTCGCTCAACTTCTAATCATGCAAATTGCCAGGAATGCCTGCTGGTACCCTTGTACACGAGGCAAGATACTTTCTACCTCCAAACTCGGGCTTGGGTCTTTATTCTAAATGCATACCCGACTAGGAAATCATAGGTTCTACTACGATGAAAACGAGAGGTATAACACTCTTTGCCGCACATAAATTATTATTTTCAATCATCGTCGACATACTTTTTCATCTTAAATCATTTCGGGACTTCATTCCTTATATACATCGAGTTCTTGATTTTCATGCTTGCATATGACCAAATTCTCCGGGCTCGGGTAAATTTTCTCATGTTGGACGGTTCAATTTCCTGGTCCAAAGTATGGGATATTATAGCTTGGACCGTATTTCAATTAAATAAATTTCAACCCTCCACGAAACTTATTTTCTTCGATTTGTTTAACTTCTAATCCTAATGATACAAATGTACCATCACTCTAACCACCTATAATCTTGGGGGATAGCCTCGTTTCCGTTACTAATGTCATTTAACTTTGTTATATCCTGCATTTTCGAACGTCGAATTATTTGTAAGCTGAGGTGGGGCCCACACATCAATATTTTTTTTGGGACATGTGAAAAGTTATATGAATCGTATATGTAAAGTTAAACACAACCCGTGAAGGGCCCTGGGGCCAAATCAAAGTGGAAGCCCTCCAAACGAATATGTTTAAGAAAACGTTTTCGGATGACCTGACTTGGAGGGGCATAAACAGCATTATAAGTTTAGAATTTGGGAAAATTCCCAGAGATAAAAGTTGTAGATAATTGAAATAGCTTTCCAACGGTAGGTCGTGGGCTCCCAGGCGACGTCGGTACAAGGAGATATGGACATTGTAAGGCGGAAAGGTCAAGCTGGGCAGTGAAATGGGCCCAACCCGATTCCAATCCGGGTCAGGCCCATTTCCATATTATTTAAGGGAGTTTTCAGCCTCCTCCTCCACATTTCAGATCAGAAAAGATCCAGAAAATTCCATTAGAGATAGAGAGAGAAAACTTCAAGGCTAAGAAGGTCATTTTGATCAAAATCCGAGCTCCGAATCCCGAAGCTCATGAAGAGAAATACGTTGTACGTTGCGTTGCCTTCAATTTGAGATAAATATTGGTCTTGGGGGATGAAATTTTCGTGGTGGATCTTCTGATAAGGTATTTATAAAATTCCTTTTATGTTATTAAAGTGTTTATTTAGAGTTTTAACGAATTAGAACGGAGAAAACAACATTATAAACTCGTTTGTTGTTTTGTTGAAATTTATGGGTGAGGGGCTGTTTTAATTGAAATTGATGGACTGATTTGAATTAATATTTTGGTTGTTTTAATCATGGATTACGTGAGGAGAGTGAAGGAACTTAATGGTTATTAAGTTGTTGTAGGAAAACATACAACTTTGTTATGGTTTATGTAAAAATGGAAATGAAAGTATCAAGAGGAAAATTATGATTATTGTGGATGAATTTGGAAGATGGAAATGTATAATGAACTTGTATGTTGAAGGTTAGGAAAAATTGGAAAAGTAGTGGCTTAATGGAAAGTTTGAATGTTCGCATACCTTATGAATATTGGGTGAAAATGGTATGGATGCTTCCGATGTATGTTGTAATGAATTTGGTGGGTGATGAATATCAAAATAACAAGTTTGGTTCAGAAATGTAAGTTTGAAACGAAAGATGTGTCGTTATGCCGAAACGATGGCTAGTGATGCCATAATGTGTGTTTTAATGTCTGTTGTTGTTTTTGCTGTTGTTCTGGGTTGTTGTGTAGTGAATTGAGCCGAGCTAAGTCTCGGGGATGTCTTATATACAGAGGAAATGCTGCCGAAATTTCGGTAGGCAAACATGTGTTAAGTTGGATTATTGAAAAGTTTGAAACTAACAAATGGTAAACTTGACCATTTTTAGATTTTGGACGAGATTGGGATCGACGCCAAGCGAGCGTAAGGCGCTATCGAGGTATGTGAAGCATTTTCCTTTGTTCCTAGGCATGTTCTGGATGTGATAGGCTTGGCCGCGAGCCTTAAGTACGACTCCGTTCCCCGGAATTCGAGACCGAAAACCGCTCCAATTCCTTCAATTCAATTGAAGCTATTTTCTTACAAATTGCCTTTAAAGTGAATTTTTGTACAAAACTCCCCTAAACGGAGTCGGAACACTTCCAAACGATTATGGATGACCTCATAAGGTCTATTAGCGATAATTTACATATGTTGCCTCGAGTTGGTCCGAGGCGGGCCCGCAAGGCCCGATATCTTCTGTAATACTTTAAATACTTCCGATTTATCCGATTTTCTCAGAAACCATCTGAACTATTATTTTGATTATGATACAACTATTTTTATGAAATTCTTATAAAATAACTTCTGAACATCTGAGAATCCGATTCTAATAATAATAATCTGTCGTGCCTTCCCAAGTAGGATATAGGCGCGTACTATGCATACTATCCGTATACTCTGATTTTGGCTCGCCGTTTGGCACCCTTTAGTCTGATTGAGTCTTTATGTATGTGGTTTCCCATGGATCTGTTCGTGGCTGTCTCAATGCATTCCTTCACTGCGTCCCGGGCCAGGTTCTGTTATCGTGCATATTTCTCTGCATTGTTCACCGCGTCCCTCGGCGTACGGGCCGGGATCTGTATGTCTGTATGATACTATGATCTGTGTATGGGGATGGCGGCCAGGATGGCATATGATCTGATCTGATTCTGTCTGTCCACCGCGTCCCGTACTAAAAGGGCCGGGTTCTGTTTACCGCGCCCCCAGACAGGGCCGGGATCTGTATGTCTGTATGCATGTGCCATCAGTATGTATATAAGCACATGCCTCTGTATGATTCTGTATGATTCAGTATGATTCTGCACTACTCTGCATGCATAATTCTGTCAGGTATACTTCTGTCTGTCCGTCTGAACTACGACTATGTCTGTATGTCCGTATGGATTCTGATTCTGTATGTCCGTATGGATTCCGATTCTGTATGTCCGTATGGATTCTGATTCTGTCTGTCTGGACCATGATTATGTCCGTCTATCGGGACTATGACTCTGTCTGTCCGGCTTATGAGCCAGTCTAGTATATTTATGCGCTTCCGGTCCAGATCATGATTATGTTTGATATATTTTTGCTTTACATACTCGGTACATTTTTGTACTGACCCCCGGTTCTTCGGGGGCTGCGTTACATGCCCGCAGGTACAGGCGCACTCGGTGACACGCCGCCAGTCTAGGGCACAGGTTCTGCTATCTTAAAGAGCTCCTTTTGATTCGGAGCATGTACTTTGGTATATATATCTTCTGTTTTCCGTATGTTCTGTATGTATGGAAGTTCTGGGTACGGCGGGGCCCTGTCCCGTCATATGATTCTGTATGTCTGTAGAAGCCTGTAGATAGATGTGTGGGTTACGGGGTTTCGTCTGGATGTTAGCCTTATCGGCTTATCTGTAAATGTCTGCATGTTCAGGTATATATATATGTTTGCGCGCGTGCCGTATCTGTATCGGCCTACTTCTGTAATATCCGTTTGAAAAGAAAAATCTGTACGATACGAAATTCGGTCAGGTAGGTATGTACGGGTACCCAGCTAGGGTGCCAGTCGCGGCCCACGGGGTTGGGTCGTGATAGAAGTGGTATCAGAGCGGTTAGTCCTCGGAATGTCTACAGGCCGTGTCTAGTAGAGTCTTGTTTATCGATGTGTTGTGCACCACATCTATAAACAGGAAGCTACAGGGCATCTAGGATGTTACCCTTCTTTGAATCTTAGATCATGCGATAGAGCCAGCTGTAGGATATGAATTCCTTTCGACTAACTTTTAATTTCAGCCAAAGGACGGCATCGACAGAAGGCAATGGCTGATGATATTGGAGGTCGCACAGTACTCAGGTAAGCAATAATATGAAAGCTGTGTGTCGGAGAAGTTGTTTGATGTGTGGTAGAAATATAAAGTTGAAGATTGAACAGAAAAGTGAACAGGAAGGAGCCTCCGATGTTGTTCGAGTTGGGAATGTGAGGTAAGCCTCGACATCTGTATAATTTTATCTGTAATTGTTAGCCCCGTGTGGCTACGAGACGACATGATATGATGTATATATATATGCGTATATGTGTTGGCCCTGTGAGGCATGGTTGGTATTTCTTGTGTACAGGTTTCGGATAGTAAGGAATACAGAGGAACCTCTGCCCAAATTTTTTTCCAGAGATATGGAAGTAAATATATATAAAGTAAGTACAAACAGGTTCCGCGATACTTGTCGGAATTTAGTTTTCTTCTGTCGGTGGTTGGAGAGCACCTTATGGTGATATTTTATCAGATTTCACCGACTATTTGGAGACGGAATTCGTGGGACGAAGACTTAAATCTGTGGCCTGTCTGTAATTGTATGTATATGTGTATGAAAGTGAATATCGGAGATTCAGAAAGGCAATATGGTAATTGTCCAACTTAGCCGAGGGTGGGACCCGCTACAAAATTTTCCGAAAATTTGCTAAGACCCCGATTTGCCCTAAAATTATGTGACAAAGGTCCTGCAGGGCAATTGACGAAATTATATCAGCCCTAACATGTCAAAATGCATGAAAGTTTCGGGGTTAAGCGTGCTCAAGCCAGAGCAATTCTGGGATGGGTGACCCCCCTAGGAAGTAATGCAAAATTTTGCACAAGTGTAAGTATGATAGATATAAATGAAAATTTGGGGTAAACTAAAGGAAAAGAGAATGTGTGGAGTAATTAGTGCCCTTACAGGAGTCGCGCAGAATGAGGCGGACTAAATGGGCAAAAAGAAAAGGTGCAACACCGCTCGGGAAATTGAGCGGATTTGAATAACAGTCAGAGACGTTCGCCAGTAAGATACTAGTAAATATATCTGTATGTGTGTGTGTATGTGTGTACAATTTTCGTTTAGTGCCCATATGGATCAAGAGCCGAGTCCCGGCAACTAATGTTGTGATAGACGAAAGGTTTTACTAAACCGAATACATAAAACGACGCGGAGACGGGGATTCGAATGTCATCAAAGGATAGAAAAACCCCTATTCCATTATAACTCGGTCTGGTATGACGATGTCTGAAAAAGAAAATGAGTATGGATAGTAGGAAAGATGAAAGATAAGAAGTGTGAATAAGCGGAATCTTTGAAAAGGTCGATAAGCGACACGTAAGACGATTTGTATGATAACTTGGCGAACAAGTTTACAAATAAGGGAAATTTTCATAAAACACTGGAGCCTTAATAGGAGTGATCTGATTCTAATTCAGATCCTATCTGTTATACTTCTGCACCCCCGATTCTGATAAGGCTCTGCCTATTACGCCTTTGTACTTCTGAACTCGATTATGTTCCCGTCTGATAAATCTTTGTACATCTGATTCTGAATACGTTTCTGTTTGACACACCTCTATACGATTGACTCTGATTACGAATCTGTCTGACACGCCTCTGTGTGTCTGATTCAGGATATGAATCTGTCTGATACATCTCTGTACGTCTGATTTTGATCACGCGTCTGTCTGATACATCTCCGTATGTCTGATTCTGATTACGACTCTGTCTGATACATTTTTGTACGTCTGATTCTGATTTCGAATCTGGCTGATACCTCTTTGTACGTCTGACTCCGATCTCATGTTTGTCCGACATACTTCCGTACATCTGGCTTCGACTATGAATCTGTCCGATATGCTTTTGTGCGTCTGGCTCTAGTTATGAACCTGTTTGATGTAACGTGAAATTATGATAACGTTGTAAGGAACCGAGAAGTGTGACAAGAGGTGAAAGATGTTGAAAGGAATTTTGAAAGAAAGGAAGGAACCTCCCCGAAGTGTCACGAGGCCCCCTAAGGTCAATCAAACATTCGAGGACGAATGTTCTAAAAGTTGGGAGAAGGTTATATCCTGCATTTTCGAACGTCGAATTATTTGTAAGCTGAGGTGGGGCCCACACATCAATATTTTTTTTGGGACATGTGAAAAGTTATATGAATCGTATATGTAAAGTTAAACACAACCCGTGAAGGGCCCTGGGACCAAATCAAAGTGGAAGCCCTCCAAACGAATATGTTTAAGAAAACATTTCCGGATGACCTGACTTGGAGGGGCAAAAACGGCATTATAAGTTTAGAATTTGGGAAAATGCCCAGAGATACAAGTTGTAGATAATTGAAATAGCTTTCCAACGGTAGGTCGTGGGCTCCCAGGCGACGTCGGTACAAGGAGATATGGACATTTTAAGGCGGAAAGGTCAAGCTGGGCAGTGAAATGGGCCCAACCCGATTCCAATCCGGGTCAGGCCCATTTCCTTATTATTTAAGGGAGTTTTCAGCCTCCTCCTCCACATTTCAGATCAGAAAAGATCCAGAAAATTCCATTAGAGAGAGAGAGAGAAAACTTCAAGGCTAAGAAGGTCATTTTGATCAAAATCCGACCTCCGAATCCCGAAGCTCATGAAGAGAAATACGTTGTACGTTGCGTTGCCTTCAATTTGAGATAAATATTGGTCTTGGGGGATGAAATTTTCGTGGTGGATCTTCTGATAAGGTATTTATAAAATTCCTTTTATGTTATTAAAGTGTTTATTTAGAGTTTTAACGAATTAGAACGGAGAAAACAACATTATAAACTCGTTTGTTGTTTTGTTGAAATTTATGGGTGAGGGGCTGTTTTAATTGAAATTGATGGACTGATTTGAATTAATATTTTGGTTGGTTTAATCATGGATTACGTGAGGAGAGTGAAGGAACTTAATGGTTATTAAGTTGTTGTAGGAAAACATACAACTTTGTTATGGTTTATGTAAAAATGGAAATGAAAGTATCAAGAGGAAAATTATGATTATTGTGGATGAATTTGGAAGATGGAAATGTATAATGAACTTGTATGTTGAAGGTTAGGAAAAATTGGAAAAGTAGTGGCTTAATGGAAAGTTTGAATGTTCGCATACCTTATGAATATTGGGTGAAAATGGTATGGATGCTTCCGATGTATGTTGTAATGAATTTGGTGGGTGATGAATATCAAAATAACAAGTTTGGTTCAGAAATGTAAGTTTGAAACGAAAGATGTGTCGTTATGCCGAAACGATGGCTAGTGATGCCATAATGTGTGTTTTAATGTCTGTTGTTGTTTTTGCTGTTGTTCTGGGTTGTTGTGTAGTGAATTGAGCCGAGCTAAGTCTCGGGGATGTCTTATATACAGAGGAAATGCTGCCGAAATTTCGGTAGGCAAACATGTGTTAAGTTGGATTATTGAAAAGTTTGAAAGTAACAAATGGTAAACTTGACCATTTCTAGATTTTGGACGAGATTGGGATCGACGCCAAGCGAGCGTAAGGCGCTATCGAGGTATGTGAAGCATTTTCCTTTGTTCCTAGGCATGTTCTGGATGTGATAGGCTTGGCCGCGAGCCTTAAGTACGACTCCGTTCCCCGGAATTCGAGACGGAAAACCGCTCCAATTCCTTCAATTCAATTGAAGCTATTTTCTTACAAATTGCCTTTAAAGTGAATTTTTGTACAAAACACCCCTAAACGGAGTCGGAACACTTCCAAACGATTATGGATGACCTCATAAGGTCTATTAGCGATAATTTACATATGTTGCCTCGAGTTGGTCCGAGGCGGGCCCGCAAGGCCCGATATCTTCTGTAATACTTTAAATACTTCCGATTTATCCGATTTTCTCAGAAACCATCTGAACTATTATTTTGATTATGATACAACTATTTTTATGAAATTCTTATAAAATAACTTCTGAACATCTGAGAATCCGATTCTAATAATAATAATCTGTCGTGCCTTCCCAAGTAGGATATAGGCGCGTACTATGCATACTATCCGTATACTCTGATTTTGGCTCGCCGTTTGGCACCCTTTAGTCTGATTGAGTCTTTATGTATGTGGTTTCCCATGGATCTGTTCGTGGCTGTCTCAATGCATTCCTTCACTGCGTCCCGGGCCAGGTTCTGTTATCGTGCATATTTCTCTGCATTGTTCACCGCGTCCCTCGGCGTACGGGCCGGGATCTGTATGTCTGTATGATACTATGATCTGTGTATGGGGATGGCGGCCAGGATGGCATATGATCTGATCTGATTCTGTCTGTCCACCGCGTCCCGTACTAAAAGGGCCGGGTTCTGTTTACCGCGCCCCCAGACAGGGCCGGGATCTGTATGTCTGTATGCATGTGCCATCAGTATGTATATAAGCACATGCCTCTGTATGATTCTGTATGATTCAGTATGATTCTGCACTACTCTGCATGCATAATTCTGTCAGGTATACTTCTGTCTGTCCGTCTGAACTACGACTATGTCTGTATGTCCGTATGGATTCTGATTCTGTATGTCCGTATGGATTCCGATTCTGTATGTCCGTATGGATTCTGATTCTGTCTGTCTGGACCATGATTATGTCCGTCTGTCGGGACTATGACTCTGTCTGTCCGGCTTATGAGCCAGTCTAGTATATTTATGCGCTTCCGGTCCAGATCATGATTATGTTTGATATATTTCTGCTTTACATACTCGGTACATTTTTGTACTGACCCCCGGTTCTTCGGGGACTGCGTTACATGCCCGCAGGTACAGGCGCACTCGGTGACACGCCGCCAGTCTAGGGCACAGGTTCTGCTATCTTAAAGAGCTCCTTTTGATTCGGAGCATGTACTTTGGTATATATATCTTCTGTTTTCCGTATGTTCTGTATGTATGGAAGTTCTGGGTACGGCGGGGCCCTGTCCCGTCATATGATTCTGTATGTCTGTAGAAGCCTGTAGATAGATGTGTGGGTTACGGGGTTTCGTCTGGATGTTAGCCTTATCGGCTTATCTGTAAATGTCTGCATGTTCAGGTATATATATATGTTTGCGCGCGTGCCGTATCTGTATCGGCCTACTTCTGTAATATCCGTTTGAAAAGAAAAATCTGTACGATACGAAATTCGGTCAGGTAGGTATGTACGGGTACCCAGCTAGGGTGCCAATCGCGGCCCACGGGGTTGGGTCGTGATAGAAGTGGTATCAGAGCGGTTAGTCCTCGGAATGTCTACAGGCCGTGTCTAGTAGAGTCTTGTTTATCGATGTGTTGTGCACCACATCTATAAACAGGAAGCTACAGGGCATCTAGGATGTTACCCTTCTTTGAATCTTAGATCATGCGATAGAGCCAGCTGTAGGATATGAATTCCTTTCGACTAACTTTTAATTTCAGCCAAAGGACGGCATCGACAGAAGGCAATGGCTGATGATATTGGAGGTCGCACAGTACTCAGGTAAGCAATAATATGAAAGCTGTGTGTCGGAGAAGTTGTTTGATGTGTGGTAGAAATATAAAGTTGAAGATTGAACAGAAAAGTGAACAGGAAGGAGCCTCCGATGTTGTTCGAGTTGGGAATGTGAGGTAAGCCTCGACATCTGTATAATTTTATCTGTAATTGTTAGCCCCGTGTGGCTACGAGACGACATGATATGATGTATATATATATGCGTATATGTGTTGGCCCTGTGAGGCATGGTTGGTATTTCTTGTGTACAGGTTTCGGATAGTAAGGAATACAGAGGAACCTCTGCCAAAAATTTTTTCCAGAGATATGGAAGTAAATATATATAAAGTAAGTACAAACAGGTTCCGCGATACTTGTCGGAATTTAGTTTTCTTCTGTCGGTGGTTGGAGAGCACCTTATGGTGATATTTTATCAGATTTCACCGACTATTTGGAGACGGAATTCGTGGGACGAAGACTTAAATCTGTGGCCTGTCTGTAATTGTATGTATATGTGTATGAAAGTGAATATCGGAGATTCAGAAAGGCAATATGGTAATTGTCCAACTTAGCCGAGGGTGGGACCCGCTACAAAAATTTTCCAAAAATTTGCTAAGACCCCGATTTGCCCTAAAATTATGTGACAAAGGTCCTGCAGGGCAATTGACGAAATTATATCAGCCCTAACATGTCAAAATGCATGAAAGTTTCGGGGTTAAGCGTGCTCAAGCCAGAGCAATTCTGGGATATGTTGCTTAGTTTGCACGAAAATAAATTTTTGTTAGTAAGTATGTACGAGTGCCCATCTCGGGCACTAGTCACGGCCTACGAGGTTGGGTCGTGACACTTGGAATGTGGAAAAATGAGAAATAAGTCGTGAACCACGTATTTATACCGAAATTAAAAAGGCTACAACGGTTCGGTTCGCGAGCGGGTCGACGACCCGTCGATATGTCGAAGGTACATCGACTTGCTCCGTCGACCTAAGACTGTAGATTTCCAGCTGCGGAACCCTGTCGACGCCGCACATCGACGGTCCGTTGACTATGTCGATGACCCGTCGACGATGACTGGTGTCTGCAGATTTTCATAGATTCAGTTCAGATGGCGTCAATTCGATTCGCTCAACTTCTAATCATGCAAATTGCCAGGAATGCCTGCTGGTACCCTTGTACACGAGGCAAGATACTTTCTACCTCCAAACTCGGGCTTGGGTCTTTATTCTAAATGCATACCCGACTAGGAAATCATAGGTTCTACTACGATGAAAACGAGAGGTATAACACTCTTTGCCGCACATAAATTATTATTTTCAATCATCGTCGACATACTTTTTCATCTTAAATCATTTCGGGACTTCATTCCTTATATACATCGAGTTCTTGATTTTCATGCTTGCATATGACCAAATTCTCCGGGCTCGGGTAAATTTTCTCATGTTGGACGGTTCAATTTCCTGGTCCAAAGTATGGGATATTATAGCTTGGACCGTATTTCAATTAAATAAATTTCAAACCTCCACGAAACTTATTTTCTTCGATTTGTTTAACTTCTAATCCTAATGATACAAATGTACCATCACTCTAACCACCTATAATCTTGGGGGATAGCCTCGTTTCCGTTACTAATGTCATTTAACTTTGTTATATCCTGCATTTTCGAACGTCGAATTATTTGTAAGCTGAGGTGGGGCCCACACATCAATATTTTTTTTGGGACATGTGAAAAGTTATATGAATCGTATATGTAAAGTTAAACACAACCCGTGAAGGGCCCTGGGGCCAAATCAAAGTGGAAGCCCTCCAAACGAATATGTTTAAGAAAACGTTTTCGGATGACCTGACTTGGAGGGGCATAAACGGCATTATAAGTTTAGAATTTGGGAAAATTCCCAGAGATAAAAGTTGTAGATAATTGAAATAGCTTTCCAACGGTAGGTCGTGGGCTCCCAGGCGACGTCGGTACAAGGAGATATGGACATTGTAAGGCGGAAAGGTCAAGCTGGGCAGTGAAATGGGCCCAACCCGATTCCAATCCGGGTCAGGCCCATTTCCTTATTATTTAAGGGAGTTTTCAGCCTCCTCCTCCACATTTCTGATCAGAAAAGATCCAGAAAATTCTATTAGAGATAGAGAGAGAAAACTTCAAGGCTAAGAAGGTCATTTTGATCAAAATCCGAGCTCCGAATCCCGAAGCTCATGAAGAGAAATACGTTGTACGTTGCGTTGCCTTCAATTTGAGATAAATATTGGTCTTGGGGGATGAAATTTTCGTGGTGGATCTTCTGATAAGGTATTTATAAAATTCCTTTTATGTTATTAAAGTGTTTATTTAGAGTTTTAACGAATTAGAACGGAGAAAACAACATTATAAACTCGTTTGTTGTTTTGTTGAAATTTATGGGTGAGGGGCTGTTTTAATTGAAATTGATGGACTGATTTGAATTAATATTTTGGTTGTTTTAATCATGGATTACGTGAGGAGAGTGAAGGAACTTAATGGTTATTAAGTTGTTGTAGGAAAACATACAACTTTGTTATGGTTTATGTAAAAATGGAAATGAAAGTATCAAGAGGAAAATTATGATTATTGTGGATGAATTTGGAAGATGGAAATGTATAATGAACTTGTATGTTGAAGGTTAGGAAAAATTGGAAAAGTAGTGGCTTAATGGAAAGTTTGAATGTTCGCATACCTTATGAATATTGGGTGAAAATGGTATGGATGCTTCCGATGTATGTTGTAATGAATTTGGTGGGTGATGAATATCAAAATAACAAGTTTGGTTCAGAAATGTAAGTTTGAAACGAAAGATGTGTCGTTATGCCGAAACGATGGCTAGTGATGCCATAATGTGTGTTTTAATGTCTGTTGTTGTTTTTGCTGTTGTTCTGGGTTGTTGTGTAGTGAATTGAGCCGAGCTAAGTCTCGGGGATGTCTTATATACAGAGGAAATGCTGCCGAAATTTCGGTAGGCAAACATGTGTTAAGTTGGATTATTGAAAAGTTTGAAACTAACAAATGGTAAACTTGACCATTTTTAGATTTTGGACGAGATTGGGATCGACGCCAAGCGAGCGTAAGGCGCTACCGAGGTATGTGAAGCATTTTCCTTTGTTCCTAGGCATGTTCTGGATGTGATAGGCTTGGCTGCGAGCCTTAAGTACGACTCCGTTCCCCGGAATTCGAGACGGAAAACCGCTCCAATTCCTTCAATTCAATTGAAGCTATTTTCTTACAAATTGCCTTTAAAGTGAATTTTTGTACAAAACTCCCCTAAACGGAGTCGGAACACTTCCAAACGATTATGGATGACCTCATAAGGTCTATTAGCGATAATTTACATATGTTGCCTCGAGTTGGTCCGAGGCGGGCCCGCAAGGCCCGATATCTTCTGTAATACTTTAAATACTTCCGTTTTATCCGATTGTCTCAGAAACCATCTGAACTATTATTTTGATTATGATACAACTATTTTTATGAAATTCTTATAAAATAACTTCTGAACATCTAAGAATCCGATTCTGATAATAATCTGTCGTGCCTTCCCAAGTAGGATATAGGCGCGTACTATGCATACTATCCGTATACTCTGATTTTGGCTCGCCGTTTGGCACCCTTTAGTCTGATTGAGTCTGTATGTATGTGGTTTCCCATGGATCTGTTCGTGGCTGTCTCAATGCATTCCTTCACTGCGTCCCGGGCCAGGTTCTGTTATCGTGCATATTTCTCTGCATTGTTCACCGCGTCCCTCGGCGTACGGGCCGGGATCTGTATGTCTGTATGATACTATGATCTGTGTATGGGGATGGCGGCCAGGATGGCATATGATCTGATCTGATTCTGTCTGTCCACCGCGTCCCGTACTAAAAGGGCCGGGTTCTGTTTACCGCGCCCCCAGACAGGGCCGGGATCTGTATGTCTGTATGCATGTGCCATCAGTATGTATATAAGCACATGCCTCTGTATGATTCTGTATGATTCAGTATGATTCTGCACTACTCTGCATGCATAATTCTGTCAGGTATACTTCTGTCTGTCCGTCTGAACTACGACTATGTTTGTATGTCCGTATGGATTCTGATTCTGTATGTCCGTATGGATTCCGATTCTGTATGTCCGTATGGATTCTGATTCTGTCTGTCTGGACCATGATTATGTCCGTCTGTCGGGACTATGACTCTGTCTGTCCGGCTTATGAGCCAGTCTAGTATATTTATGCGCTTCCGGTCCAGATCATGATTATGTTTGATATATTTCTGCTTTACATACTCGGTACATTTTTGTACTGACCCCCGGTTCTTCGGGGACTGCGTTACATGCCCGCAGGTACAGGCGCACTCAGTGACACGCCGCCAGTCTAGGGCACAGGTTCTGCTATCTTAAAGAGCTCCTTTTGATTCGGAGCATGTACTTTGGTATATATATCTTCTGTTTTCCGTATGTTCTGTATGTATGGAAGTTCTGGGTACGGCGGGGCCCTGTCCCGTCATATGATTCTGTATGTCTGTAGAAGCCTGTAGATAGATGTGTGGGTTACGGGGTTTCGTCTGGATGTTAGCCTTATCGGCTTATCTGTAAATGTCTGCATGTTCAGGTATATATATATGTTTGCGCGCGTGCCGTATCTGTATCGGCCTACTTCTGTAATATCCGTTTGAAAAGAAAAATCTGTACGATACGAAATTCGGTCAGGTAGGTATGTACGGGTACCCAGCTAGGGTGCCAATCGCGGCCCACGGGGTTGGGTCGTGATAGAAGTGGTATCAGAGCGGTTAGTCCTCGGAATGTCTACAGGCCGTGTCTAGTAGAGTCTTGTTTATCGATGTGTTGTGCACCACATCTATAAACAGGAAGCTACAGGGCATCTAGGATGTTACCCTTCTTTGAATCTTAGATCATGCGATAGAGCCAGCTGTAGGATATGAATTCCTTTCGACTAACTTTTAATTTCAGCCAAAGGACGGCATCGACAGAAGGCAATGGCTGATGATATTGGAGGTCGCACAGTACTCAGGTAAGCAATAATATGAAAGCTGTGTGTCGGAGAAGTTGTTTGATGTGTGGTAGAAATATAAAGTTGAAGATTGAACAGAAAAGTGAACAGGAAGGAGCCTCCGATGTTGTTCGAGTTGGGAATGTGAGGTAAGCCTCGACATCTGTATAATTTTATCTGTAATTGTTAGCCCCGTGTGGCTACGAGACGACATGATATGATGTATATATATATGCGTATATGTGTTGGCCCTGTGAGGCATGGTTGGTATTTCTTGTGTACAGGTTTCGGATAGTAAGGAATACAGAGGAACCTCTGCCCAAATTTTTTTCCAGAGATATGGAAGTAAATATATATAAAGTAAGTACAAACAGGTTCCGCGATACTTGTCGGAATTTAGTTTTCTTCTGTCGGTGGTTGGAGAGCACCTTATGGTGATATTTTATCAGATTTCACCGACTATTTGGAGACGGAATTCGTGGGACGAAGACTTAAATCTGTGGCCTGTCTGTAATTGTATGTATATGTGTATGAAAGTGAATATCGGAGATTCAGAAAGGCAATATGGTAATTGTCCAACTTAGCCGAGGGTGGGACCCGCTACAAAAATTTTCCAAAAATTTGCTAAGACCCCGATTTGCCCTAAAATTATGTGACAAAGGTCCTGCAGGGCAATTGACGAAATTATATCAGCCCTAACATGTCAAAATGCATGAAAGTTTCGGGGTTAAGCGTGCTCAAGCCAGAGCAATTCTGGGATATGTTGCTTAGTTTGCACGAAAATAAATTTTTGTTAGTAAGTATGTACGAGTGCCCATCTCGGGCACTAGTCACGGCCTACGAGGTTGGGTCGTGACACTTGGAATGTGGAAAAATGAGAAATAAGTCGTGAACCACGTATTTATACCGAAATTAAAAAGGCTACAACGGTTCGGTTCGCGAGCGGGTCGACGACCCGTCGATATGTCGAAGGTACATCGACTTGCTCCGTCGACCTAAGACTGTAGATTTCCAGCTGCGGAACCCTGTCGACGCCGCACATCGACGGTCCGTTGACTATGTCGATGACCCGTCGACGATGACTGGTGTCTGCAGATTTTCATAGATTCAGTTCAGATGGCGTCAATTCGATTCGCTCAACTTCTAATCATGCAAATTGCCAGGAATGCCTGCTGGTACCCTTGTACACGAGGCAAGATACTTTCTACCTCCAAACTCGGGCTTGGGTCTTTATTCTAAATGCATACCCGACTAGGAAATCATAGGTTCTACTACGATGAAAACGAGAGGTATAACACTCTTTGCCGCACATAAATTATTATTTTCAATCATCGTCGACATACTTTTTCATCTTAAATCATTTCGGGACTTCATTCCTTATATACATCGAGTTCTTGATTTTCATGCTTGCATATGACCAAATTCTCCGGGCTCGGGTAAATTTTCTCATGTTGGACGGTTCAATTTCCTGGTCCAAAGTATGGGATATTATAGCTTGGACCGTATTTCAATTAAATAAATTTCAAACCTCCACGAAACTTATTTTCTTCGATTTGTTTAACTTCTAATCCTAATGATACAAATGTACCATCACTCTAACCACCTATAATCTTGGGGGATAGCCTCGTTTCCGTTACTAATGTCATTTAACTTTGTTATATCCTGCATTTTCGAACGTCGAATTATTTGTAAGCTGAGGTGGGGCCCACACATCAATATTTTTTTTGGGACATGTGAAAAGTTATATGAATCGTATATGTAAAGTTAAACACAACCCGTGAAGGGCCCTGGGGCCAAATCAAAGTGGAAGCCCTCCAAACGAATATGTTTAAGAAAACGTTTTCGGATGACCTGACTTGGAGGGGCATAAACGGCATTATAAGTTTAGAATTTGGGAAAATTCCCAGAGATAAAAGTTGTAGATAATTGAAATAGCTTTCCAACGGTAGGTCGTGGGCTCCCAGGCGACGTCGGTACAAGGAGATATGGACATTGTAAGGCGGAAAGGTCAAGCTGGGCAGTGAAATGGGCCCAACCCGATTCCAATCCGGGTCAGGCCCATTTCCTTATTATTTAAGGGAGTTTTCAGCCTCCTCCTCCACATTTCAGATCAGAAAAGATCCAGAAAATTCTATTAGAGATAGAGAGAGAAAACTTCAAGGCTAAGAAGGTCATTTTGATCAAAATCCGAGCTCCGAATCCCGAAGCTCATGAAGAGAAATACGTTGTACGTTGCGTTGCCTTCAATTTGAGATAAATATTGGTCTTGGGGGATGAAATTTTCGTGGTGGATCTTCTGATAAGGTATTTATAAAATTCCTTTTATGTTATTAAAGTGTTTATTTAGAGTTTTAACGAATTAGAACGGAGAAAACAACATTATAAACTCGTTTGTTGTTTTGTTGAAATTTATGGGTGAGGGGCTGTTTTAATTGAAATTGATGGACTGATTTGAATTAATATTTTGGTTGTTTTAATCATGGATTACGTGAGGAGAGTGAAGGAACTTAATGGTTATTAAGTTGTTGTAGGAAAACATACAACTTTGTTATGGTTTATGTAAAAATGGAAATGAAAGTATCAAGAGGAAAATTATGATTATTGTGGATGAATTTGGAAGATGGAAATGTATAATGAACTTGTATGTTGAAGGTTAGGAAAAATTGGAAAAGTAGTGGCTTAATGGAAAGTTTGAATGTTCGCATACCTTATGAATATTGGGTGAAAATGGTATGGATGCTTCCGATGTATGTTGTAATGAATTTGGTGGGTGATGAATATCAAAATAACAAGTTTGGTTCAGAAATGTAAGTTTGAAACGAAAGATGTGTCGTTATGCCGAAACGATGGCTAGTGATGCCATAATGTGTGTTTTAATGTCTGTTGTTGTTTTTGCTGTTGTTCTGGGTTGTTGTGTAGTGAATTGAGCCGAGCTAAGTCTCGGGGATGTCTTATATACAGAGGAAATGCTGCCGAAATTTCGGTAGGCAAACATGTGTTAAGTTGGATTATTGAAAAGTTTGAAACTAACAAATGGTAAACTTGACCATTTTTAGATTTTGGACGAGATTGGGATCGACGCCAAGCGAGCGTAAGGCGCTACCGAGGTATGTGAAGCATTTTCCTTTGTTCCTAGGCATGTTCTGGATGTGATAGGCTTGGCTGCGAGCCTTAAGTACGACTCCGTTCCCCGGAATTCGAGACGGAAAACCGCTCCAATTCCTTCAATTCAATTGAAGCTATTTTCTTACAAATTGCCTTTAAAGTGAATTTTTGTACAAAACTCCCCTAAACGGAGTCGGAACACTTCCAAACGATTATGGATGACCTCATAAGGTCTATTAGCGATAATTTACATATGTTGCCTCGAGTTGGTCCGAGGCGGGCCCGCAAGGCCCGATATCTTCTGTAATACTTTAAATACTTCCGTTTTATCCGATTGTCTCAGAAACCATCTGAACTATTATTTTGATTATGATACAACTATTTTTATGAAATTCTTATAAAATAACTTCTGAACATCTAAGAATCCGATTCTGATAATAATCTGTCGTGCCTTCCCAAGTAGGATATAGGCGCGTACTATGCATACTATCCGTATACTCTGATTTTGGCTCGCCGTTTGGCACCCTTTAGTCTGATTGAGTCTGTATGTATGTGGTTTCCCATGGATCTGTTCGTGGCTGTCTCAATGCATTCCTTCACTGCGTCCCGGGCCAGGTTCTGTTGTCGTGCATATTTCTCTGCATTGTTCACCGCGTCCCTCGGCGTATGGGCCGGGATCTGTATGTCTGTATGATACTATGATCTGTGTATGGGGATGGCGGCCAGGATGGCATATGATCTGATCTGATTCTGTCTGTCCACCGCGTCCCGTACTAAGAGGGCCGGGTTCTGTTTACCGCGCCCCCAGACAGGGCCGGGTTCTGTATGTCTGTATGCATGTGCCATCAGTATGTATATAAGCACATGCCTCTGTATGATTCTGTATGATTCAGTATGATTCTGCACTACTCTGCATGCATAATTCTGTCAGGTATACTTCTGTCTGTCCGTCTGAACTACGACTATGTCTGTATGTCCGTATGGATTCTGATTCTGTATGTCCGTATGGATTCCGATTCTGTATGTCCGTATGGATTCTGATTCTGTCTGTCTGGACCATGATTATGTCCGTCTGTCGGGACTATGACTCTGTATGTCCGGCTTATGAGCCAGTCTAGTATATTTATGCGCTTCCGGTCCAGATCATGATTATGTTTGATATATTTCTGCTTTACATACTCGGTACATTTTTGTACTGACCCCCGGTTCTTCGGGGACTGCGTTACATGCCCGCAGGTACAGGCGCACTCAGTGACACGCCGCCAGTCTAGGGCACAGGTTCTGCTATCTTGAAGAGCTCCTTTTGATTCGGAGCATGTACTTTGGTATATATATCTTCTATTTTCCGTATGTTCTGTATGTATGGAAGTTCTGGGTACGGCGGGGCCCTGTCCCGTCATATGATTCTGTATGTCTGTAGAGGCCTGTAGATAGATGTGTGGGTTACGGGTTTCGTCTGTATGTTAGCCTTATCGGCTTATCTGTAAATGTCTGCATGTTCAGGTATATATATATGTTTGCGCGCGTGCCGTATCTGTATCGGTCTACTTCTGTAATATCCGTTTGAAAAGAAAAATCTGTACGATACGAAATTCGGTCAGGTAGGTATGTATGGGTACCCAGCTAGGGTGCCAGTCGCGGCCCACGGGGTTGGGTCGTGACAAAGTTACACGCTTTCCATCGCATGAAAATACGAGATGTAACAGTATTTCTTAAAATACGATTTGTATTTTTCTCCTCAACATCAAATTTTGATGAAACGTATTCTCTTCAATCCGTTCATCCTCTAACCCTTCCAACACTTGCCAAACATGAACTTAAACCCTCGTATACTCAAGATGAATATGTCTAATCCCATATAACCTCAATGATAATTCCTCTTGACGGCCTCGTTGTAAGATGGGATGGATATTTCTCGCATTCAAGCTCATACCCAAAATTTATAAGGACAACAACATCCGTAAAGCGGTGATCGTGATATTGATAGACGGCAAAGTAAAAGGGCTAGATCGATGGGGGCAGGAAGTGATTATAGAGGGGGATCAAGGCAGATATATCCTAGACATTCAGGCCAGTCGGCAACTAGTGCGCCTCCTCAATTTGCAGGTAGGATATTTGATCGCTCCTTTCGTTCAAGACAGGGTAAGAGTTCGAGGACATCAGATTCTCAGTTTGGGGGAGATTATAGCCAGAGAAGACCCCTAGTACCGTGATGCAGCTAGTGCGGTAGACTACATTCCGAATAGTGTCGCCAAGGTTCAGATGCTTGTTATGCCTGTGGCCGTCGATGAGTGGTAGAGTTGGGGTTTAGCCCACAGGATCATCGGTTGGTTTATCTTCAATGCGCCCGGTAGGGTAGAATCCCCAGATCCCAGGAGGCAGAGGGGGAGCATCTACTTCAGGTGCCACTCAGCCCCGTATGTATGCTTTAGCCGAACGACAGGATCTTTAGTCCTCCCCGGATGTGGTTACAGGTACATTATCCGTATTTTCCCATGATGCGTATGCATTGATAGATCCGGGTTCTACCCTATATTATATTACTCCTTATGTTGCTGGCCGTGTTGGGGTGAAACCCGATCCAATTAAACCTTTTGGGGTATCTACTCCGGTTGGTGATCCCGTGGTACCTAGACGAGTGTATAAAAATTGTGTAATTGTGATATGCGACCGCCGGACTAAAGCTAATTTAGTTGAGCTGGAAATGTTAGATTTCGATGTGATTATGGGTATAGATTGGTTGGCCTCATGTTATGCTAATGTTGATTGCCGAATGAAAGTGGTTTGATTTCAATTTCCGAAAGAGCCCGTTCTTGAATGGAAGGTAGTACAACATCTCCAAGAGGTAGGTTTATTTCTTACCTTAAGGCAAGAAAGATGATAGCTAAGGGCTATATTTATCACTTAGTCCAAGTTCATGACACCGAAGCGAAGTAGCCAATTTTCCAATCCGTTCCGGTTGTGAATGAATTTCCGGATGTATTTCCGAACGAACTTTCAGGTCTTCCTCCGAAAAGAGAAATTGATTTTGCTATTGATGTGTTGCCGGACACTAAGCCTATCTCTATTCCTCCTTACCGAATGGCTCCGGCAGAATTGAAAGAGCAGAAGGCACAGTTGAAAGATTTGCTTGAGAAGGGGTTTATTAGACCCAGTTCATCATCGTGGGGAGCACCTGTCCTATTTGTAAGAAAGAAAGATGGTTCCCTGCGAATGTACATCGATTATAGGCAGTTAAATAAGGTGACGATAAAGAACAACTATCCTCTCTGAAGGATTGATGATTTATTTGATCAACTACAGGGTGCCAAGTGGTTTTCCAAAATAGACTTGAGGTCAGGTTATCACCAAGTGAGAGTTAAAGAAGAAGATATTCCCAAGACAGCTTTCAGAAGGAGATATGGCCATTATGAATTCCGGGTGATGTCATTTGGGTTAACCAATGCTCCGGTAGTGTTTATGAATTTGATGAATAATGTATTCAGGCCTCTCTTGGGTCTATTCGTAATAGTATTCATTGACGATATTCTAGTACACTCTCGCACAGAATCAGAACCTGCAGACCATTTACCTATTGTTCTAGGGATTCTCCGAGCTTGAGATTTGTATGCAAAATTTTCAAAGTGCGAGTTTTGGCTGAATTCTGTGACATTTCTGGGTCATGTTATTTTAGATGATGGCATTCGAGTTGATACTAAAAAAAATGAAGCTGTGAAGACTTGGCCAAGACCTACGATGCCTACAGAAGTCCGTAGTTTTCTGGGATTGGCAAGTTACTATAGAAGGTTCGTAGAAGGATTTTCCTCCATTTTCATCCATTGACGAAACTAACCCAAAAGTCAGCTAAATTTCAGTGGAATGATGCTTGTGAACGCAACTTCCAAGAGTTGAAGGACAGATTAACCTCAGCCCCAGTCTCGACACTCCCAGAAGGGCCAGATGGCTATGTTGTATATTGTGATGCTTCCGGTGTTGGGTTAGGATGTGTGTTAATGCAGCACCGTAGAGTCATTGCTTATGCTTTGAGGCAGCTGCGGAAACATGAAAAGAACTACCCAACTCATGATCTTGAATTGGCTGCAGTTGTTCACGCGTTAAAAATGTGGAGACATTACTTATATGGTGTGCATGTCGATATCTATACAGATCACAAAAATCTTCAATACATTTTCAAACAGGAGGAGTTGAATCTGCGACAGAGGCGGTGGTTAGAATTATTGAAAGATTATGATGTGAGTATTTTATATCACCCCGGAAGGGCAAATGTAGTAGCTGATGCGCTTAGCCACCGATCATGGGCAGCCTATGTGAAGTTCCTCCGGAGAAGAAAGAAATAATTCATGAGCTCCACCAACTAGCAAATCTTGGAGTACGTGTTATTGATTCAGGTAGTGCAGGGATTGATATTAATGATCCCACAGTTTCGTCCCTGAATATGGAAGTAAGAGAGCGTCAGTATGAAGATCCTCAATTGAGCCGTAACAGAGACACACTTCATGAAAAAGAGAAGTATCCATTTGAAACTTCTATGGATGGAATTCTTAGATACCGGGGCAGGCTATGTGTGCCAAATGTTGCAGAATTGCGCCGTTGAATTCTAGAAGAAGCTCATTATTCTTGGTATTCTATTCACCCAGGTGCAACGAAAATGTATCATGATCTCAAGTTGATATATTGGTGAGATGGTATGAAAAGATACATAGCAGAATTTGTAGCTCAATGTCCAAATTTCCAGCAAGTGAAAATCGAACATCAAAAGCCAGGAGGGTTATTGCAAGCAATGGAAATCCCTACATGGAAATGGGAAGTGATCAACATGGATTTTATTATAGGGTTACCCCGTTCCCGAGGCAAGTATGATTCCATATGGGTAATTGTGGACAGACTCACGAAAGGGGCTCATTTTCTTCCAGTCAGAACCACATACTCGGTAGAAGATTATGCAAGGTTATATCTCAAAGAAATTGTGCGACTCCATGGAATTCTGATATCCATGATCACAGATAGAGGAGCGCAATTTACAATCAAGTTCTGGAAATCCTTCCAAGAAGGTCTAGGTACTCAAGTAAAGCTTAGCACGGCATTTCATTCGCAAACTGATGGGCAAGCCGAACGTACTATTCAGACCTTGGAGGATATGCTACGGGCATGTGTACTAGATTTCGGTGGTAGTTGGGATGACCACTTACCTCTTATTGAGTTTGCATACAACAATAGCTACCATTCTAGTATCCAAATGGCTCTGTATGAAGCTCTATATGGAAGGAAATGCAAATCCCCTATTGTATGGTTTGAAACAGGAGAAGTACAGCTAATAGGCCCTGAATTGATTCAGCAAGCAGTAGGAAAAGTTAAGGTGATTCGAGATCGGTTACTGACAGCCCAAAGTCGCCAAAAATGTTATGCGGACAACCGCCGGCGAGACTTAGAATTTCAAGTTGATGATTGGGTATTCCTAAAGGTGTCACCAATGAAAGGTGTGATGAGATTTGGAAAGAAATGGAAGTTAAGTCCTCGATACATTTGACCCTATAAGATTATCCGCAAGGTGGGTTAAGTAGCTTATGAATTGGACTTGCCTCCAGAACTTGAATCCGTCTACCCAGTTTTCCATGTCTCAATGCTCCGCAAGTGTGTTGGAGATCCTACGAGGATTGTTCCAATAGATGATGTCCAAGTGACAGAAAAACTAGTCTATGAAGAAGTGCCCATTGCCATATTAGACAGGCAAGTACGGAAACTTCGAAATAAGGAAGTAGCCTCAGTTAAAGTCTTATGGCGGAATGAAAACCGAGAGGAAATGACTTGGGAAGCAGAAGAGAGTATGAAATCTAAATACCCGCATTTATTTCAGCCCCCAGAAGAGATCCACGATGAAACACCAAGACTATGAGGTATGTGTGATTTCTCTTTATGCATATGGGTTGTGTATGGCCAACTTATATTGCTATTGTGTTGTAGCCCTGTGAGGCAATGTTATTATGGGCTGTTGTGACAGGATGGTAATGCCATATTACAGGGGAAACTCTAGCAAAATTTTCGTAGAATTTCCGAGTGCTTAACATTCTAGGACGAATGTTCCAAAAGGGGGGAAGAGTGTTACACCTTGAAAATTTCATGTCGTCGTATAGTGAATGAACCAATGCGAGCTTAAGGATGACAGGAAGTTCTTAAAACTATAAGACGGATATTTAGTGTTGTTAGAATGCATACGTTAAGATTTTGAAGTTATATGAATTGATGAAATAAGGATAGATAATGGCAGGTAGAGTATAAGTGGGGTTTAGGAAAGGTTTCGTAAATTATTGCGTTAAGAATTGTTGTTAAGGCCTTGAGGACAAGTTATAGGGATGTTTAGATCATTAATGAAGTATTAAAGAAGTGTTAAGAAGGTCGTACAAGGATTCGAGATCAAACGAAACGACGAGGACAAATTTGGAAAAACTGTGAGTTACACGACCACCTTATACGGACCGTGGAACTTTATACGGATCGTATAAGGGTCCGTATAACGCAACAGCAACAATGTTTTCCATGGTGGTGAACCACGAACACTTATACAGACCGTATAAGTGGTTCGTATAAGTCCCAACGGGCTGAGTATTTTCAAGTATTTAAATGTGTTCCCACCTCATTATATTCATTCTCCTACCTTCTTCACTTCTCTCCAAGATTCTAGAATATTCCATGCATTTCATTCTCAAGAATACAAGGGGAAATCAAAGGTTCATACCATAAATTCAAGTGAATAGAGTGCAAGAAAGCTCTTTGGGGTTGCTAGAGTCAAGAAATCCCTTGGAAGTTGAAGCTAGGGTTTTCTTCAAGTGAAGTATTGCCAACCAAAACCTGTTCCTACACATTCAAAGGTGATTTTTCTGATTATTCCATGCTGTTTAAGGTATGGAAAAGTTGGAACACTTGGATTATGGAAGAAGATGGAAGAGGGGTTACCAAATATGGAATTTGTGGTAATTGTGAATAGTAGATTAATATGAATCATGAATATTGATATGATTGTGATTGTAATTAAGTTATGAATGATGTTAAGAGTATGAGAGAAACATTAGATGAGAATGAATGTAACGTTGTATTATGATTATGATTATGGATGACCTTGAGAGGAAATTGTGGGGATTGGATAATGATGAATTTGACTAAAGTCATTGATGATGATATTATGAATGTTATTATTGACGTTTGGGAGTTGATATATGATATGGAGAAAGTAGTAGAAACAAAGGAGATGCTGCCAAATTTTCTATAGCTTTAGTTCAAACACGCTTATGTTATCGATTATCTAATTTGAGTATGAACTCTCTTGAAAGTAGAAACGTGAGTATTGGAAGAGGAACGTTCAAGTGATAGAGTAGCTAAACGAAAGAGGTATGTAAGGCTAGTCCCTTCTTTCTAAGGCATGATTCTTATGACACGATATCCCCTATCATTGCATGACTTTCGTACATCCCGAAAATTATGAGTCAATGTTAGTAAAGAGCTTCATTGAGATAAGATAAGAGATATGTTACGAGCATGATAATGATAAGTCTAAGTCTAAAAGAGTCTAAGGCCCATGATATTATGTTTCTACAAAGCTAATGATTCTTATTATGATCCATTGATGTTGTTCATTGTATACACTCACCTTATATGCTAATTCCTTCAAGGTGAGGCAGAATGCTTATGAATACTCCATAATGAAATCGGGGGTTCACGACCTAACGTCACCCCGATAGATGTATTGTCTGTCTTGAGTTTTATGCATGATTCATGATAAACATATGATGATGATATTACACCGTGCCTACAAGGCCGGGCAGACACCGCTAAGGCAGGCAGCGTATACACCATGTGTAGATGGCATGGGCAGATACCACTAGTTGGCGGCGTGAGATGGTACCCCAGACGCGGGAGGCCTGGACGCAGGCTGATGATTATCACACCGTACCTATATGGTCGGGCAGTTTATACATATATGCATACATGATATGATGATGATTATGAAGTAAGTTAGTGTGCATAATTTCAGTTTTGAGTGACAGTCAGTTACAGATCGCTCTTCACTCGATGTCTTTGTATTTCATTAATATATTGTTACATCCGACATTTTTGCTTATTCGAAAATTCGAGATAATTTGACTTGTAATGAATAAGGCCACAATTGGACCTTACTTGGTGTGGATATATAGGTTATGAATAGGATGGTGTGGAATTTCGAAAGGTGGCCAAGAGCAAAAATCGGAATTTTGGAAACTTGCTCCATAAATTACAAAATTAGCCAAGTGGGCTCAAAAGAAAATAAGAGAAAATGAGGCCCATTTGGGGAGAGGCCCAACCGGCCATAAGTAAGTGCCAAGCCCATCATAAATTAATTAAGAGGTTAATTATTTATACATGGATAAGTGTCAAGAAGCTTCAAGAAAAAGGAATCAAGAACAAACAAAAAAACCAAAGAGAGAGAGAGAGAGGGCATTTCGGGTTTAAGAGAAGAGAAAAGAAAAGGAAAGAAAAAAAAATCCCAAGCTTCAAATCTTGATGCAAAAATCTATAATTTTCTTGAATTCTTACTAAGCACAAAGCCCTCTACAAAGTGGTATAAATATTGAGGCCAAAGGTGACCTTGGTGACAAGTGAAAAACTTGAAGAAAAGGTAAGAATTTTACCATTCCTATGCCATGAAATATATGTATGTATGTTGTAGTTTGTGTGAATGAATGAAAAGCATGAAAACTTTGTGTGTTGGAATGAGAGTGGGTTGGCCGAATGTGTGCATGAATTGTAGGTTCAAGTAGGGCTTGAATTCATGTTGTAATTTAGTTGTAGTATGGTGGAAATTGTATTAGAAATGAAAGTGGAATGAATTAGTGAAAATTGGAAAATATAGGAGGTGGCCGTGTGGTATTGTTATATGGTGATGGAGTATGAATTTGATCTTGTTTGTATGCTAAGTGTGTTATGGTGAAGTGAATGGAAAAACAACAATCTTTATTGTCATGGAAAAATGGTTATCAAGTTGTTGTAGGAAAACATGCAACTTTGTTATGATTTATGTAAAAATGGAAATGCAAGTATCAAGAGGCAAATCATGATTATTGTTGATGAATTTGGAAGATGGAAATATATAATGAACTTGTAGGTTGAAGGTTAGGAAAAATTGGAAAAGTAGTGGCTTAATGGAAAGTTTGAATGTTTGCATATCTTATGAATATTGTGTGAAAATGGTATGGATGCCTCCGATGTATGTTGTAATGATTTTGATGGATGATGAATATGAAAATAACAAGTTTGGTTTGGAAATGTAAGTTGGAAACGAAAGATGTTTCGTTATGTCGAAAGATGGCTAGTGATGCCATAGTGTATGTTTTAATGTCTGTTATTGTTTTGATGTTGTCTCTGGGTTGTTGTGTTGATGAATTGAGCCGAGCTAAGTCTCGGGGATGTCTTATATACAGAGGAAATGCTGCCGAAATTTCGGTAGGCAAGTATGTGTTAAGTTGAATTATTGAAAAGTTTGAAACTAACAAATGGTAAACTTGACCATTTCTAGATTTTGGACGAAATTGAAGTCGACGCCAAGCGAGCGTAAGGCGCTATCGAGGTATGTGAAGCATTTCCCTTTGTTCCTAGGCATGTTCTGGATGTGATAGGCTCGGCCACGAGCCTTAAGTACGACTCCGTTCCCCGGAATTCGAGACGGAAAACCGCTCCAATTCCTTCAATCCAATTGAAGCTATTTTCTTACAATTGCCTTTAAAATGAATTTTTGTATGAAACTTCCCTAAACGGAGTCGGAACACTTCCAAACGATTACGGATGACCTCATAAGGTCTATTGTCGGTACATTACATATGTTGCCTCGAGTTGGTCCGAGACGGGCCCACAAGGCCCGATATATTCTGTAATACTTTAAATACTTCCATTTTGTCCGATTTTCTCAGAAAACAATTGAACTATTATTTTGATTATGATACAACTATTTTTATGAAATTCTTACAAAATGACTTCTGAACATCTGAGAATTCGATTCTGATAATGATCTGTCGTGCCTTCCCAAGTAGGATGTAGGCGCGTACTATGCATACTATCTGGATACTCTGATTTTGGCTCGCCATTTGGCACCCTTCAGTATGATTGAGTCGGTATGTGAGTCTGTATGTATGTGGTTTCTCATGGATCTGTTCGTGGCTGTCTCAATGCATTCCTTCACTGCGTCCCGGGCCAGGTTCTGTTATCGTGCATATTCCTCTGCATTGTACACCGCGTCCCTCGGTGTGCGGGCCGGGATCTGTTATATCTGTATGATTATGATATATTGATCTGTGTATGGGGATGGCGGCCAGGATGGCATTTGATATGATCTGATCTGATCTGATTCTGTCTGTCCACCGTGTCCCGTACTAAGAGGGCCGGGTTCTGTTACCGCGCCCTCAGACAGGGCCGGAATCTGTATGTCTGTATGCATGTGCCATCAGTATTTATATAAGCACATGCCTCTGTATGATTCTGTATGGTTCAGTATGACTCTGCACTACTCTGCATTCATAATTCTGTCTGTCCGTCTGAATTATGACTATGTCTGTATGGCCGTATGGATTCTGATTCTGCTCGTCTGTCCGGATTATGATTCCGTCGGTCTGTCCGAACCATGATTCTGTTTATCTGTATGGACCACGATTCTGTATGTCTGTCTGGATCATGACTCTGCCCGTCTGTCTGATGTATGGTTCTGTCCGTTATATTTCTGTGACTCCGGTTCGGACTATGATTGTATCTGTTATGTTTCTGCTTTACATACTCGGTACATTTTTCGTACTGACCCCCGTTCTTCGGGGGCTGCGCTACATGCCCGCAGGTACAGACGCAACAGGGGATACGCCGCCAGCGTAGGTTTCTGACTTTGCTGTTCGAAGAGCTCCTTTGATCCGGAGCGTACACTTTTGGTATATATCTTCTGTTTTCCGTATGTTCTGTATGTGTGGAAATTCTGGGTACGGCGGGGCCCTGTCCGTCATCTGATTCTGTATGTCTGTAGAGGCCTGTAGATAGATGTGTGGGTTACGGGTTTCGTCTGTATGTTAGCCTTATCGGCTTATCTGTAAATGTCTACATGTTCAGGTATATACATATATATGTTTGCGCGCGTGCCGTATCTGTATCGGCTTACTTCTGTAACATCTGTTTTAAAAAAATAAAATAAAATATGTATGATACGAAATTCGGTCAGGTAGGTATGTACGGGTACCCAGTTAGGGTACCAGTCGCGGCCCACGGGGTTGGGTCGTGACATATATCATTATTGTTCATGCCTTACATACTCAGTATAATATTCGTACTGACATCCATTTTCTTTAGGCGATGTGTTCATGCCTACAGGTAGACAGGGAGACGGTGCAGATCCATAGAAGCCATCAGCAGATTTCTAGGAGCACTCCATTATTCTAGAGGTGGTATTTGGCTTATTCTTTTGTGTGTGTGTGTGTATATATATATGTATGTATTTTGGGCATGACAGGGTCTTGTCCCGTCCATATGTCTAGTACCCCAGTAGAGGCTTGTAGATACGTATGTGTGGGTAGTATGGTTTCACGATCTCCTTATTGTATATATATTATTTTGATAGCCGAAGGGCTAATGTGTATGAAAGTAATTATGTTTCCAAATGAAAAATGGTATTCCTATGATTTGAGTATATAATTAACGAATGTGCGCTAAATGGGTACGACGAGTAATAGAATGAGTGGTGCTCGGTGGTCAGCCCCGGGTACCCGTCATGGCCCCTAGTCGGGTCGTGACACTTACTCTGTTCATTTATAAAATAAGGATCATGCTAAAATAAATAGAAGGGACAGCCTTAACATACCTTGGAGCGAATCTAATCGTCCAATGTCTAGTTCTCGAATTCATAAGTATACCAACAGGATAACGTTTGCCACCATTAGACCATTTACATCAGTTACTATCCAATTCAACTCAAACATCAACAACAACATCCAAAACATCAATATCAAATTTTACATATCAAAATATAAGCAAGTCTATTCCAAATCCTATCTCAAAATAGCCCTTAGCCTCACCTTAACCTTATTCAACTTATCCCTTCCATAATTATATTCCCCTTTACCTAAAACCGCTACAATTCTTGATTATAACTCAAACACAAAGGTAAGAATCATGTACATGCCTTGAAGGAGCTAGGATGCCAAGAACCAAACTCTAACTCAAATTCCCAAGCTCATCAACATCAAAGAAACCCTAGGAACAACCTTTTTCTTCACTAGCTCGGGTTTATGGGGCTCGAATCTTTCTAAAATTCCTCCAATATGATAGAAAATGTTGGGAGAGAATATTTTAGGGTTTGCTCTGGTTTGGAGATAAGAAAATTAAGAATAAAATTGTAGAGCTAAATATATATAGATGGATCAAGAAAGTTCCAGCGATGCGGGTCGACAGTGGGTCAACGGCACGTTGACGTGTCGATGGCTCGTCAACGTGCACCATCGACCTAACACATGAAAGGTCAGAGGCGGCCGAGCATCGACGGTGCACCACAATGGCTCATTGACGTGTCGACGGCCCGCCAATGGTGACTGGTTTCTGCAGGCTCTCCTGAGTCGCTCTGACTCACGTCGATTCGATTCGTTAAGCTTCTAATCCTGTCCTATTACAAGGAACTCATACTTATACTTTGGTACACGGGGTAAGACACTTAATATCTCAAAACTCAGGTACTAATCTCCATTCCAAGGGCTTACTCAACTAGGAAACCATAAGATTTCTTACGACAAAAATGAGAGGCGTAACAGGGCCACATGCTAAAACATATAACAGTATGGCCTCACATGACCAATCACAATAACTATAAATGAAACCAATACCTGGAGGAGTTGATGCCTTAGACTGAGCCTCCTGAGATGACAAAAGAAAATACGGATACTTAGCCTTCATTTCCTCTTCAGCTTCCCAAGTCATTTATTCAACATTATTATTTCTCCAAAGCACTTTAACGGAAGCCACATCCTTAGTTCGCAATCGACGAACTTGTCTATCCAATATAGCCACAGGGATCTCCTAATATGATAATTTCTCAATCCCTTGGATATCATCTACCGGTACAATTCTTGAGGGATCTCCTATACACTTACGGAGCATCGACACACGGAAAACTGGATGCACATACTCTAAATTAGAAGGTAGCTCTAACTCGTATGACACCTTACCCACTGTACGAATGATTCTATGTGGCCCAATGTATTGAGGGCTCAACTTAACGTTCTTAGCAAATATCATCACTCCTTTCATAGGTGAGATCTTCAAGAGAACCCAATCTCCTACCTCAAACTCTAACTCGCGCCGCCGATTATCTGTATAGGATTTCTATCGACTCTGCGTGTTACACCCTGTACTTTCAAAGAAGCACATATTAAATTTGAACGTAAGTATGTCGAGGTATGGCTAAGCAAAACAACTTTGGATTATGAGGAACAAAGCATAATTAAGTATATTGTATGAGTAAAGGATGAATACGATCTTGTAAGTCGTAACTGGGAAGGACAACCTTGGAACCAAAGGACATGACTATTATCAAGTGTGATTAATGATAAATATCATGTATGGAGAGTTTCAGAAGATTCCGGGACCAAGCAAATTGAAGAAAATAAGTTTGTCGAAAATTTGGAAAAAGTTGGCAGAATTTTGGGCAGATTTTAGTCAACTTTGGAGAGGTATATCTCCTAGTATATTAGGAGTTTTAAGGTGTTTCAAAATCCTAAAATAACTTTCGTCGAGTCTAGTTTTCAACGCAATAAACCGTTCATCGATACAACATCGATGTAGAGAATTATAGACGTTACAAATTAGGATGACAGAGCAGAAACGCGCTGCTACAGTAACCGGGTGCTACAGTAGCCGAATCGACTCTACAAGCTTAAAAAAGTGGTTTTACCCCTTATTTTTCATCCAAACACCTCTAGAATATTTCCCCAACCCTCTAGAACATTTCCCCAACCTCCACTGACGAAATTTAACCTCAAATCAAGTAAAAACAACCCAATCGTCCATCAAGAAAGTTAAAGACTACAAAAGTAGCAAACCTATGGTGTTGTCTAGCGATTCAGGGTAAAGTGGAACTGATGCAGCCATGATTCTCGGGTTGTTTGCACTACTTAAGGTATGTATAACCCCCCTTTGGTCGTGTATTAGCTTAAATTGATGTTGATAAAGTTTTTCGAGGCTAAACATCGCAAGACTACATCGAAATAAGTTAAGTTAGGCCACGATTTTGTAGGGGCTGTTTTGAATGTTTAAATATGACTTCTAATCATTGTAAATTATGGATTATAACCTGAATATATTGTCCCTATGATTATTGGGAATATTCATGTGTTAGTTGGAAAAATGGAGAAGAAAATATATGAAATCTACGGATAGAAAGTAAAGGATGAGGTGTAGGAGTACGGATTGTTTTGGAATACATTTAAGGATATTTTGAGCTAAATATGATATGGTAAATATATGCATATTGTTATGCAGGGTGCGGATTGAATTATGAGAGGAGAGTTAGGTTTGAATGACATTTGTTATTCGTTAAACGACCTTGCCGCTTCATATGATTCTTAAAGTAATCAAAGAGGGTTATATTGGATTATATTGTAGTTATTGCTATTGTGGATTGTTGTTG